>NC_047526.1:5038431-5348642 GCF_902827115.2 Pseudochaenichthys georgianus
GCTACGCTGACGACACCCAATTAAATCTGTCCTTTCCCCGCTCAGAGACCCAGGTCGTCGCTCGCATCTCTGCTTGTTTAGCTGACATCTCTCAGTGGATGTCTGATCATCATCTCAAGCTCAACCTTGACAAGACTGAACTGCTTTTCCTTCCGGGAAAAGATTGTCCCACTCTTGACCTAACAATCAACATCGGCACCTCTGTTGTTTCCCCGACTTAGACTGCAAGGAATCTGGGTGTGATCCTAGATAACAACCTGTGCTTCACTGCAAACATCGCTGCTACAACCTGTTGCAGCAGATACACGCTTTACAACATCAGGAAGATACGTCCCCAGCTGACCCAGAAAAAAACGCAGGTTCTGGTCCAGGCTCTAGTCATCTCACGCCTAGATTACTGCAACTCCCTCCTGGCTGGTCTACCTGCATGTGCCATCCGACCTCTGCAGCTCATCCAGAATGCAGCGGCTCGTCTGGTCTTCAACCTTCCTAAATTTTCCCACACCACTCCTCCGCTCCCTCCACTGGCTTCCGGTAACTGCTAGAATCCACTTCAAGACATTGGTACTTGCGTACCATGCTGCGAATGGATCTGGCCCTTCCTACATCCAGGACATGGTTAAACCATACACCCCAGCGCGTGCACTACGCTCTGCATCAGCCAAACGACTCGCTGCACCCTCGCTGCGAGGGGGACCCAAGTTCCCATCAGCAAAAACACGTGGGTTTGCTATCCTGGCTCCAAAATGGTGGAATGAGCTCCCCATTGACATCAGGACAGCAGAAAGCCTGCACATCTTCCGGCACAGACTGAAATCTCATCTCTTTCGACTCCACTTCGAGCGATAGAACTATTAACAGAGCACTTATATACTAATAAAGGACTGGCTTATCTAAAGCCAGTTGAGTAGCACTTGAAATGCTTGGCTCTTTGAAACCTTATGTACTTATATGATTCTGTTTTCTTCAAGGTTGTGTCTTCCTGGTCGAATATACTTATTGTAAGTCGCTTTGGATAAAAGTGTCAGCTAAATGCAATGTAATGAATACAAATCATATATTTCCAAATAACCCAAAAAGTCTACACTTGGGGCATGTTGCCTTACCTGCAGATCCAGACACTGAAGCTCAGAGGCTTCAACAGTCTTCTTCAAGTTGGCCATTTCATTTTGCAACTCATTCTGTTAGATCACACAAACAAAATGAACAGAAGGTAAATGAAAGCCCAACACCCAACTTTACAGTCCAAGCATCGTAATACCCCTTTCTCATTAAACCGGTTCAAGGCGAACCATTTCTTCCTTGTTTCCCCCGTAGTGGAACCGGCTCTTGGCGACTAAAACCGGTTCTTCTGGCACCAAAAAACTGCTCGTCAAGAATCAAATACGAGGCTAGGTCAGATTAACTTGAGCAATAACAGTTCATGGCAAGTACGGCGAAGAGAAGAAAAGTTGTAACAAGCAGTAGCGCTGAGCAAAGTGACCAGAACATGACCACAAACGTATAAAAAAAACACATAGTCACGCAATACTAACCAGGCATAGTGTGATGCCGTTTATAGTTACCTTACTTTTAATGACCATCCGTTCGGGTCAATTCAGACTGAAACACATTCACTTACGGGGATGAAGGATATGCATCAGTGGATGTTGCTGGTGTGACAGTCAGAGAGTGAGTTACTGCTTTCCAGCAGCCTTAAGTAAACAGTAGACTAAACTCCGGTGGATGAGCAGCGTATCACTGCAGCGGTCGGTACATTTGCATACTTATTTTACCGAGGAATTTACCAATTAATTCATTAAAAAATCCTACAATGTGAATTCCTGGATTCTTTCCCCCATTCTGTCTCTCATAGTTTAAGTGTACCTAGGATGACAATTACAGGCCTCTCATATTTTTAAGTGGGAGAACTTGCACAATTGGTGGCTGACTAAATACTTTTTTGCACCACTGTATATGTTGTAGTCAGGTGATTTAAATGTATCAATGAAAGGAAGAAGTGTAGGCTATATGATAAGAAGGGAATACAGTTTGAATAAAAGTAATAAAGTACAGTGTAACACTGTACTTTATTTCTTTTTAATGTACAAATACTTTGTTACTGTACGATATCAATAACAATAATCCACAGCTCCTCTCTCTGCTCCAGAGGAAAAAAAAAATTCCGGGCACCCCCGTGTTGAGGGGATACCCGAGCAGCACCCTGCCAAGGCAGTAAACCTAGGGGAAATACTGCAGTGGTTTGGAGGGAAAGGGGTATCTGTGGAGTCTGAATGGAATCAAATGAATTACCTCTTGGTCTTTCCTGCACTCGTCCTCTAGAGCCTTGAACTCGTCCACCTCTCTCTTCTCCTCCAGTTCCTGAGAGAGAGACGCTTTCTCCTTCTCCAGTATTTTTATTTGCTCAAAGAACACCCCCAGCTCATTCTTCAGATAGTCCCGTTCAAGAAGCACCTTGTCCTGTAAGCATACCATTTAATGCAGTAAACATTTCCAAGTGAAACGCATTGCCCTAATGTTGTTTGTTTGTAACTGCTAGTATCATGCTAAAATAATTATCTGTGTGGAAAGGGTATAAAACATTTTTTCGCTGTGCTTTGTGCAACATGAATATATAAAATGGTTTGCTTGGGTCTTAAAAAAAAGTTAGGTAAACTTCAAATCAGAGGATCTTTATCGTCATTATACTCTTAAAATGAGCTTTTGCAGGCTTCTCTCTATGCAGCTAAAAATATAAACAAACAAATAAATAAAAGCAGTGATGCAAACAGAGATAGCTGCAAAGAGAATACAAAAATGGAATTTTTTTAGATAGTTTGAAATATTCCTTCATTTAGCCTGGGATGAACAAATCTGATATCCTTGGGAGTTTCTCCACATACTGAACATTACAATCATAAATACATCCTTTTCTCAGATTTCAGATGCAAAATAAGCTGCGCTGTAGAATGAGCTGTGTCACAGGCACTCCATCAAGCCTTACCTTCTCTGTAGACAGGCTTTCACACAGATGGATCGCCCCAGCAAACTCTTTTTTCATCTGGAAAACAAGGTTTGAAGATTAGTTTTAAAGGCAGCTAAAAACTCCAATAAGCACCGCATCGTCTTCCATTTGGCTCAAAGACCTATTGTTCTTTCTCAAACTGGACAAGATCAAATGTACTCTCAGGATTTCAGTAGACTGTTTCTATAAGAAATGGCAGTGCTTTATAGACTATTTCAACAACATCCATACACTCTCAACCAATGTTTCCGTCAGACCAAGGCTGAGAGGGCATTAATGTTTCCGTCAGACCAAGGCTGAGAGGGCATTAATATTTCCCTCGGCTCGCGTTCAGAGCGCCCCGAGCTGAATAAGGGCGTCAAATGACGGCAAGACGCCCCCCTGGCGGAAACGCTGCTCCCAACCAAATTGTGTAAATGACCTAATGCTATTTATTTTGGGGGCGGTGGTGGCGAAGTCGATAGGGACTTGGCTCGGCAACTGGAAGGTCACCAGTTCAAGTCCCGGCAAGACCAAGTGCCACCGAGGTGTCCCTGAGCAAGGCACCGTTCCCTACATTGCTCCCCGGGCGCCGTTCAAAATGGCAGCACACTGCTCCCAACACTAGGATGGGTCAAATGCAGAGAAACAATTTCCCCACGAGGGATTAATAAAAGTCCATCTTATCTTATTTTCCTATACTTTACCTTTTTTTTTTTAATAAACCCACGTATTCATCTTTGTATTAACGTATACAGTATGTATTTATAAAAATTAGTTTCATTTATTGAAACCGTGCAAACTCTAGCTGTAAAGTGCAGTATCACAATGGACAATGGAGAATTAAAAGGTGCAGCAGGTGGCGGAACACGGGGGATTTGAATGGGACTTGTTAGAAATTCAAATCAATGTTTTGATGGCATAAAGTACAATAAACATACCGTCAGTTTAAATGCTGTTTTATACTGAAAAACCAGAAGTTCTTGTGCACAACCAGTTGTTGAGCTTTTATTCTGAAAATCCTTCATCTCCGGTTAGCATTTAGCATGTGGCTAATATACAATTTCCTATAGAGGTGAATTTAGTAGCGATATGACACGGAGTGTTGCACACTGAAACCTACTGATTTCACTACAACTATAGACGTCGAGATATTATTATTGCTGAATATTAAATGAAGGTACAGTTTATTTGAATGCGTTTGTTTACAGATGTGGGTAGCATGAGACAACATTCGGAACTACCGGAAATGATACCAGCCGTGAGGTATTTTTGGAGTATTGATTACGGAGTTTAAAATGTATTACAGGAATGGTCCACTCATTAGATAATTAATCAAAACTTCAGTATTTAGTGAAACATTATGTTTAAACCATACCCTGAAGAAATCAGCGATATTCCCCGGTAAATAATGATTTTAAGGATATTTAACAGCTGGAAAGGTGGAGCTCGCTCTCTTCCCTTCGCTCACGAGAGCCAGAACACAGCTGTTTTTCTGACTGAACCATCTTCTGCTTGTAACATTACCGCGCTTTTTATTAATTAAAGTATACATTTGAACATTCTCAGAGACTCACTTAGTCTCCTTTTTAAAGCTTCTCTCCTGGACGCGAGGATAACAAACACAGTTATCAGACTTAATGTATCGATACCCGGGCTGAAATATCGATACTTTCTCGGAAAACTAAATATCGATATATATCGCAAGATCGATTAAATTGCACAGCCCTACTATGATTGTACATGTCCTTCAATAAAAAAAAGGAGCTAAAATAACCAAGCCATGAGTATGATGGCTAGCTATGGCGATTCTCTCATGTGTAATAATGGATTTCTCTGCCAGAGAGGAGGTAGATCTAAACACAGCATACCTGAGTGTTGCTCTGGTCCTCATTCTGACTCTCAATGTCTGCCAATCTGCCGCCCAAAATCTCCACCTGTTCCAGGGCCTTTACTTTCTGTTCGGCCTCCATCTGCAGCTCCAGCTCCAGCTGCGCTGCCCTCTGTTCTGTTGACTGTAATTTGTCGAGGGCATCTTTTTTCTGTTGGGCCTCCATCTCCAGCTGCATCGTTAAGAAGGAGACTCTCCCAGAAAGCTCGTGCATACGGGCTGGAGACACAAAGTCTTTGGGGCTGAAAAATAAAAAGGTATGACATACAGATGACTAAATGTGTTCAACAACATTTGAAAATCAAGTACCTCCCTTCAGACTGACAAAAACCAAAAGATCCAATTCACCAGCTAAACTGTACACTAAAATAGGTTTCTCCAACCATTTGAGGTGAGAGGCAGGCCATGTCTTTTTTTTACCATATTTCAGCAGAGCTGTCCAGTTTGACTGATCAGAAAAATGGTTGAAAACGTGGTGGGAGGTGGCAGATTATTTCTCATGCACTACTGTCAGGATAAAGTGTTGTTGCACCTCTAATCACAGGCAGTATGAGAAAAATAAAGAGCTTTTTGAACATTAAAGCATGGAGACATGTCCCAGTAGAGGCACTACATACTAATATGAACCTGAATATGATCATAGAAGAAAACGAGGGATATCAAGCTTCAACTCATGATAAAGTGGTCACAACTTATCAAATCAAGTTTTATTTATATAGCACATTTATAAACGATTTTTGGTCGAACCAAAGTGCTGTACATGTAATAAAAATAGCCTACAGTAGAGACACTTTACAGCAAATGCAACAGCACAAATTGTTCAGAATATCAGTATGAGAAAGAGAGAAAGAAAAAAAAAAAAAAAACTAGTTTCGTTCACACCGGACGCAATGCGAATATTCGCTTCGCTCTAATCGCAACGCTCTAAACCCTCGAGTTTCACCACGGCTGTCAGCTGTGTTTACTCGCATCATTCAAACAAGACGAGCTGGCTCGTGGGCTACAACTACAACAAAATTAACATATTTTACCGTGATTAAATTGTAATACACGTTTCTAAATGATGCCGAAGTAACAACATACTGATACCGGTTAGTAAAAACCATGAATTAATGCTTTGACAAGTCTGCAGACAGACGTTTTCTAAATGAAGATCGCATCGACCAGGCTAAGTTAACGCAGTATATGCTCCGACCGTCCACACTCATAACAACGGCCTAAAGACATAAATAAACCAGCGACTGTACTCGCCATGACACAGGCAGTCTGTGGTTTGTACTTGTTTAACTTTTGTCTAGTTTCTGAACAGATATGAGGAGCTGTGATCTCTGTGTGCTAAGATCTAACAGCTGATGTTTTCTGGTTGAACGTCAGTGACGGCAGGCTGAGATCCTCAACGCTGATTGGAAACCGCGAGATCACGTCACGCGGATATGACGCTCGAGTTGAAAAAATTGAACTCGAGTGTTTGTCTCGGCGCGATTGAAGGGGGCCGCGACAAACGCTCGAGTTCAATTTGTTCAACTCGAGCGTCATATTCGCGTCCACCGCTTCATGCTCGCCGTCGGAGCGAATTTGCGTGCCTGTATTGACTTTACATGTAATCGCGCCACCCCCAAACATCGCATTGCGTCCGGTGTGAAGGCAGCATTACGCTGTCCTGGATGATAAGAGTAGTTCCATTTGCTGTCTATCAAATGAAAAGTAATATAAGCATTAGTAGTTTTAAGACATTCACCTGTCTGCAAAGCTTCGGACAGTCACAGAAGACTGATTCATGTCCATTTCATCTGAAGGCTCATCATGAATCCCCCAGGGAGCATCAAAGTCCTTACCAGCTGTTGAAACATACCATGTATGTATGAAACTAATAATTTGAATTCATTTTAATCATGAATGATGATTGGAATTATGATTTGCAGAGTGCATTCACTTTTTCATTTTATCAGCTTTTTCTTACATTCACACAGCTCACTCAGACAGGAGAGGTCGCCTTTTCTATTCCCAGTGAAAGAATCACATAGAGACGTACGGGCAAGTCCTTGCATCTTCCCTCCCCAAGTTTCTCTGCGTTTGGGCATCTGGAAAAACAGGATGAGTGTAAGCATGACTAAGATGCTGAAGAAAAAAAGGTCTCCTTTGAAACGGCGTTATTTTAAGTCCTATTCACCTTTTGTAAAGGAACCAGGTTTGAGCTGGTGACAAGCAGTTTGGTCAGGTTTCTGATGCGGTCCTCTTGCTCTGTCTGCAGCTGATCCTTCACTTGGAGGCTCTGGGAGAGAGATTTCTTCTCCTTGGCCGTAGTCTGTGTGACTGAAGACACCTGTAGCGAGATCACCCATGGGTAGTTAGTAGAAAGTGCATTTAAAATGAGAATGGTGGTGAGTAAGCACATCAAAATAAAAAAAATAAAAAAGGAAAGATGATACTTGCCTCATGAAGTTGACGCTTCAGGTCTTCAATTTCATTGCGATACCTTTTGAGCAGGGCCCCTTCATCAGACACCTCTGTCACATGAGGGTCGTTCTTCATTTTCTTTGCAGTGCTGGCAAACTAACACAAATAAAAAATGTTTTTGAGAAATGGTCTGCTTTGATTTCTCAGTCTGTTCCCCCCATGTTGTACAGTCTCATAAAAATAAAACTTTCTGTACAGGCCTTCGACTGAAAATGTGCAATGTTTAATCTTGCATAAATGTGCAGGGCAAATAAGCCAACTGTATTTTGCTTGAAGAAAATATAACGACAGAATAGCCCCATGGCATAATCCTGAAGCCCGCAAACTCAAGACAATTTAAAGTGCACTTCTCACACTATTTTTAGGCAATAGACGCTTTCACACCAAGTACTTTGCCGTACTTAGTTCTCAGCACTTGGCTCCCAGCACTTAGTACCCCCATCGAACTAGGAGCCGATCACGTTCACACCGGAATAAGTCCCTGAGGGAAGATTACGCAAATGAAGCCGGTGACGTCACTTCTTCTGCTTTGGGTTTACAAACAACTTCACGGCGTATACCGCCACCCGAAGTCCCCGGCCGGAAGTCCCCGGAGTTGGGGACTGGCTTCAGTAGAAGCTGCTCGGACTCCCAGTAGCTTCTACTGAAGCCTTCCGAGTAAATCGCCAGAACGCCGACACCTCCTCATCTCCACCGCTCCCATGTTTTATTTGGTGTTGCCATAAGTTATGGCGTGTTTCCACTGCAGCGGGTAGCTCGCTTTAAGCGTGCAGAGCCCGTTTTTGGTTGCGTTTCCACTTGGCCTAGTTTTAGCCAGGGGCTACTTTTTCACTTTTTGTCTGGCCCCAATAAATCGTGGTTCTAGGGCCAGGAACAACCAGGCTGAGTCGAGCTGAGTATGCTAAATTAGAGAGAGAATCGCTGGCAAGGGGGCTACAACTACAACAAGATGAACATATTTGACCGTGATTTAATTGTAATACACGTTTCAAAATGATGCCGAAGTAACAACATACTGATACCGGTTAGTAAAAACCATGAATTAATGCTTTGACAAGTCTGCAGACAGACGGCAGGCGAAAAACCCTTTTAAAATGCGTGTTTTCTAACGACTGTATTCGCCATGACACAGGCAGTCTGTGGTTTGTACTTGTTTAACTTTTGTCTAGTTTCTGAACAGATATGAGGAGCTGTGAGCTCTGAGTGCTAACAGCTAACGGATGTGTTGTTTTTCTGGGGCTCTCATTGAAGATGACGTCATGGCTCCGCCTACACTGCTTTACTATAGTAACTGCCCCAGTTCCTAAACTGTAATGGAAGCGCAGCATTAAAGTGAGCCGGGCCTAATAAGGCCTAACCAAACCGAGCGAAATTGGAAAAATGTTCTCCCAGGAAAGTACCACTTCCAGGCCTGGACTGGCCATCGGGAGGACCAGCAGGTTTCCCGATGGCCTGGTCTGCTAAGTGGCCTGCTGGCATTTTTTTTTTTATGCATGTATTGTGAACGCAACGCTGCGCAAATGTGGGTCTGACTCTGCCTCACAGAGGGTGACTGGCTGTCTACATGATCTGGCCTGCTGACATGGCCACTTGCATACAGATCATACCAATGCCCTCGATTGGTCTCTGTGTGTCATTCAAACTCGGGAGGGTGTATATGTGTGGCGCGAGAGAGAAAGCGCGGGCACCGGTTACGTGTATTGTTGTTGTTAGCATCTGGTGCTAGCTAGCTGCGCTAACTAACGCTAATCATGAGCTGTCAACAAGGTGGAGGAGAGTCCTCTCCTGTCAGACTGAGAGCCTGATAACTACAGCTCAGGTGAGGTAAAGGACTTAAAATATGTTCACATGGACAGGTTCCCAAATAGATTTGCACTTTTTTTTTTTTTTTTTTTAAATAGTAACCCATGTCCATATGTTTATTCTGGGGTAGTAGATTTAAAGTTTAGGGCTATCACTATGGGCAGCAACGCTGTAAATATTGAAAAATAAATCCAGGAAAATAGCACAAAAGAAAACTGGTAGTGGCCTGGCTGGGTGTATAATTCCATTTCCCGGCTTGACTTATTGTCCCAGTCCGGCCCTGACCACCTCTCTAGGAGGCACTAAAAAGGGGGTAAAAGTTCTGATTTGGGTATAAATCTTTAAAAAAAAAAGGGAGGGGTCTGAGCTCATGCGGGACCCGGCAGCTACCGTCTAAAATAAATGCTGCTGTGATGAAACGCCATATCATGGATTATTTCTGAAACAGTATGGAGCTCAAAGGCTTTCTCTCTTGCCGGTTATACCACAAGGTGAGTTCCTTTTTATTTCCTGCTTCTTCACACACATGCTCTCCAGTACAGGTTAGCTCTGATTGTTAGCGATGCTAATGTAAACACCGACCATATTACGTCCAAAACAGTCGGGCATTGTTTCTGATAGCAACTTTCTGATAGCGCCGTGGGTCCACATTTCAGATATTGCATCATATCGGACGCAAATCTGGATCAGCTCCGTTGTTCCCCCGTTTTTAGAGATTTGGGTACGGAGGAAAAGAGAGAGGGTTTTATTTTCTGACGCTGCGTGAGTTCCCTGACACACCGGGGACACAGTTATGTATAAAAGACATCAAAAAGTGCATTTTGCATGGTAGGTCCCCTTTAAAAAGGATATGGCGTTCCACTAAATTTGAAGAATCTTGTTTAATTTAGCATGATAATCTCACTAAATATAAGAAAGCTCTCCGTAAAGCGAGAGCATCTTATTACTCAGAAGATAAGAACGATGCCAGATTTATTTGCAGCACCGAGAACAGGCTGACCGAGAGCCACAGCTTATATTCCTATAACACTCAGTAATGATTTCATGAGCTTTTTTGATAATACAATTATAACTCTTCGAAACTAAATTAATAACCTCCTGCCTTCAATCAGTTATCTTCATCTATCAGAACTTTAAGATCTGATACAACACCAGATAGTTATTTGTCTTCTTTTCTCCCATAAAACTAAAAACTACTAACTTCAATGATGGTCTCTTCTATATCATCAATTAGACCAAATTCCAACTAAGCTGTGAAATAAGTGTTTCCCTTCATTAAGCCTAGTTTATTAAATATGATTATAATTTCTTTATTATCAGGCAACTTACCACAATCCTTTACAAGTAGCTGCGATAAAACCTCTTCTTAAAAAGCACAACCTTGATCCAGAGGTTTTGGCCAACTATAGACCTATTTCTAATCTTTTTTTTCCTCTCTAAAATCCTTGAGAAAGCAGTCCAAAACAATTTAGTGATTACCTAAACAAAAATCTTCACATTTAGCTATATAAATGAACTTCGATTGATTGGAATGTAAAATACTATTTAGTATTTCAATATAACATGTGAATAATATTGAAGTAGAAGCTTTGATGTACAGGACAGAAAACGGCATATTTGACCAACCTGCAGAGTGCTGAGGGTCTCCTCCAGAGTGACCGGAGTGATGGTGCAGATGATGACTGTTTTAGCGTTCCCGCCCAACGAGTTCTGCAGGATGCGGGTGAGCTTACTGTCCCTGTAGTTTGTGAAGCCCCTGAAGTGAGAGAATGAAATTGAGTAAATGTTTTTACACATAAAACTAAGCGCTTTATGAACATTTTAAAACTATGTTCCTTTCTTCTCCGTCTTCTTTTATGTAAACATGAATTGTTTAACTCCAAATAATAATACATTACATTTATATAGCATGTTTCCTGGTGCTCAAAGCGCTAACAAGAAAGTAAATCAAAAATATCAACAAAAGTAGAAAGTGCTAAGCTAGGTGGAATACGGGCGAGGGGTTAGTGGATTAGGAGTTGAAGGCAAGAGTGAAAAGGTGAGTTTTGAGGTGTTGTTTGAATGATGTGAGAGTGTTGGCGGATCTGACGTGGCTGGGGAGGGAGTTCCAGAGTGTGGGCGAGGCTGCTGCGAAGGCCCTGTCACCCCAGGTCCGGAGATTTGTCCTGAAGGGCTGCAGTAGGTTAGCTTCAGCAGACCTGTGGCGACGGGTGGGGGTGTGTCGTTGGATGAGGTCACAGAGGTAGGGGGGGGGGCAAGGTTGTTGAGGGCTTTGAAAGTGAAAAGTAATATTTGAAAGTCAATGCGGTGTTTGATGGGGAGCCAGTGGAGGTCCTGGAGGATAGGGGTGATGTGGTCGGAGCGTCTGGTGGAGGTGAGCAAGCGGGCAGCTGAGTTTTGGACATATTGAAGTTTTTTAGTTTGAATGCAGGTGATCCAAAAAGTATGCTGTTGCAGTAATCCAGTCGGGATGTTACGAAGGCATGGATCAGTTTCAGCAACGGGCAATGAGAGGGAGGGTCTGATGCGGGCGATGTTCTTTAAATGGAAGAAAGCGTTTTTTTATGACCTGGTTGACGTGAGGGAGGAAAGTGAGGGTGGGGTCGAGGATGATGCCAAGGTTACGGATGTGAGTGGAGGGGTTGACAATGGAACCATCGATGGTAAGAGAAAAATCTTGGGTAAGTGAGTTTGGGCCAATGATTATGAGTTCCGATTTGTCAGTTACATTTTAGAAAATTGTTTTGCATCCAAATTGTAATGTCAGTGAGGCAGGTGCTGAGCTGGGAGTGTGTGGTTGGAGACATTGATTTTGTTGAGAGGTAGAGCTGTGTGTCATCAGCATAACAGTGGAACTGGAGTTGGTGTTGACGGAGGATTTGTCCAATTGGGAGGATGTAGACGATGAACAGAAGGGGACCAAGTACAGAACCCTGAGGGACGCCATGATTGACGGGGGCTGTGGGGGATTTGGAGTTGTTAATGGAGATGAATTGATGTCTGTCAGAGAGATAGGATTTAAACCAGGAGAGGGCAGTACCGGTAATGCCAATGGAAGACTGGAGGCCGGTGATGAGGATGGAATGGTTGATCGTGTCAAATGCGGCTGTTAGGTCAAGGAGAATGAGAATTGAGAGGGAACCAGAGTCAGCAGAGAGGAGAATGTGACTAGGGCTGCAACAAACGACTAATTTGATAATCGATTAATGAAACGATTAATTATTTATTCGGACTATTACTGTATGCCTTGCACAATTTCTATCAACTTTTAGATTGAGATTGAGGTTGTTTTAGGCATGTGGAAACTAGCAATGAAGACAATAAAGATGAATACTTGATTCAAAAATACTTATATTATTAAATTAATTTAACAAATTGTTTACAAAATTAGCATTGCTTTTTATTTAAATTAAATAAATAATATTTCACATCAAAAGAAACAATGTTTTGACAAATCGTATTAAATAATCTGATGACAGAACTGTAAACAGAATAGCTGAAATTTTAACAAAATAAAGAGTAACTCAGTTACCTCTAATCATTAACCCGTGTTTGAATAATGAGTTAACTCTGTGTGTTGCTGCTAGCATACAGAACACCTGACGTGGAAACCTTACTCGTGGATGGGGCTACAGAGACAAAGACAAAGACAGTCGAACCCGGTGCATTCCTCCGTCTGAATGTGGAGCACTTTTGCTAAATGTTTAGACAAATTGCTCGTGTTACCGCCCTTACATGCTAAACTCTTATTGCACTTTAGACAACGAGCATCGAGACGGGTAAAGTTTAACCAAACCTCGGAGCGCTTCTCTCCTCCATCCCCGCCGTGTGTTGCTGCATGTAGCAGCCGCCTGTGTGTAAACTGCCCTGCCCCCTCGCACACAGACGGGGGAGAGATCTCGTCTCGATTGGAAAGATCGAAAATACACCATAGACGCATTTTTAACGAGTTGGCGACACTAAAACTGCGATATAATGTTTATGTAGCAATAATACATATGTCATATATTTTTTAAATGTCTCCAGTACCGATAAAAAGACCGATAATGTTGTAGTTTAACGGCGCGTAAAACACGCGATGACGTCACCAACGAATCGACGACTGAATTAGTTGGCAACTAATCTCGTCATCTGTTTTAATCGATTAGTTGTTGCACCCCTAGTGGTGACCTTGAGTAGGGCAGATTCTGTGCTGTGGCGAGTACGGAAACTAGATTGAAAAGGTTCATGAAGGTTATTGCAGTCCAGATGGGTTTTGAGTTGGGAGGCAACAGTTCGCTCCAGAATCTTTGACAGGAATGGGAGGTTAGAGATATATACTAGGTAAAAAGTCTCATGAGCCTCATCCCAATACGCCTCCCCCTTTCCCTCACTCGCCTCCCTTCCTTGCGTCTTAGCTCCGCCTCCGTAAAATGCGAGCGAGAGACACGAGGAGGTGACGCGAGGACAGAGGAGTCCTCCGGTATTAATTGGGACGTCCTCGTTCACTCAAACGTCACTCTTAAACGACGTCTGTTAATGATGACATGTGCACAGCTGTACCCCCTCTCATCGGGCTTAACTGAATAACCCTTTAGAACCGGCCCATTTGTTGTTAAATATTTATTTAAATGAATGAATCTTTCTCTCGTTAGTCAAGGAATTCAATGTATGATGGTTGGTCCTGCTTTTGTGTTCCGTTTGTGTAAAATGTAGCCTACATTTAAATAAAAATATAATTGTAGTAATGTGAAAGCCTTTTAGAAATGAATTGCACATAATAATTCCCACGGAGCTGTGAGCACTTATACATTTATGTGACGCTTTTCCACTCATCTTCCAGTTGTCGGTTTTCCTCTGTTGAAACCGACCGGCTGTGAAGGTGGGGGCGGGGCTTTTATACGTGAGTAGTGAAAACACTTCAGCATAGTCTACTCTTGTGTATCCTCCCTTTCGTCTCCTCCCGCACCCCTCCTCCCGCACCCCTCCTCGACTCCTCCGTGTGCATTTCAGCTATTGGGACGTCCTTCAAAATAGCGTGTCTTGATCGATTTCCGGGTCAAGTCCCGGAGGAGGGGAAGAGAGGAGTCGAGGAGGGGTATTGGGATGAGACTATTGAGATTAAAATCTATTTTTCAAGAGCGACCTGGCCAAGAGGGCAGCATGAACAAAAGCCGCGTTCACACTGCGGTACTTTTCCCACAAAGGTTCATGCGAACTTAGTTCATGATCGCGTTCACACCAAAAAGAGCCGGTACTAAAAGTAGTTCATGCGAACCTTTTTACCCCCAAAGTACCGCCAAAGTCCCTGCTAGAGAGCAGGGACTTTCGAGCGGCTCTTTTTTGAGAAAAGAGCTATATTCCTGATTGGCTGGGCGAATTGCAAACCACGCCCCGTAAAACTCCCAAAAAGTTTTGTGAAGCCGCCATTTTATTATCCTCGCATTAGCATTAGCCCAGCGCAGAAACGCAGAGAGACTAACTTATGGCAACACAAAATAAAACGTGGGAGCGGTGGAGATGAGGAGGTGTCGGCGTTCTGGCGATTTACTCGGAAGGCTTCAGTAGAAGCAGCTTCTACTGAAGCCAGTCCCCAACTCCGGGGACTTCCGGCGGCAGTATACGCCGTGAAGTGGTTTGCGGCCTGCCAGTAAACCGAAAGCAGAAGAAGAAGAAGTGACGTCAGCGGCTTCATTTGCCTAATTCTCCCCCAGGGACTTTTTCTGGTGTGAACGCGATCTGTACTTAGTTCATGAGAACTAAAGAGTTCGCATGAACCTTTGTGGGAAAAGTACCGCAGTGTGAACGCGGCTAAAGTTACAACAGATAAAACACAGACAATACATTATTCCAAGCAGAAGGGGCAGCATATTTAAAAGCTTTTTTACCCAGTTCTGTTCTCTGGTTCTCACTTTAGGAACCAGCATGTTAGCCACAATATGTTAGCCTACTTTAATCAAACAGCTAACTCAGACAGAGAGCAGTAGGATGGCGATATTCTAATATTAGAGATAACAACACAGACAGTTATTGAATTGGAAATGTAAACAGGTAAACCAGAAATGTTCAGTTATGTAATGCAATCATGTTAACTCACTTCTGGCCTTCATCAGTCAGCCTCTTGATCACTTGGCCCAGTGTGAACAGGCTGCGGTTGATATTGCAACCTTCTTTGAAGCGTGTGCCTAAAATATAAAAAAGAGATGGTTTATTTTGGGTTTGCTGATCACACAGTACAGTGTACTTACAATTGTCATCAGATCCATTTTGCATTTCACAAGGCTTTAAATCAGTAACTTTATATGATTTAACTCCATCTTACCTTCAGCTCCTGTTTGACTGGCTCTCTCAGATCCAGCTAGATCGACTAAATTCTAGAAGATAAGCAAAATGGTTATTCAAAAAATAATAATAAACAGACAATGAGGGAGACAATTAACAGAAAGAAAGAACTTTCCAATAAAAAGAAAAACAGCTCATTACCAAATGAGACACAATAATGGCTCCATCAGCATTTTCACCAGATGCTGGGTCACTCCTTTCTCTGTTTTCCAGGATCTAAGAAGACATGAATCATGAGAAATCCAGAGTTCCCCAGAAATCAACATGTACCTAATGTTGTGGTGTTACTCACCATTCGGAAAATAGTGTGTGATCGACTGCTCCTCTCATTCATTTTTGTCTTTCCATAGTGACGGTTCTCTGCAGAGGGCGAGAGCAGAAATCAAATGGTTGTTAGACACAATGCAGATCCTGAAGAAACCAGTCTCGTGTTCCGTCATCTCAGATCTTACTTTCTCCTTTCCGGATCCAGGCCAAGACTTGTGCATGAGATGTGACCAGTTCCTCCGTCAGGTCAGCCACATAGATGGTTTTCTGCACATTTAAAAAAAAGACACAAGCACGATGATCATTTAAAGAGAAAGAAAACGATGTCCATGCCTTTAGCACTTAGACATGAAGTATCATCATATTATAATGATGGAGGTCGGTGTGTGTGTGTGTGTGTGTGTGTGTGTTAGTTACTGAGGGAGTGTAGTAGTACCGCGTCTGAAAATAATTGACTCAGAGGATCTGTAGAAAACTGTCTGCCCAGAACTTTGGTTAGCGCATACACTCATTAAAATCAGTTAAAACAGCACTCAGTCATTAGGGGTGTAACGGTACACGTACCCGTACCGAATAATTTCGGTACGGGCCCTTCGGTTCGGTACACGTGTGTACCGAAGTGTACCGAACGAATATAACGTTAAACGTAAAAAATTGAGAACGTGAACAACTTCTTGGAAGCATTCTCAGGTGCTGCGTCGCAGCATTCAGAGTAATTTGCTCCCATTGTGTTCAACGCGTCATCGAGCGAGCAAGTCATTTCATTGGATGAGCTGGTCAGAGGGATGCGTTCAAATGTAGTCAGTAATTTGAGGAACTGTCGAAATGGCGAACGCAGATAAAGTTGAGCTCGAAAATCCTCCAGCATCATTGAAGTCTCCGGTTTGGGAACATTTTGGTTTCGCAGTTACGTACAAGGATGACGGACAAAGACAGGTGGACCGAACCAACGCTGTTTGTCGGCATTGTTCAACTAACATTGGTTACGCGGCTGGCAATACATCACACTTGCACACTCATTTGAAAAGGCATCACCCGAACGTGAATATCACCGGTACCAAAAGACTGAAGTGCAAACCCAACTCCCGCTAGCATTTAAGCCTCCACCACTCGCAAAAACTTCAGACCGAGCCAAAGCTATTACAAACGGCAAATATCCTTATGTTGCCATGTTAGCAAAGCGCTACCTGGCTGTATCTGCTACTACCTCTGTCCCTAGCGAGAGGGTGTTCTCCACAGCAGGAGACATTGTTAGTGCCAGCTGATCTGCCCTTTCGGCAAGCAATGTGGACAAGTTCATCTTTCTTTAAAAAAACATGAAATGACAAGCAAGTCCTAATGTCAAACTGGCTGTCATGTCATCGAAAAGCTGCACCTTAATGTTTATTTTATTTTATATTTATTTGAGTGAATATTCATAGTTTAATAATAATTAAAAACCCAAAACTAATATTTTATGTTTTGTGAGTACTAGTACAATAAAGTTCAAATACAGATTATTTCAGTTTATCGAAATGCTGCACCTTAATGTTTATTTTATTATATTTTGTATTTATTTGAGTGAATACATTATTCACAGTTTAATAATAATTAAAAAAATATATGTTATGTTTTGTAATCATTTTTTCTGCTGTACCGAAAACGTACCGAACCGAACCGTGACCTAAAAACCGAGGTACGTACCGAACCGAAATGTTTGTGAACCGCTACACCCCTAGAGTCATATAATGTTACAAAGAACAGCTTTACGTCTGAAACACAGGAAAAATTGCTTCCTTTTTTGTTGCCAGATTTTTCTGCCGAAGTTAGAAGGCTAAATTTAGTATTAAAATGGGTCAGAAACATTGTGATGAAAACGTCATATGCAAACTTCTAAAAAGCCCACTTACATTAATTGTCTCTCGGACTTCCAGAGGTTTTCTCTTCCAGCTATCAACGAGCAGATCACTCACAGTCTCGTTGTAGATTTCCATGTAAGAAACTCGAAGAAGGAACTCCTTCTTTGGACACTTTTGGACAAAAGAGAAGTTGTTAAAAAAAAACACAGTAATCGCTTACTAATTGACTAATTGAAAAAAAAAAATTCTAAATATGCGATACAATTCTTACACTTTTAATGGTTTGGAAGACATCTTCCACAGCCATCGGTAACACTCCAGGAAAACGGTCACTCCCCATCATAGTAAAAGTCTTTCCGGAAGAAGTCTGTCCATAAGCAAATATGGTACCTGTGGATCAAACGGAGAAAAGATGTATCCAAAAAACAAACCACTGCAGTGAGTGTTTGGAGCAACACAACAGATGTCACAGTATTCAGTTTCAAAAACATACCATTGTATCCCTGAACAGAGGAAACAACAAGAGGTTTAGCAATGGCTTGGTACAGCTGATTGGTCGTTTCTTCTGGAGTAAACACTCGATCTATGAACAGAGAAGGAAGGTTCATGTACAGTAGTAGTAGTAGTAGTAGTAGTAGTAGTAGTAGTTGTTGTCAAGTTCTATGCAACATATCTCAAAGGAGCCACAAAATGCAGTCAAACATATTTCTCAATCCTGTACATGCTGCAAAACTTACCAAAACTAAAGCTTTTACTGGAATTCCCATCATCGCTCTGATAAATTGATTTTGCATCATATTTCCAAAAATAATGGACCGGCTCTGCATTCTCTGATGCAGCACTGTCTTCCCTATAACAAAGACACACAATCAGGACATATGTGGAAACATTAACAGACTCTTCCTTTAACATTGTCAGGTGACACATTTAGTGTGAAAGAAATTGTGGCTGAAATACTACTTTCGAAGCTCAGCTTACGGTAATCAAAATGTAATATTTAGAAGAGAAATATAACATTTCTTATGACTACAATACCATGCCATGAAAAGTCAAAGCCTAATATCAACACGGACCAGGGTCTTGTATTGTGGAAAATAGGCTACACATAATTAAGATCATTTTGGGGGGGAAATTATAGCTAGATGGATTGATGGATAGATAGTTTCAGTACAATAGCATCATTCCAAAGTATATAGAACAAAGAATAACAGTTATTGTAGAGCAATTGCTAGACAGTTAGTTTGACCTATCAATACAACAGACGGTGTTTTTAGCTCTTAATATGCTTATAAGGATATATAATTTAACATTTTTAAATTATGTTATAAGTTTTACTCCCAAGTAGTATTCTATTTGTAACAGTAAATGCAGATAATAAAGTGAATGTTACCTCTAAATTAAGTCTAAAGTTAACAATTGGCTCCACATCGATAACTTAGCTTAGTTGAATAAAGTAATACAATAATGTAACTGTTATCAAACACTTTAAGGCACGCAATACGTATTTACTGGAACAAAATACTTGTATTTTACGTCCAACTGTAGCTAACGAATGAATGAAATGAAAAACCAAACAGTAACATTAGCATGCATTAGCATTAACGCTCCGTAACCTACCGTTAGCTCCAAACTTGTATTTTTATTAATGCTAACTTAGCTGTTGGCGGCAGACTTACCTTGGAATAAGTGGACGGACCCGAACACATACTTTTACTGCCGACTCCTCTGCCATTGTTCTTTGTAATAGTAATTGACCTGTCCAACCTTAAATTGGAAGGCAAACTAATACATCTCTCATAAATGCCAAAAAAAACACCTGAAGACGGATAAACGGACACGGGTGGACTCAAATGTGAATGCCTCCCTCAGTTTCAAAAGAAAACCGTCACAGGTTTTAAAATCTCCCACTTTGTTTTGATTGGTCAACGTCATCGGGTGGACAAATCCAAATGAGGATGTGAACTGAGGATGTTGGCTTAAGTGAGATTTTCCTTTATTTAAAAAGAAATGTATTGTGAAAAAAATGTTTTAAATAGGAAAATTGGTGTGAAAGACAAAACACGTTTTTCTTACTTCAATTTGTGCACCAAAAAGTCAAGTAAATATGGTAGCGCCCAACTAGTGACTCACAAAATAGCCGCTGCTTGAGTGTCGTCATCAAACTGCGTTTTGTACTGTAAGTGTGGAAAACACATGAGCATTTTGTGTTTTTTCTAGTTCATTTGAAGTTGAGCGTTTATAGTCATTTAAATAATCAGAGTTCTTAACGAATCTAGACATGGTTAATTGATATTCAGCGAAAATCATTTTCAAACTCGAGATAGCTGAAAAGAAACACAAACTGTCGTGGAGTGATTTACCTTTCTGAGGGAATGTCTCTGTTTGTTGTAAACAGGTAGGCTCATGTTATCTACTAGCTTTCATTATTGGTATTTGTTTGTTTTGTCACATAAATACATGACTTTGGAGTTATATGGCTGTATCTTGCTTTTTAAAGCTTTTAAGATAATAAGTGTATGATTTTCACATCACAGTCATAAGAAGAACAAGAAGTTATATTTCATTTTTATTCTTACTATTTTAATTTGTATTCTTACTGTATATACTTTCCGCTCATGTACATTTTATTTGTATCTTATTCTATCCGTTAAACATTTGTAACTCGTGTAATGCTTAACACTGCTGCTTGAACACACTAATTCCCCAATTTGGACTTTTTAAGTATATATCTATCTATCTATCATCTATCTATTTAAAAATGAGCACTTTGCCTGCCAGTTATGTTGTGTTTAATCTTATGACATGTTTTTATTGATCTAAATGTGTTCCACCTATCATGGCTTTTGGTCTTATAGGGAAGAAACATTCCTGTTTTTCTATTTGTTAAAACCCCTTCTTCTCCAGTGGTCAACACATGTTGGCCTTTTTAATGATTACGTCTCCACAATAAACGTTTTTTATATATTCTTCCCTGTTGTTTCTTGATTTTATATTTAAATGACTGGATTGTTTTCCTTTTTTATCCTAAGATAAAAGATAACTTTCAACTTAAATGGCATTTATATTAATGTAATTACATAATGTGAAAGAGAAGAGGGTGAATACCTAATAAAGGTAGGATGATATATTTGTAAGGCTACAAGCTGCTCAATTGACCAAAAGTGTATGTGCGGTGCTTTTGCTGAAGAAGTGGACAGAAGAATGAGTAACATCTGCCATGTGTCCTCACAGGTATCTTGGAGAGGAGGAAAATGGGAGCATCTCGAAGGAGTCTCGCTCTCAGGCGTTACTGGCTAAGCTGCAACAGAAGGCCAAAGAGAAGCAGAGACAGAGTTTGACGGAAGAAACACAAAAGCCACCTAAAGAACGGACGCAAAAGGATGTCAAAAAGAAAAGAAAAGCTGACAAGGACAGCAGTCAGGAGCCCGAACACAACAAGAAACGGAAATCTGAAGCAGCAGCTGTTATTGTCTCAGAGAAGGATAACCACGACGAGCCGGTCGAGGAGGAGGAGAAGAAGAAGAAGAAGAAGAATCAGACGAGTGCAAATGAGAAGCGGAAGAAGAAGAAGGATCAGTCAGGTATGTTCTTGTATTTATTTACAGGATAACACCACATTGGGCAATACATTGATGTTGTGAGATGATGCCTCTCATTGAGGCCTAATAATACATTGGTGTGAACAATATTGTCAGATTCAGCTTAGTTGTTAGCAATGAAAATGTTAAGTCCTATGGTTTTCCAGCAGTGTAGCAAATAAGATACAGGAATAAGTCGACTATCTACATGAAAAATGGAGATGAGATAATACTTTAATACTGTACAAAGTTATTGTAATAACATTTAAATATGTGGACTATAAATAGTGGAATTTGCAATACACACAAGTAAGTGAATACACTTAGAGCTCAGAATTGTTGCTGGTGAAATGTATTGGTTATAAATAGTTATGAATGAACAAAAAGACAAAAACAAATGTGTTTACATTGAAGACAGTGAAGTGTTACAATATACTGCTGAACAAGGCTCATGTGAGACCTCTCCTCATTTTGTGAGCGCTTCATACCAATGTTATACAAATATTTACCTGAGATTTTTAAATCCTTCAAATATTGCTGTTGGTCTAACAAAGTCCACTTTGGATACCTCACTTTGTATCTCCAGACAATCGCTGTGCAGGTTAAGAGCTAAAAGGTGTTTTCCTCCACTCACTGCAGCGATTTGACGTTCACGTTCACGCCAGTGGTTTGTTGATCTGTAAAGTGCAAATGTACACAACGAGAATATGGCTAATACGGTTTAAATGAAGTATGTATTGAAGGTTATAGGAATAATCCCTTTCCTGAATATATCTCGGAAATAAAAACGCAAATCTGATAAACGTTGATGTTGTAAACTGTAAGAATGTGAAGCCTGTTAAATAAAGGAGCAGAGGAGATATGGGACTTGGATCTTGTTGGGAAAAGTACTGCCCATACTGTGTTTCAATATGAGAGGTATGGATGAATTGGACTATAATAAAGAGCAAGAAGACAGTTCTTACTCACTGTCCTTAGTATACCAGTTGGTCTATTCATTTGAGATGACTTGTTTTGTCTCTGGATTTGAGGCATTTCAGTGAAAAGTCTTCCTGACACTCGTGTGACTGGAAGAGCAGGACTGGAGGAAACAGCAGGAGGAGAAGAGAAGACGGAGACAGAAAACATCGCACCAGAACAAACCGCGGAAAAGACTCCTGCTCCAACCGGGTTCACGGTCCTGGGAGGATTTGACAACAAACCTGTCCAAAAGGTACACACTCGTGTTTCTAATGCTATTAGATTCAATATGCAACGTAGCTACCGTGTAGATATGGCAATGATGATCTTAAGTCCCAAGCTCCTCCAACAATGCAACATCAATATATATAAAACACGTTTAAAAAATGCAAGAAGAAACTGAGTTGAATCAAATATAGCAGATTATGTTGGGAATAATGCAGATGAAGTTAACTTTATACATGTCAGACAAATAAATAAATACAAGAAGCTAAATAATGCGTAGAATGTTGTAAGTGACCAAGTAAATATGTGTGTGTGTGTGTGTGTGTGTGTGTGTGTGTGTGTGTGTGTGTGTGTGTGTGTGTGTGTGTGTGTGTGTGTGTGTGTGTGTGTGTGTGTGTGTGTGTGTGTGTGTGTGTGTGTGTGTGTGTGTGTGTGTGTGTGTGTGTGTGTGTGTGTGTGTGTGTGTGTGTGTGTGTGTGTGTGTGTGTGTGTGTGTGTGTGTGTCAGGTGCACAGAGTGCTCCCTCAGTGGCTGGCTCAGCCGGATGTGATCCACAGAGACATTAAAGGGCACCTGGTGAACATCTCCGAGATCCACGGACTCTCCGCTCTGCTCGTGAAGAAACTTCAGAATAGTGGAATCCAGAACTTTTTCCCAGGTAATCACACGGGCTGGTTTCAGCAGCGGGTTTCAAGTGCTCTATAAAAGGCTTGTAACAAATACAAATAACTTCACATTAACGTAAATACACTGAAAGTGTAAACACCTGAGAAATAATAGAATGATGATGTCACAGTCAGAGGTGGTAGAAGTACTCAGATCTTGTACTTGAGTAGAAGTAGAAGTACTAGAGTGTAGGAATACTCTGTTACAATTAAAGATCCTGCATTCAAAATGTTTCTCAAGTAAAAGTACCAAAGTATTAGCATCCAAATATACTTAAAGTACCAAAAGTATAAGTAGTAATTGTGCAGATTGGTGCATTTCAGAATCCTATACAGTGAAGGAAATAATGATTTGATCCCTTGCCGATTTTGTAAGTTTACCCACTTACAAATAAATGAACAGTCTATAATTGTAATGGTAGGTTTATTTGACTAATGAGAGACAGAATATCAAAAATAATATCCTTTTATAAACGATAAAAATGTATTTGTATTTAACTGTGTGAAATAAGTATTTGATCCCCTTGCAACAAACAAGGATTCTGGCTCCCACAGACCGGTTACATAAGTCCTCTTCCTTTAAAGAAGTATTCCGAATATCAACTTGTTATCTGTATAAAAGACACCTGTCCACAGAATCAACCAATCAGATTCCAACGGTTATGTTCAAGAAGAACATGAAAGGCCCGTCTGGAGTTTGACAATGAACCTCTGAATGACTCAGAGAAGGCTTGGGAGAAGGTGATGTGGTCAGATGAGACCAACATCGAGGTCTTTGGTATCAACTTGACACGCTGTGTTTGGAGGAAGAGAGATGCTGACCATCCTCCCCGTCAGCATGGAGGTGGAAACATTCTGCTTTGGGGTGTTTCTCTGCTAAGGGGACAGGAGCACTTCCTGCATCGAGGAGAGGGTGTACGGGGACATGTAGCGTAACATCTTGGCCGCTAGCCTCCTTCCCTCAACCAGGACACTGTAATGGGTCATGGAGGGGTCTTCCAGCAGGACAATGACCCTGAACATACGGCCAAGGCAACACAGGAGTGGCTAAAGAAGAAGCACATTGAGGTGAGGGAGGGGCCTAGCCAGTCTCCAGACCTTAATCCCATAGAATATCTGTGGAGGGAGCAGAAGCTTCCAGAGGCCAGGCATCAGCCTCAACACCTGCAGGGTTTGGAGAGGGTCTTCAGAGAGGAGTGGACCAACATCCTTCCTGAGATGTTCACAGACCTGGAGAGCAGCTACAAGAAGCGTCTGACCTCTGTGTCCAACAAGGGTTTCTCCACCAAGATCTAACGCATGCAAGGGGGTCAAATACTTCTTTCCCTCAGTTAAATGCAAATCAATTGTTATCTTTTATATAATGTCAATTTCTGGATTTCTTTTTTGATATTTTTACTCTCACTGTTCAAATAAACCTAACATTACAATGATATACTGTTCATTTGTTTGTAAGTGGGCAAACTTACAAAATCTGCAAGGGATCAAATACTTATTTCCTCCACTGTATATATTAAATCAAAAAGCTAAAAATGTGCATGAGTAGTTCTCAAAGCTGGTGAAGGTGCAGCTAGTTTGAATGGCTTTGTATACTGCAGGGTAGCTGGTGGATTTACTCCAGGTGCAACTAAAGTGTTAGTGTTGATTATATTGGAATTACTCAAGTAAAGTACAATATCTCAAAATTGTACTTAAGTACAGTAAATTAACTGATTAATTCCACCTCCGGTCACAGTGCAGGCAGAGGTGATCCCGGCCGTCCTGGAGAGCGCTCAGCAGGGGCTTCTGATTGGACGAGGGGGCTACAAGCCCAGAGACATCTGTGTGTCTGCTCCTACAGGCAGCGGCAAGACGCTGGCGTTCGTCATACCTGTCATCCAGGTGAGCTTCTGACACTCATACAATATAACCACTACTCTGTGTGGCCTCCAAGGGATCCATTATGACACACACTCTAAAACAACACAGACCACAGGCAAATCTCAATGTCCAAATCTTTCCACACTGGTTGCCAAAAAATATCTTTAAAAAAAGTAATTTTCTAGATAGTTAGGTACGTTGTTGATCCTACATCGGGAAATGATTCTGTTACAGCAGCAGTGTGTTAAGGCTATCAAATATTTAAAAGGTGGAATAAAGAACAAACATAATAAAAACAAAACAATAAACAGCAAATATAAACATATCCAGTGGAGGAGACACACATAATACACAATATCAAATATTCCGGATGAATTAGGATGTTCTTTAGAAGATACTGCAGCAACAGAAATAAAGACATATACTGTAGGAGCAGGAACACATATAGGAGAGAATATAAACGACTGATGTGTTCCTTAGGTTCTGATGGAGCGGGTGGTGTGTGAAGTCCGTGCTCTGGCCGTGTTGCCGACCAAAGAGCTCGCCCAGCAGGTCAGAACCTTTCAAAATAAAAGCATGACAGTATCCCGTGATGTCTCCAGTTGACTAATGTTCTGCTGTCCAGGTGTGCAAAGTGTTTGCGTCGTACGCTGAGGGGACCTCTCTGAAGGTGGTGATGCTGGCCGGACAGAAGTCCTTCGCTGCAGAGCAGAGCTGCCTGTCGGAGCTCAGGTGAGAACAGCGGCAGGCTGCACCACTACTCTGGGATTTTGTGAAAACAGAACATTTATGAATGTATTCTGGATAACGGTAAAAGTACTGAATTCCCATTGCTTGGATAATCATGAATAACCTTATATGAGTGACTTAAAAAAGCTGTATAGCTGTTAAAAAAAGTACAGGCATTTCTTTTTAATTTTAATTTTATTTAACCAGATAAAAAGCATTGAGATAAAATCTCATTTACAATGCTAACCTGGCCAAGAAGGCAGCAACGTTACACATTCTTACACATAACACAGACATATAAAATACAGAGAACACAACTGAGTAAACAAAAAGACGAAAAGCAGTCACTACATTGTGCACATTAGGACAGTAAGAAAGGTACACTACTTCAACTTCAATTTAAAACATGCTATTGGGACAAGTGCCCTCAGTTTGAGGTGTGATTGAAGGTCATTCCAAGACCAAGGACCATCATAAAAAAGACTCCTTTTTCCAGCCTCAGTCCGCACAGCAGGAACCTGGAACCGTATCCAGGCACTGGATCTGAGGTTGTAAGAGTCACAAATCTGGCACAAATATACAGTGGAAGCTTACCTAAAATGGCTTTATACATTAATAAAAACCAATGCTGCATCCTAAGCATACTAAGTGAGGACCATCCAGTTAGGCTGTACAGTGTGCAATGATGAGTCCTATAGGGTGCATTTGATATATATCGCAGTGCAGCATGGTAGAGTGGGTCAAGTTTGGCCAAAACAGTGGGACAGGCAAATCTATAAATGGTATCACCGTAGTCCAGCTGGGACAGGAATAAGCCAGACCAACCTTATACGGGATGAAGTTGAAAAACAACATTTAAGTCCAAAAAAGAAGCCAAGAGTGAATTTCAATTTCTTTGTTAGAACTTCAATGTGGTGTTTAAAGTTCAGATTTCTGTCCAACCAAAAGCCCAGACATTTGTAGGTATCGACAAACTCAACAGAGACGCCATCAAGGGTGTGAATGGAGAGGCAAGAGGACGCTGACTTGGGAGCAAAAAGCATTGCTTTGGTTTTCTTACCGTTCAATAGCAGTTTGGAATCAAGAAGTGCATGCTGCAGCGTGATAAAATCAGATTTAAAATTGGAAACGGTCATATCCAGAGAAGGAGCACATGAATATACAATAGTGTCATCATCATAGGTAGATAGGTAGAAAATTGCATCCGATTACAAATATTGTTTACATATAATAAAAAGAGCAAGGGCCCCAAAATAGAGCCCTGTGGAACTCCCTTCTACGTAAATATTATTTACATATACATGTTTTTTTGAATGCCTTTATGAATTATGACAATTCTTTTTTAAATGTTTGAATTGTTTGTATTTCACTAAAGAGGATGTTTACTATTATGTTAGTGATTATCATTATTGTTGTGAATCGCAATTAAGATAATGTAAAACAGTGACCTTCTAACATGTCTTGTTAAAATGTAACTGTTGCTGACTTGTATGAGCATTTTACATGGCTTTTGTTTTGCTTTGCTTTGAATTATTTAGTTAGATACTTGATACAAATAAGAGAAAGAGTTCTAAATGTCTCACTTCCATGTGCTGATCTTGGTTGAGAGTTTCAGACTCTCATGGCAGATAGTGCCTTTTTCACTAGAACTCCAATTCAAAAAAAGATATCCATATATATGCTTTACATTTGCAGCTGCATAAGAAGAACAGTAAAATAAATAATAATAGATAAATATCAGTTGAGTTTGTGGTATTTGTACAATACTCAGTGAAACATCTATGTACCTAGACCTTTTTTTTCTTCCAGGGGGGGCATGAGACGCAGTTTAGCGGACATTGTTGTGGCCACTCCAGGTCGGCTGGTCGATCACATCAACAAGAATTCAGGCTTCAGTCTGGAACACCTCAGGTTTCTAGTAAGTTCTTACAACATGTAAACATACAGTATATATAAAATATCATAAAGCACAGCAAATATGACGGTGCACCATCATCTGTTTTAAAGTGGAGGCTCTCACCCTCTCATCCATCCCAGATTATAGACGAGGCCGACAGGATGATTGACAGCATGCACCAGTCGTGGCTCAGCCAGGTGGTGAAGGCGGTGTACAGACCAGGAAGTGGACAGGAAGCCATGTCCATCTTCAGGAGGGCGGAGCCAGCACATGTGACAGCAGCCAGGTGAGTCTCACACCTGAGTCTGAAGAGGCTCTTTGTGTAAAGGTCTAACGTGTCAAATGTAATCTTCTTTCTTTGAATATTTGCAATTTTAAATCCTGTATTGTTTACATCTAGATTTACTACTGTCTTATTATTCCATGTCTTTGGCCAGGGTTGGAAGGGTTACTTTAAACATTTTATCTGTTGCAATTACTAGTTACCTGTAAAGAAAATCAGAAACCTTATCTGAGTATCATAATATAAAAGTAAAGTAACCTAATTACTTTCCGTTACTTTTGATTTACCTAGAATATCATATGCAATGCAAATAAACACAAAATAATAGAAATATCAATAAGGAGCGACAAAACTCCCATTGAACAGTCACTAGAGGCTAAGGTAGGCTCATCCCTTTGACACGTTGATCATTAAATGCAAATGTGTTGTTAAATTAACAACAATAATGGAAATAATGAACTCGGGTTAAATGAGCATTTTGGCTCCTACAATGTGTATGTAACAATGTGACCTTAGAAAAGAAACCAAGATATTATCAGAAATGTGTCCCCTTATAGGATAAGTAGTTAAGAAATGCTGATTCATTTGAATACTTTAATTAGACTCAGTGTTATTGTGTAATACATCAGGTGTTCACGAACTGCATATGAAAAAATAAAATACATTTAAAATAAAGAAGAATGAAAGCAGCCTTAAATGAAACCTAAAAGGTCTACCTGTAATATAGACATTTTAATTTTAAAATGTCTTGTAACGATATAATCCTGCTTGTAATTCCCTTCTTTTTTTTAATGTAACAGTAATCTGATTACTTGTTTTTTTGTATGTAACTCTAGGAATACAGCTACTTTTTTGTGTGTCCTGATTATGTAATCCATTAGTCCCCAAGCTTGTCTTTGGCTGGTGCATCGCTGCGTTTCATGAATACTGATCAGTGGAATAATGTTCAGTTCAGTTTTATAAACATCTCCCCCCCCCCTCTCAGTCTGTCCCCCCCCCAGATGCCGCTGCAGAAGCTGCTATTCTCTGCCACACTCACACAGAACCCAGAGAAGCTGCAACAGCTGGGCCTCCACCAGCCCCGACTTTTCAGCTCCATCCACAGCCAGTCCAGCACTATCAGCACCCCCGGCAGCACGGCAGACCCCCCCCACACACAGGGCTGCTTCAACTTCCCCGAAGGTCTCACGGTAAGATACTCACCCCTGACTTTCAGGAGGCATACATGCAGTGCTGGAATGTAACAAGTACATTTATTCAAGAACTTACTCGATTATATTAATCGTACAGCTTTAGTTTCTTAAACAAATGAAGTGTTTGCTCACAAAGCATATGAAAAGTTTATAAAATATGAAATGTTATAAATTAAACTACAATGTACAGTAAAGGCCTATATGTACAGCTGAAATCAAAACAATAGGTGATTATTCAATAGACTGATTGAAAGATTGTCATTTTTCATGAGTATTAGGGCCACACAGAGATTTCGAGAATAAAGTCGTAATAATACGAGAATAAAGTAATAATTACGAGATTAAAGTCGTAGTTTCATAAGTGACTTGAGAAGCGGACTTGGAGGAGATTGTCTCCTTTCTGCAGGAGGAAATGGCTGGTTCTGGCATACATTACATTGCATTTAGCTGACGCTTTTATCCAAAGCGACGTACAATAAGTGCGTTCGACCAACAAAATACAAACTTGAAGAAAACAGAATCATATAAGTACATCAGGTTTCATAGAGCCAAACATTTCAAGTGCTATACTCAACTGGCTTTAGATAAGCCAGTCCTTTATTAGTATACAAGTGCTTTGTTAGCAGTTCTTTGTTAGTAATTCTATCGCTCGAAGTGGAGTCGAAAGAGATGAGTTTTCAGTCTGCGCCGGAAGATGTGCAAGCTTTCTGCTGTCCTGATGTGAATGGGGAGCTCATTCCGATTCCACTACAAGGCTACACTACAAGTTCGACTCCTTCTGGATCCAAAGCCTTGATTACAAGTCTCATCGTTTCTTGTGAAACAACAAATCCCCTTTGAACAGCTCGTAGATGTAACCAACGAGAGCCTTGTAGTCGGCCAGAACCAGCCATTTCCTCCTGCAGAAAGGAGACAATCTCCTCCAAGTCCGTTTGGTTCTTTCTTCGAAATAATAGACATAGTTTCTTACACAACCTTTTCAAAGTTCTAATACTTATGATAATCTGATGCTGATGTGCCAAAAGATTAAGTATTTAGTTATTTGAGAAACCTAAACTAAAGTACTGCTTCACAAGATGCTCCAGATTCCTCATTTTATTGTAGGACGCTCCTGTTGTCTCCTTCTCAAGTCACTTATAAAACTACGACTTTAATCTCGTAATTATGACTTTATTCTCGTAACATTACGACTTTATTCTCGTAACATTACGACTTTATTCTCGTAATATTACGACTTTATTCTCGTAACTGACTTTATTCTCGAAATCTCTCAGTTTTTTTCCTTCTAAGTGTGGCCCTAATACGCCGTCGTAATAAATGGACTGTACTTATATAGCGCTTAATCCAGTCTTTAAGACCCCTCAAAGCGCTTTACATACTACATGTCATTCACCCATTCATACAGAGCAGTGTACCTTACTCTAGGAACTAACATTCACACACATTCACACACCGTTGGCCATGCCATCGGGAGCAACTCAAGGTTAGGTATCTTGTATACATCGACATGTTGACTGCATGGGCTGGGATCGAACCCACAACCTTCTGGTTGAAAGACGATCGCACTCCCTCGCAGCCACAGTCGCCCTATAAGTACTTTTCATTTGAATCATTTTAGTCCATAAAACAACAATATACTTTGATTGAAGTAGCATTTATATGCAGGACTTGTAAACATGTATTAACATTGTGGTTTTCGTACTGGTGCTTAAATGGATTGCATTGATACCACCTTTCCGGTCTTTGTAACCACTGAAACAACTTTTACAAGTCAGCAATCATCCATTCACACAGAATGCAGATCAGAATAAGAATCAGGTTTATTGCCAAGTAGGTTCACACATACGAGGAGTTTGCCTTGGTGTACATGGTGCATACATGAACACGGTCAAAGAAGATACAAAGTAAGAAAACAGCCCAAAAATGTAATCAATTATAAAAACAAAAAATACCTATTATTATTATTATTATTATTATTATTATTATATTACTAAGATTAAAAAAAACTGTGTAAAAACTAAAAATCTACTATGATAAAATGCTCAGAATAATCAAATATATACATTTTTGTTATGGAAAGTGGTAAGCTGTGTAGATACTAAGAGAGGTAGCTTTTGTACAAATATTCAGAGGGTTGTGCAGAACTGGAAATACTTAAATGAGATAAATACAATGTAATGCATACAGTCTATAAAGCCGCTGAAGGCAAGTGTGAGTGGGGGTCCCGGGACTTGTTAAGGAAAACGTATTCCAGTCCTGCACACATGTGAAGCTGGGTCCCGTGGACTGAGACAGGGATGTAAAGATTCTGTCAAAGACACGGCTCACTTTTTGAATGACTGCGCGTTTGTGTTTTCAGGAGTACTACGTTCCCTGTACGTTAAGCAAGAAGCCTCTTCTCATCCTCCACTTCATCCTGCGCATGAAGCTCCGCCCCATCCTCTGCTTCACCAACTCCAGGGAGGCAGCACACAGGTGGGAGAGAGCCTCGCCGCGTGAACACTTCACACCCTTCTTACAAAATGCTGCAGAGCCCATCAGCTGACTGTTTGCTCCTCTCCAGGCTGTTCCTGCTGGTGCAGCTCTTTGGTGGCGTTCAGGCGGCCGAGTTCTCCTCCAGACTGTCTCCTGCTGACAGGAAGAAGACGCTGAAGGAGTTTGAACAAGGAAAGATCCAACTGTGAGTGTGCTTTGTATAAACACATTTGTGTCGGAGAATATGTGACGACTCAGACACACCGTAATGATTTATTGACAAGTTATAACACACATAAATACAAAGAAACTTAAAAGAAGAAAAGACAAAAACAGGAGACCACACTGCTCATTGCCAGTCTTTCTTTTTCCTTGTACACTGTCCATTTCTCCCAGCGTTGTTCAGATATCTCTGCTTTAGTCCTGAGACAGTAGGTCAGTTTTTTACTCTTTAAAACAGCTGCTAGTTATGGGTACTTTTTGCTTAAGTACATTTCAAAGCCCATACTTCTTTACTTTTACTTGAGTAAAGAAGTTTAGTCAGTACTTCTACTTTCACCAGAGTACTTTTAAACACAAGTATCTGTACTTCTACTTGAGTAAAGGATGTGTGTACATTTGCCATCTCTGTCTAAAGGAGACTAAAGAGTATCAATAAATACTAGGGAACAAGTTACAAAAACAGGTGCGACAGCATAATATGTATATTTGTTGTATTTTTAACTTGGCCTGGCCACTGCATGAATTCCTGCAGTGTAAGCTTTAATGATTTAAGGAGCAATAATGAAGCTAACGTGCGTCCTGCAGGATGATCAGCACAGACGCAGCCGCCAGAGGCATCGACATCAACGGGGTCAAATGTGTGGTGAACTATGACGCACCGCAGTACATCCGGACATACATCCACAGGTGAGCTGTCCATCAAACCACCTGTGTGTGTATAACCGCAGGTACTATAAGGAGTACAAAGGATGTTTCGTGAAGAATGTCCTCCAGATGTGGCTTATTCTCTCTGTGACTTGGCTTCTTTGCTTCTGTTCAGGATTGGAAGGACAGCCAGAGCAGGGAAAACGGGCCTGGCCTTCACCTTCCTGCTGGGAGTACAGGTACTCTTTAAATGATCATATGTTGTATGTGACCATCTAATTATCTTTACCTTCGCTATTATCACTATATCCCAAACATTTGAAGAAAACATCATTCAATATAGATAAGTGAGGCAAAAATATACTACATACGTATACTTCTTACTGTGTCTTTGAATGCATCATTCATACCAAAGCAAATGTCTCGTATGTGTAAACCTACTTGCACTAAATAAAAGGTACTCTGATTGTGAAGAGCATCAACGGGATATGAGACGGAGTGCTGTGTCTTCCCCTCAGGAGAAGAACTTCCTGCAGATGGTGGTGGAGGCAGGAACGCCCGGGATTCAGAAGCAGATCGTCAAACCAGAGAGCCTGAAGGGGATGGAGGCGCGCTACGAACAGACGCTGCAGGAGCTGGCCAACGTCATCAAGGTACACTTTCACCTCTGTTTAAGGGGTCCTGGGCATCTGGAATATTTTCTCAAGATGATAATCAAATTAAGCTAACTCAACTTAAATGAACTCAATTGATGGCTATGAACTAGTTACCTGGAAATGGTACCCCCGTAGAAATATATAGTAGGGGTCCCCGGCACGTAGAAACTTCTGGATGCTAACTAGGTTGGGTTTTCGGGGTTCGTACGGATGCTGAGTCCAATTCTGACATTTCAGGATCAAAAATTGCAGTTTAAACCAGAAAGAGGCAGAATGTTTCTACTCCCGTTGGGCTGATTTTTATGAAAAAAATGTTGCCCATTGTAAATGTCCTGAAAATGGCAGAAATTGATTAAGCATCGTCAATAATCCCCCAAACCACTCAAAAAGTGTCCAAATCGGCCAAGCCATGTTTAGCTATTGTCTACATATGCCAATGAATGCTAATTAAGCAAATGTACCAACATATGCAAGTTAGCACCCAGCAGTTTCTGTGTGCAAGGGACCTGTACTATACATTTCTAACATAACACTTTGGGGTCCTCAACATTTCCAGGTTCACAATAGGACCCTATGAGCTGGCAAACAAACGGTTACATTTCTGCACTGAAATGACCCACCTATGTTGGAGTTACATTATCCCAAATGTTTCATAACATTTTCAAACCAATAGAAATGTTGAATTGTAGTCCGGGTAAAGGTGGGATTCCTCTGCCTTCCTGTGATGGAGTGTGTCCCCTTTGACGTGGGAGCTCATCTGCCAGAAGCTGACACAGAATGAGTGTATTTATGCAGTTTGAAGCCACATTTCGACCTCGACCTGATGAAGGATTTTAGTCATCGTTGCTGGATCTCAAGTTATCAGAGGCACAAGCTGAGTTAGCAGTAGTTACCATGTTCCACTTCAGGAACATTAAATGCAGTTTAGTTATTGTCATACATGCACAAAAACCAAAGCATTGTTTACATTAAGTTTTGCTATGAAAGGCTACTTGAATGACTTTTTGCCAACAAATACACCTTGTCTCTGCAGGATGAGAAAACCAGATAATGGAGCAGCACTGACGTTCTCCTCCGAGCTCACATCTGTGCCTCAGCAGAACACGTTGCATTTTCAGCTGTACTGGGAATATTTATGTTTAATAAAACATAAAATACATAAACATTAACTTTGTGTTGAATCTGGTGATTTCAGCTGTACAGTGCAACCTCCAATGTGAATAACAACCACCACATGTAAAGTAGCGTAGGTCTGTAAAAGGGGTTTCATTGATTCAGGTGGATAATTGCAGAATTGAACAAATGTGATTTAAAAAAAGTCTTTATATTTGCTATCCTTCACATCAGTCAAAAATATGCATTGTATGTAACCAAGTCTTTCAACAAATGAACCTCCTTTGGACTTCCAGTTGGACAGATGTATATATTTATCATGCTCATACTTATTCATATCGTTCTCTGTCAACGGTTTTACATAATCGTACACTTGTCATTTTAAATGATACTTTTATACTGTGGATATTTCACATTATCCTTGTGTGCTCCTACTTTCCCTTTCTTTTGTCTCTCATTTCTGTTGATCCGACACCTGACCATATCTTCCTGATCTAACCCTCTTATAAGCAGAGTACTATAATGTCACTCATACATAGTGTGTTGGGGCCAACACGATACACTTCAAAGAACAATAAGAAGTGAATAACAAACTATTTTAATCTTTGCCATAAACAAAACTCAAAATGATATGAGGTAATTTTTTTTGTTTGATTGCAATTTGTCATTTTCATATAGCAATGTTTTTTAAATGAAATAAAAATATTCTCTTGTTTTATTTGTTTTCCTCTCCCCATTGGAGCTCTTCATTATTTTGTGTGTAAATAACAAACGGCACTTTGACAGAGTTTCAGGTGTAGTAACGTCACATCGCTGACCATGAGCCAAGAAGTGTGTTGGGTGCTGCTCAGTTGGTCGGAGCGATAATGGGATGCTATATACTGTAGGTCCCATTAGGGCAACATATATTTGTGGTTTTGCATTCCGTTATCAATATTATTTGGGATTAATCAATAAATAAATGTCTTAATATATACAAATTATCTTTGACAAGAACCCAGAGCTCAAGGTTACTTTAAATATCTTGTTTTCTCTGAGCAACAGTCCAAAACAAAAGTATGTTCATAATAGTGATCATCATGCCTGATTCTTATTGAAACAGTGTTGTCTTGGAGAGGTAAATGAATGAATTTAGAGAATATCCTTGTTTGAATCCAGTTACATTTACAATGTTCTTCTCATAGTATATACACACACATTTATCATTTGTTGTCAGTCCCATTTGGAAGTCTTCCTCCTCATGTACTTCTCTCCCTCGCTGTCGATGACCTCGTACAGCTGCTGGTCGTTGTCCTTCATGGCGTGCATGTATCCCAGGTACCCCACACACAGCGTGATGCTCACCAGTCCAAACGCCATCACCGGTTTGTTCTGCAGAACAACAGGCTGCATGTTACAGAGCAGGGTTTAAAGGATCCTCATAAACTGTCATTTATATATCGAGGATTAAAAGAATAATGTATATATGCTTACTATAATATATACAGTGTATCCTATATATGTATAGGTTTTAAATATTCTAGATAAAGGCTGAACTTTGCAAACATGTCTATAAAGAAGCTTGTATTTGACCACATAATGTTACACTGCAAGTTGTGGGTGAAATACACTGTTTGTATTTGACTTATCTCCAAACTGGCAACATAATAAGGACACAACAAGTGACACTGAGTAAGACATTGAAAAAAAAACGTTTAAAAACATAACCTTAAAAGAACATTTAATTGAAACTACCATTTAAAGAATGGGATATTTACGTAAATTCCCTTCAGACTCCATGTTAAGCTTGCTACGCAGAAGCTAACTGCTAATGTATGCTAATTTCCCAGCAGGACGTCATGTACTATTAATAAATCAAGTTCTGTGTTCTCCTCTTAATGTTCTCCTAATACATCCATGGGCTCACCGGCTTGATGAACAGTTCGGGGTTGAAGACTCGGAACATGGTGGTGGTCTGCGTGCCCCTCAGCCCGGGGGTCCTGTAACCCTTCTCCCCGGGACTCTCCTTCCCCATACCGGCTTCTTTATCCGACATGTCTGGTCAAACTAATACACGACCGCCCTTGTGAGAAATATATGATGAAGAAGGTAGAAGGAACATTGTAGGCTGCAGTATTATGGTGTTTCCCTAAAGGCAGCCATGTTTCAAAGTCAAAGACCACTGCGCTGAGTGTGAAGAAGAATAGCAGGTGAAGGGAGGGCGCTGCAGAGGGCACAGCGCCCCCGGCGGCCATGAGAGGAACACAAATACTCACCCGATCCTCACCTGGAGGGATGGAGCCGTGAATGGAGCCCATGCTGCCCATCCCACATGATCCCAGGGGAAAGCTTTTATCAGGTGTGTCAAACTCAAATGCACAAGGGACATACACATAAATACATGGGAATCACATCAAGGGCAGGACATGCATAATGTGTTTTTAATATCCTTGTTAAAAGTTAGCATATCTACATGCTTTAAATGTATTACTGTATTTTCCCAGAATATGAATTACTGTGAATTGTGTGTATGAACCTGATATCAGACATAATGACACAGGTTGCACACAGGTGGACTTTATTCAACCGATTATTTGACTAAAGGTCGTTGTTGGGGCTTCATAACAAAGGGAATATGCACACACTGCTTTCCAGTTTTTTTAAATAATATTTTTACTACTACTACTACTACTTTTTTTTACTTCACCAAATTGGACCATTGGATCATGACATAACATCCACATAAATCAATTTAAATCACAGGTTCTCATTTAAACATCCCATGTCATGGCCATTTCTTGATCATAATTCCATTGTTGAGGTCTACTAGAATAAATGTACATTGTTCAATGTTCCAAACTCACATTGGTTTCTCATACAGCATCTCTGTATGTATTCACTCTCTGTCCTACACGGCTTGTTGGAGCTCCTGACCCCCCCCCCCCCCCCCCTTATGAGCCCACTCTGTTTTCTGATGAGTCCACCGTTGCAGCGGAACATCAGTGATTATGTGTTACAAATAATGGCGTTTGTTAGCAACCAGAAAATGACACCAGTAATGACAAACAGATGAGAGTGCAGCGGGTCTGGGTGCCGTGTTGGCGGGACGTTGCGGGGCTCGCTGCCCCGCCCTTTGAGGCTCGAGGAGCGGACAATGTGAGCTAGATTACTGGTGTCGTTTCCTGGTTGCTGCGTTGGGTCTGCGAGACAGCGAGACACCGCGGAATTCAGCCTGAGTTGTGCGGAGAACCCCGGATCCGCGGCTGAGAAAAGGTAAAGCTCAGTGTGTGTGTGTGTGTGTGTGTGTGTGTGTGTGTGTGTGTGTGTGTGTGTGTGTGTGTGTGTGTGTGTGTGTGTGTGTGTGTGTGTGTGTGTGTGTGTGTGTGTGTGTGTGTGTGTGTGTTCCACGGATTGGTAAAACGTCACTATGACCGTTACATCACTATACTCAGGAAGAAAACAATGGAAACATGTCCAACGAGGCGTTCTGGGGCAGCACAGACAGGTCTTCTCTGTGTTAGAGTTGTACTCGCTACAGGGTGTACTTTGAGGGTGTGTGACTCTGCAGACCGTCTACATGCAGAACAAGGGGACTGGTAGTAACCGGAAAAGCATGACATGGGACCTTTAATAAAATAAGAAGAACGCCGAGAGTGGTGCAAGGCAATGTATTTAAATTGGAGCAGCACACCCCAGTGGTTGGAATAGTCTACTACAACCACCCAACTGATTCTTATTGTTCATTGACGCATTATAGATGTTTTACTTTCTTAAATATATCGTTGCAACTAGGATACCACACACGTACACAAAGAACATGATATGAACAAGCATACAATCATAGCTTACTTATAGGTTTAAATAAGAGTGTATGTAACCTGACATATAATAGACCCAGGCATGATGAAGACTCACATGCACACGCACACACACACACACACACACACACACACACACACACACACACACACACACACACACACACACACACACACACACACACACACACACACACACACACACACACACACACACACACACACACACACACACACACACACACACGGGGTGACATGTAATATTCATGATCAGCAGAGCAGTGTAATACGAGCCGACGGTCACCAAAGTTACACTCGTCAGTCCAGGTGAGAGAAACAGCAAACAAAACAAGTGTGTGTGCGTGTGTCCAATTTAAAACTACCAAGTGTTCTGTTCTTGACCTGATGTTCTTTACATCTCGTTTTTGTATAAAGGAAACTAACTGCCTGCGAGTAAAAAGAAAGCATACAGTCATCCTCGCTGTACAGACGTTTTGCAGCTGGTTTTGATCCTTTCTGCAGAAAAGGCTTGCTCACTAAAAAACACAAAGACAAATATATTATCTTTTGATCATCTTTATTTACAGAGAACTCCACAACAATGGTTCACTTTGAAGCACTGTCCTTGGGATCACCAGGAACCCCTCCTGTCCTTCGATATGACGACAGACATCATTCCTTTTGTTTAGACTTGTTGAATGAGTATTTGGTCAATAACTAATAAAGACAACATTACTCTCGCATATGAATGTGCACATTCTGTATAGATGTATTAGATGGAACTACATTTACTGGATGGGTCAATGGAGTGAGTGTTCTCCACTCTGGAGCCTGAACGAGACAGTATTTGCATTAGACAGCACCATGGTGATGCTGTCAGTTTGTGTACACACAACACACACACACGCACACACACACACACACACACACACGCACGCACGCACGCACGCACACACACACATGCTTCACTTCATGTTCAACAGGTGATCTGGAGGAGGCTGCCGCTCACATGACTGCTTGAATCGTCATTCTCAATAAAAGGTCAGTTCAAACCCAAACAGAAAGAGAGGTAGCGTTTGATATCGCCAGCACTGTAGCTATTGGGTGTGGATAAGGTGTGTCGCAGAGCTGTGCCCTCCACACACACACACACACACACACACACACACACACACACACACACACACACACACACACACACACACACACACACACACACACACACACACACACACACACACACACACACACACACACACACACACACACACACACACACACACACACACACACACGCCACCTGCTGCTACACAGAGACAGGAAAACCCAGAGGTGAGTCTTCTCTATTCCCTTTGATGAAAGTCTACACATCTTTTAAAGTATTATTTGACCATGTAGTGAGATGAGATATCATTGTTTACGCATTAACTAATTAAAACTGATAAACTAAACGGAGGGATGTGCTCCGTCCTTCACAACTCTGTAAACATGTTAAATATTGGATATGCTTCAAGGTCATGGAGGCTATAGACCTTCATTTTGCATTTTGATTGGTAGAACGTAGCTATCACATATTACATATGATATTACATCATAAGTCTTGATACAACCACATCATTCCTTTGATGATATCAAAGAGCATGAGCTCTGTCAGTGCCATAACCTGAAGCATTCTTCTGTTTGCATCTTACTATTTATTTATCTTAATATTTATTACTACAGTAAAGTGTATTTTATTGTATTTCACTGTACAATAATTACATGTTACATTACATCTTGTTCAATGTACATTTACTTGGTCACTTACGACATTATCTGCAACATTTAGCTTATTGCTTGATTCATTTATTTTCTGACATGTATATAGTTAAGTTCATCTGCATTACTCGCGCATTGGTCAACAACATAATCTGCACTATTTTATTCTTCTCTGTTTCTTCTTTTTAAATGTGTCTTATTGTTTTATGTCTCATATATATTATGTTGCATTGGAGGAGCTTGGGACTTAAAGATTGTCATTTCAGAATACACTGTAGCTACTGTGCATATGGAAATACATGTTTGAATGTTGATTGAATTTATCTCACGTGGACTTGAAACCGTCACGAAATGGTGTACTGCACCTCAGATCAGATGGGACCTATCAGCTCCAGGGCCACTGGAAACATTAACAATGTGTTAACAGCCATCAGGACAGGATTTTTGAGAGTATGATATTCTTTGTCATCTCGCATAATCGTATGGGTCGCAGACCTTCCCTGAGCAGAACCATGTCTGAATGGTGTGACAGACAACAATCATCAGGGCGGGACTTCTGTTGGTTTGGGATGATTTGAATAGAAGCAAATGTTGTCGTACCATGAGTCACAGAATACTCTGATATAATAGATAAGTGTGTGTTTGAAGGCTTATGTGCAGACTTGGGGAGTATCAGATGACATGTAATTGGATTTGTAATCAGAATACCCCAAAAAAGGAAACTGTATTCCCTTACGTTCCTAAAACGGATTACTAGCAGGATTACAATGTTACTAAAAAACTTCAGATCAGATGTTCTCTCTTCTCTGTGAGCTGTACTGTTCTGTAGGCTAATACGTGAGTACGCCTACTGCCTGCATCTGCTTTATGGGTTTCACTTTCTTTGCTTCATTTGTTCTGTTTTTAATTCAGTAGGTGAACATTATGTTCACAAGTGTGTGTGAGCGTAACTGTGTGTGTTAAACTGAAACGGAACTCAGAATTTATTTCTGCTTTTTTAAACTGTAGTATGTGCTCATGTGTTGGTGTATAGGCTGCTGGCTGAATATGCTGAGTGAAAGGCAGCTTTTCCTATCACTGAATTCTCTGAGAGGAGAGACACATTTGATACTAAATATCTGTGTTACATTGTTCTGTTCTCTTGCATATTACACTGAGATAAAAAACATCTCATTGATAATATTTTCTCTTGTTTTTATATCACTGACAAGCTGAAACGTTGACTTTAATGAAATGTATTATGTCAACAGATTTCACATAACTGAATTAGGTTAGTTAAAAGCAATAATATTAAGTTGAACCTAATACTTTTTATTTAAACTTAATGTTATTGCTTTCAACTAACCTAATACAGTTATGTGACATTTATTGAGATAACACAATTAATTAAAGTCAACGTTTCTGTTTTTTCAGTGGATTTAATTGTGGTGGATTTGTTCAAAAATAAATGGTATATTTCTGTAAACAGCATATCCAGCATATCCAGTATTTAATTCCTGCTGTGTGTTGACTCCCCGACAGGAGACTCAGGCGAAGATGAACTGGGGCTTTCTGGAGAACGTCCTCAGCGGGGTGAACAAGTACTCCACGGTGATCGGGCGCATCTGGCTCTCCGTGGTCTTCCTCTTCAGGATCCTGGTGTACGTGGCGGCGGCCGAGCAGGTGTGGAAGGACGAGCAGAGTGACTTTGTGTGCAACACCCAGCAGCCCGGCTGTGAGAACGCCTGCTTCGACCACTTCTTCCCCATCTCACAGGTGCGCCTCTGGGCCCTGCAGCTCATCATGGTGTCCACCCCCTCCCTGCTGGTGGCGCTGCACGTGGCCTACAGGGAGCACCGCGAGGCCAAATACAAGAAGAAGCTTTACAAGAACAAAGGGAGCCTAGATGGAGGCCTGTTCTTAACCTACATCCTCAGCCTGGTCTTCAAGATAACCTTCGAGGTGGGATTCCTGATGGCTTTCTACTTCCTGTACAACGGCTTTGAGGTGCCCATACTCCTGCGCTGTAGCGAGAGCCCCTGCCCCAACACGGAGGACTGCTACATCGGCAGAGCCACGGAGAAGAAGATCTTCCTCTACATCATGGGCTGCACCTCCATTCTGTGCATCTGTCTGAATTTAGCAGAACTCATGTACATTATTTGGAAGCATCTGTGGAAGTGTTTCACCAGGCGCTACGCCCCAGTGCAGAGGACCGTCAGACAGCCAGCTGTTTCCATTGTCAACCGGTTTGCCTCCGCTGATCCCACAGTAAACACAGAGCAGGGCCATGAGCCTGCAGCCGAGGAGGAGAACCGGCCCGTCCAGTCCTGAGGCTGAGAGACACGACACACACACAGACAGACACACGCGCGCGCGCACACACACTGCTGCAATCTGCTCTGTCAAAGAGTGTGAAATAACCCGGTTTGAGGAGTAACGGATAACATGTAATGGGATTACATAGTAAAGATAGAAAAAAAAAGATAACAAGGTTGGAAATAACTAAGTTTTAATATATGTAAGGAAATATAAATTCACGTTTTGTCCTTCCAATCTCAAACCTTTGTGTTCCCTTACACTACAGTAACATGAAAAGACGTTATTATTATTATTTCTGGGACATTTTTCAAAATGGGGATTACCAGCAGGATTATAATGTTATAATGCGTTTTATAATAAAGAATGATATATTATCCTTTTCATTTAGGCACCTTTCATTTTATTTTTATTTTTGTAAATGCAATGTGTGAAACTGTTAAACTAAAGCAGCATTTGTAAACTATATTATTCTTTAGGCCTAGCCTATAATTGAATAGGATACATATTTTATTCTAAGGTCACATTGTTCTGTTGTCTTACATAATACACTAAAGTAAAAAACATCTTATTGATATTTATTTTATATTTGCATTGTAATTGATATTGAGGACATCCAAAAGTAAAAGTAATCAGATTACGTTACTGAGTAATTATTTCTCTTTTGCAGCTAACTAGTAATTGTAACAGAATAGGTTTATAAAAGAACCCTCCTAACCCTGGAAACAGATGGTACAGTTTGGCCTTAAAGGAGAAAAGATATGGTGAGCTGCATCGTTTATTATTGTAGGCAGATTTAAATAGAGATAAAATGGAGCTGGATGAAATCTCTTCATCATATATTTAGTTTTACATGAATCACACAAACCTCCCTTTAAACTATAACGTGTTGTCATTTCAATTCAACACTTCACTTTGGTTAAGGGGCATTTTATCAATTTTAAACCAATTTTATTTAAACAGAGTAGAGATATCTTATCAAGCTCCACATTTGTGGAATCAGCTTCCAGTTTGTGTTCGGGCGGCAGACACCCTATCCGTTTTTAAGAGTGCGCTTAAGACCTTCCTTTTTGATAAAGCTTATAGTTAGGGCTGATTAGATTCAGCCCCTAGTTTTGCTGATATAGGCTTAGTTTGTCGGGGAACATCTTCCTTCTTCCTTCTCTCTGTCTATACCCGTGTACTCTCATGTTCCGATTAACACAGCTTCCCCAAATGTCTTTCTTTTTGGTGTCTATATACGCCGGGATCCGGAGTCATGGATGATACAAAACGCTGCGGCGCGGCTGCTCACAGGAACCCGCAAGTTTGACCACATCACACCAGTTCTGGCTTCGCTCCACTGGCTTCCTGTCCATTTCAGAGTCCATTTTAAGATTTTATTGTTTGTTTTTAAATCTCTTAATGGGCTGGCCCCAGAGTACATCTCCGACCTCTTACAGGTGTACACCCCCTCAAGGGCTTTGAGGTCGGCTGATCAGCTGCTGCTTGTAGTCCCAAAAACAAAGAAAAAGACCAGGGGAGACCGAGCGTTCTCATCGGTAGCCCCCAGGCTCTGGAACGACCTGCCCCCTCATGTTAAATTGTCGCCCACTCTTGAAGCTTTTAAGTCCCGCCTAAAAACCCACCTATTTTCCCTCGCTTACCAGTCAGTCTGAGCTATGTATGTCATACCTATTTGTATGCTTTCACTGTCTGTCCATAGCCTTTATGTGCCTTGTATTTATTCTTATGTGTGTTTTTTTATCTATTCGTGTAATATTATATTTTATTATAATGTTATGTTCATTGTGAAGCACTTTGGCAAACCCTCTGTTTTTAAACTGTGCTATATAAATAAAGTGGATTGGATTGGATGATCCTGCGGTCCTGTGTCCTGGATCGCGAGCCCTGGATCTTTAGTCGTGGCTGTGGTCCTGGATCATCGGTCCTGGATGGATATCCTCGTGGATTCATCTTCCTATTATACACACATGCATTTCCAAATATTTGGACTACCTATGTTGCAAATGTATTATCTTTTCAATTTACACACGGCATCTATTGCACGTCTGTCCGTCCTGGGAGAGGGATCCCTCCTCTGTTGCTCTCCCTGAGGTTTCTCCCATGTTCCCTTTAAACTGTGGGTTTTCTCCGGAAGTTTTTCCTTGTACGATGTGAGGGTCTAAGGACAGAGGGTGACGGAGCGGCTCTACCTGTTGCTGCCTGCGATCTGCGATCTACGGAGGCCTGGTCCCACCTGTAGAATAAGGCTGTACTGGAGAGGTTTTTACCCCGGAGTCGTCGCGGAGAGACGGAGTGGATCCACGCTTCGGGCTTGGCCTGCTTCCACCGGGCGTGTGCTGCTGTGCGGAGGAGGATTTTACCACCGCTGGGGCCTGCTTTCCACCTGTCCTGGTTCTGCTGTTGCAGAGGCCTGCTTTCACCCCGGGGATACCACGGATGGACCGGAGCGCTTCCACGCTGCTGTTTTCGCCTGTCCTTTGCTGCTGTGCTGATTTTGCTCCAGGAACATCGCGGATACTGTGTGCTGGTCTGGGAAAATGGCCCATATCGGGATTCTGCTGTGCCTGTTAACTGTTTTGGACTATGAGAAGATCTCTAGTCATTCTGAGAAGTCTACTGGATTGCAGTGGGCATCACCTGCAAAGGTTCGGATGTGTTGCTCAAACAATTACCGGTTGCCTTGTCACAGACAATCTGCTCGACAAAATATCTTTTTGTTTTTTGTTTTCCTGCGATGATGGTTCTTCAGGACTGCTTCTTAAGCTCTAATCACACTCTCGCATACTTTTCCGGTGTTTCTAAATCAGATGACAATGTATGTGTGTCGTTTAAGAGGAGAATATGCCTGGTTTTGTTGTTGTTATTACTGTCAGGAAATGTACAACCTAACCCTGGTCCGCCCAGTAGTAATAGTCAGATCGCTACTCCTGCTGATTTTAAAGCTAGGTCTGGGTTGGGTTTCATCCACTTGAATGTGCGCAGTCTGTTTTTGTCCGTATCTGGGCGAGCTCAACTGACGCTGACGTCATTGTTTTATCAGAAACATGGCTAAACAAATCTATTTTGGCCTCTGACATTGCCTTAAATGGTTATAATGTGTATCGTTCCGACCGGCCTAATAAAGGTGGTGGCGTTGCCATTTATGTTAAGAATAAGTTCAGTGTAACCACATTAGTTTCCAAATCGATCAGTAAGCAATTTAAATTTGTAGCCATAAATATAGAAGTGGCAAAGGGTCAACAGGTCATGGTGGTGGGCTGTTACAGACCCCCCTCAGCTGTCAAAGACTCCTTGTCTTCACTAGCTAATCTTTTATCACAACTAGACTACAAGGAAATAGTGCTACTTGGAGATTTTAACTGGGACTGGTTAACTGCAGTGTCAGAGGATTTTAAAAACCTTTGTATCTCTTTAAATGTTACTCAGATTGTGGACAGTCCTACTCGCCCTAACATTAAGTCCCCTAATAAATCCTCCCTAATTGATCTCATTTTAAATAATGTTCCCCATAAATATTCATCTGTGGGAGTATTTGCAAATGATCTGAGCGATCACTGTGTTGCAGCCACCATTAGGGACACTAAGGTCCAAAAGGTTAAACCTCGCATTATCATCAAGAGAGACATAAAACATTTTGTGGAGCAGGGTTTTGTGCATGATCTGTTTGATTTTGATTGGGGGTAAAATCGATCTGTGTGCTGATGTAGAAACCGCATGGTCTTATTTTTATCTTGGTTTTATGGAGATCATTGATAGACATGCACCCCTGCGTACATTTAGAGTAAAGGGACGAGACAATCCTTGGTTTTCTGCTAATCTGTCCAGTCTCCTTCATGAGAGAAATAATGCCTGGGCAAAGGCTAGGAAATCAGGCTCAGAGGTAGAATGGCTGTGTTTTAGGCAGCTAAGATATAGCTTCACATCACATATCAAAAGTGCTAAATCAAAGTACTATCTGTCAGTAACCACAAAGAATCTGAATAATCCTGGAACATTTTGGAAAGCTATTAAATCGTTATCCACCGGCGATATCCGTAATGAGCTACCTCCGTGCATTACCACAGCATCTGTCACTATATCGGACAGGGCTACTATGCTCAATTGCTTTAACGAGCATTTTGTGTCCTGTGGTTCTCTATTTGATTCTGTCACTAACTCTGCTTCTGTGAACACTACAGTCTGTGACTCTGAAAAACGTGTGTTGGAAAACCCTTTTAGTTTCGCCTTTAGTTTTACTTTTACTGTCAATGTTGTTCGTGAAGCTTTATCCAAGTTAGATCCTAAGAAACCGGCTGGTCCGGACAATGTAGAACCTTTCTTTTTAAAGATAGCTGCAGACTTTATTGCTCCACCTCTTACTTCTCTTTTTAACCTCTCCGTCAGCACTAACACAATTCCAAAATGGTGGAAGTCAGCGTATGTCCTGCCTTTACTGAAAGGAGGGGAGGCCACCTTATTAAATAACTATAGGCCAATCTCTAAGTTGTCAGTTCTGGCTAAGGTTCTTGAACGCTTAGTGAGTGAACAGGTAAAGGAGTTTTTATGTACAAATGACATCCTGTCTAAACATCAGTCAGGCTTCAGAAAGCAACACAGCACCATCACTGCCACGATGAAAGTGGTGAATGATGTGGCGAGTATTTTAGACAATAAGCAGAGTTGTGCCGCTCTATTTATTGACCTTTCAAAAGCGTTTGACACCGTTGATCATCACATTTTAAAGCAGAGGCTAGCCAGTATAGGCATGTCCAGCCATGCAGTGGGTGGTTTGTGAACTACCTCTCTGAAACGTCCCAGTTTGCTTTCACTAACTGTACGGAGGCTCAGTCACTGGTACATTTTTATATACAAAGCCATGTTAGGGAAACTTCCATCTTATATCTGCTCCCTGATCTCACGGAGAATTGTAAGTGGCTACTGCCTGAGATCGCATGCTGTGGTTTTATTAAATGTCCCAACTGATAGGACTGTCTTAGGGAAGCAGCTTTTAGATGCGCAGCTCCTCTGTCTTGGAATAGTCTGCAAATTAAATGGAAACTGAACAATCTGGTGCCACTAAATGTTTTTAAAGCTCGGTTGGATGCTAGTCAATCAGAAGCTATTGGTACCTGCTTATGTGGATAATTATGTAAATGATGCTGTATGATGTCCTTTTGTTGTTCTATTTATGTTTTTATGTTTCATGTGGAACTACTTGAGCAGGTCTCCCTTGGAAAAGAGATCAATGATCTCAATGGGATTTTTCCGTATAAATAAAGGTTTTAAATGAAATGAAATAGTCAGGGGATTTGGGTGATGGGAGACACATCTATGGAATCACAATTTCAATAGCTGACCATTAAATGACGGATATGCCTTTCTGTCTGTGATGTTTTACAAATCAGATATTAATATGTAGAAGTAAAACATGAGAAATAGTATAGCAATATCCTGTAAAATTATAAAACATGAATAAAACTACACATCTTCAGATGTTATACATGCATAAGTGTCCTACACTAATAATACAAAGTTATTATTAGTATGCTGTGTATACCTTGTGTGCACCGCCTAGTGGTTAAAGCACGTAATTGAATTATTTTATTGAATAATGTTATTTTTGTTGAATAATGTTATTTGATGAAAAAAATATTAAGAGTACATACTTTCATATGTACTCTTAATATTATAGAATATAAAAAACCAAGAAGATACTGTAAGTGATCTCTACAATAAAACAGTTCAGTACTGGATGAACAAAGATATTAACCTGTTAAACCCCGAGCCTGTCTTTCAGGTCTCAGGCTAGAAAATGACATTCCCAGAACAAATGACCATATTGTCCATTCTAAAAGGGTTACATTAATAATCTTTTTTCTCAAAACAAGGTTACACCTGTGAGTTGGATGTAGAAGTGTCAGAATCAATATAGATGTTTTTATTTTAAAGTGAATTCAGATTGAACACAGTAAAAAAAAAGTAAATTATTGTGTCCGTCCAAAAAAAGAAAATTACTTATAGTGAAAACCACCCTTGAATGATAGGATGGTAGACTAAAAGCTTTAGGAATCCAAACTACAACATATAATAATTACCCTGTATTAAGATTGATGCAAAACAAGTGAAATTTGACCGTCTTAGAGAGATTTAGCAAAAAAACCCACTTCTGGGGTCATTTGGGTGGATTTGACCAATCTCTGGCCCCCCTTGTTCGATTTTGCTGATTGATATCTCTTTCTAACCGTCAGAGCCAATGGAATCGAGGGAAACTCCCACATAGAGAACCGCAGTGACACATCCTAAAACTCGGAAGTAAACTTCTTCCGGTTCCTTCGTCAAAAACCAATGCAATTTCTCCATAGGATTTTGGAAAATAGCTCGAAATAAGGTATGTGGTTGACACACATTTAAGAGAAGGATCACGTTTTGTTCAGCCGGATAATCTCCACATGTCAACCCTACTTTTATAATTTTTGAATCATAAATCTAGTCGCCAGAAGCAAAATGCTAACGTTATGCTATAAACGAACTACAAGCTAGTACAGCAGCAGGGTCGCACGACTTCAACGTCACGTCAACTTAAGATCGTTTCAACTGACTTGCACTGAAACTGCACTTTGAACACTTTAAATATATTAACATTTTAAACTGTATACCCCGGTTATCTAGGCCCTTTTTGTTTTGTTTAATGTATACCCCGTTTATCTAGGCCCTTTTTGTTTTGTTTAATGTATACATGTCACACTGTGGGACTGCGGGAAACAATATTTCAATATTTCTGGATGTATAACACATGTAGAATTGTTGACAATAAAGCTGACGTTGACTTTCGCACGCTTGCATATTTTAACAAAGCTTTTCATTTGAGCCACACTGAATTTAACTAGAAGTCATGGCTGTGTCAATTACCAGTCTGATATCGTTTTACAAAGATGACAAGAAGATTGGAGATAGAGGAGAGAACCACTACAAGTCAGGACACGTAAAACAGTGCAGCCTAGATGAAGGTGTGCGTACCGGTGTTGTCAGGGCTAGCATGAGGGACAAGGTGTATAGTGTCGGTGAGTAGTGAGCAAGAGTACAGTTAACCTAGAGTTAATTTATTCACATTAGTGACATTAATTCCCATCAACAAATCCATTTTATGTGTCACATGAAATCTTTATTACAAATATTACACACCAGAAAACACAGAAATATCCATGAAATAAACATACAGTAGGCTATAAACAATTAAAGGGATAATTGGGAAGGCATTACAAATGTAAATATATTTTAAATAATAAAACAATCCCACCACCACAGGTATCTACAGGAGAAGAGGGAATTCTCTCCACAAAATGTGAATGCCCACGTGGAGAATGGAAATGCAGTCATGCGGCTGCATTAGCCATCTTTGCCAACCACAGTTTCAGCTGCACTGACGTGACACCCCTGTCAGTGGAAGAAGCCAAAGGCAGCTAAACGTACGCATCCAGTGGAGGAGCTATTTCCTCCAACCAATAACTCATTCAACCTGCTGACAAGAGAGCCCACCTCCGAAGATCTTGACTGGCTGAGGGACAGACTCGGGGGCAGGTTCTCAGGAATTTCTTGGCTTCTCTCCCCCGAGCCAGAAGAGGAAGACTACAGCTTGGAAACACTTACTGTTCCTGAAATTCTCAAATCTGTTGGGCATCAGGGACCTGAGGCAATTGTGGCAAGCATGGCATTGTCTGAGGAGCAACAGAGGGCAATTCAGGTGGCTACCACTGGTCAGAGAACCAACCCAAACTGGCATTTGTTCAGGAAAGGAAGGTTGACTGCCAGCAACGTTGGAGCTGTCCTGAGGTCAAAGCGTGTGACTGCTTCCCTTAGTGCCAGGGTGCTAGGGCAACAACTGGCCCTTGATGGTGTTTTGTCTGTACAGTGGGGGACTATGAATGAATGTGAGGGTGTCAGCGTCAGGGCATTCACCACTGCAACCCAGATGCAGGTCCATGAGTCAGGTTTGTGGCTCTCCCAATCAGGAGTGTTGGGGGCATCTCCAGATGGTCTGGAAGGGTCTCCCGCTGTGCTGGAGGTAAAGTGTCCCTACGGAGCCAGGGTAATGACAATTAGTGAAGCTTCTGTGTCAGTAAGGAAGGAGAAACATTCAGCCTGCGTGAGGAGCATCCTTACTGGCACCAAGTGCAAGGTCAGCTTCACCTCACTGCAAGAAAGAAGAAGAAATTAAAAAATTGTGAATCGTTTTTAATTTACATTTACTCGCCTTTGCAATGTTGTGGTTGTTAGAGTGTTAGGCTTCCTGTCAGCTCGTCTGTTGGGAAGATATAAAATATTAGTTTCATGGAAGTCACACCGTCACATATAAGAGCATTAAGACATACAGTACATCTGCTACATCTTGCTAAAACAAAACATCTAAAGATATAACCTTGCACTTTGTTTCGTGAACATTTTCACTATTTTGACATTTTTATAGATGAAAATTGAACTAAAGAAATAAATGCATATTAATCCATATTGAAAATAGGTGTCAGCTGCTACACCAATTATAATAGTTATATTTCTTAATGAATTAAGATAAGATATTACTGTATTGATCCCAATTTGGGAAATGTTTGTGTTGCAGCAGCATAACAAGAAAAACTAAATATAAGTTAACTTATTATATATACAACAGTATGTGAGGGATGGAATATTAAATTGAATATTAAATGTAAAATGTACATGTGATTTGACGTCCAAGAGAAGCTATGGAGCAGAGAGTTCTCTGCCAGCCAGAGGTGAGTTGTTATTAGTTCAATATGTCAAACTGATTTCCCTGACTACAATCTTTAGTTACACGGTGAAACGTTATGCTACTTGTACTAATTAGACTTATCATACAGTTGCAAGAAAAAGTATGTGCACCCTTTGGAATTACCTGGATTTCTGCATAAGTTGGTCATAAAATGTGTTCTGATCTTCATCTAAGTCACAGCAATAGACAAACACAGTCTGCTTCAACTAATACCACACAAACAATTATATGTTTTCATGTTTTTATTGAACACACCATGTAAACATTCACAGTGCAGGGTGGAACGAGTATGTGAACCCCGAGGCTAAAGACTTCTTCAAGAGCTAATTGGAGTCAGGAGTCAGCCAACCTGGAGTCCAATCAATGAGACGAGATTGGAGGTGTTGGTTAAAGCTGCCCTGCCCTATACAAAATACACACCAGTTTGAATTTGCTATTCTTAAGAAGCATTGCCAGATGTGAACCATGCCTCGCTCAGAAGAGCTCTCAGAAGACCTACCATTAAGAACTGTTGACTTGCATGAAGCTGGAAAGGGTTACAAAAGTATCTCTAAAGCCTTGATGTTCATCAGGCCACGGTAAGACAAGTTGTCTCTACATGGAGAAAGTTCAGCACTGTTGCTACTCTCCCTAGGAGTGGCCGTCCTGTAAAGATGACTGCAAGAGCACAGCGCAGAATGCTCAATGAGGTGAAGAAGAGTCCTAGAGAGTCAGCTAGAGACTTAAAGAAATCTCTTGCACATGCTAACATCTCTGTTGACGAATCTACGATACGTAAAACACTGTACGAAGGAACCGGAAGTGCTAAAAATGCTAACTTACTTCCGGGTTCTAGGACGCGTCACTGCGGTATATAGACTGTATATATAAAGGTTAAAACGAAATAGACAAGTGTTAAGCGTTAAGTGGGATAATACTGTAGAACAAACGGCATCTGTTTGAGGTTATAAAATAAGGTCATCCTTGTAACTTAGAGAGATATTTTATTATGTAGGGAGGAACTGTATGCATCGCTAAGGTTAATTTAAATTGGCTATGCTCAAGTATGTAGACAAGCTCATGTCGAAGTAGTTATGTGAAATCAACGTCACAATAAGATATGTGTATATTACAATTATTAATGTCATATTTCAAGATGATTACTTAGATATTACAATACGGTTGGTTGAGCTGGAGTTCATTATCGAGCTTACACGTTAACGTCACAGTCATCTGAAGAACGAACCCAAACCTTGTTGTTTTTATTAATTGCATTACCAAATGGGTATCAAATAAACAGTAAGCATTGGTAACACAACTTCCAAAGTTACAGTAAAATAAAAAGGACCCTGACTCGGACAATACACAATCCAACATGTTCAACAGAAGAGAATCAGTTATATTGTTTGTACACATGGTACCTTACATATATCTGTTTGTTTAAGGTGTCCAGGTGATGCAGACAGGCTGGACCAGAGAGTGAGAGACAGAACTGGACTCCTCACAGCAGTGAACTTCAGCACAGGTACAAAGACTCTATTTTTCTTACTGTACAAAGAATCAAGAAAGACATTTGTTTAAATAAATGAAGTATTGACTTGAATACACTGATATACATTCCATTAAACAATACTAAATACTAGATCACCTACACATCAGTTAAGTTGAGGGTTTTTTCCATGCAAAAGGTTACATTTAGATGTTAACAAGCAATATGATGGTGTGAAAATGAGACCTTGTGTCTCAATGAGATCTACACTTGTATAAATAAAGGCTAAAGAAATATGGTTTTGTCAGCTTTCTAATGTAATGTATTGAAGGCAAAGATATTTAACACATAGTGAGAACTGCTACTATTTATCTCTCAATATTGTCTGAAAAAAACATGGTAAAAGTTATTCTTTCAGTGAGACAACAGAGGAAGCTTCTACAGTTGCACTACATTTTGATAACAGTTCAATATTATTTTGATAATAACATATATTTCAATGTTGATAAGCTTCATACTGTTCATTCATAATCTGATCGTCTTTGTAGCTCACTGTTGAAATAAAAAAAAATCATTACAATTACAAAATAATGATATCTACAGCCCCTAAACACACAAACACACCACTTTCATAAATAACACACTTGTTCTGCAATAATATGTTTTATGTTTCCTGTCATTTTTGTTAGGAAAGGACATGCCTGAAAGACACGACATCTTCTCCTTCTCTGAGGGTCAAGAAGAACATCCAAGACGAACATTAAAAGCTGATGTTATGAGATTTTAAGACCAGTACAGGACATTCACTAAGAAACTACTTTTATTGTGAAAACACAGTCAGCTGATCGAATGCACCTATTTCCACATCGACACTCCATCAGCCGATTATTTCTATTCGCCTCACTTTATGAGCTTCACATCACCTGTGCCTTGTACCGCAGAGTTTGCAACGTCACAAATAAATGGGGCCAATCTTCAGTCAGATGTGAATGTGTAATCTAACATTTTCAGTAAGAATAATGGACGAAAAGAGTGCAAATACAAATACAATTTATTGAAATGTGAACCAAAACGTAATGTTTTAAATAAAAAGCACATATGGACAGAAGGTGTAAACCTATTAAATGTATAAGTAAACACGCTTCCCTGCAGTCTCTGGATTTCCTTGCTCTCACTGAGACGTGGATTACTCCATCCAACACATCCGCCCCACAGCATATTCCTTCTCCCATACACCCAGACCCACTGGCAGAGGAGGTGGCACTGGTCTCCTGCTCTCTCCCAAATGGAGCTGTTCCCTCTTCAAGCTACCTAACTTCACTCCTTCCACCTTTGAATTCCATGCCGTCACTGTGACCCATCCTATACAATTAACCATTGTTGTCCTCTACCGTCCACCAGGTGCCTTGGGGGACTTCTTGGAAGAATTAGATAATCTCCTCTCACACATCCCTGAAACTGGTCCTCCCGCTGTACTTCTCGGAGACTTCAACCTCCAGACGGGGAAGATAGACGAACTAACATCTCTTTTAACCGCCTTTGCTTTCTCACTTTCTCCGTCCCCACCAACTCATAAAGCTGGCAATGTCCTTGATCTCATATTCTCAAAGAACTGCGCTACTTCTAACCTCTCTGTAAACCCGCTCCACACATCCGATCATTTCTTCATTTCATTCTCTCTACCCCTTTCCAAACATAACTAACTAATCTCTTCTCATCCTGCACCTGTCCGCCGTAACCTTTGTTCCCTCTCCCCCTCTACCTTTGCCTCATCGGTGCTCTCAGCCCTCCCTTCCTCTGACTCGTTCCAACTCCTGCCTCCAAACTCTGCTGTGGAAACTCTCCTCTCTACTCTCTCATCCTCTCTGGACTCTCTCTGTCCTCTCACATCTCGGCAGGCTCGTCAGTCCACTCCTGCTCCCTGGCTAAATAACGCACTGCGTGCTGATATAACCGTCCTTCGGGCAGCAGAGCGGAAACGGCCATGTAGACCTCCTAACCTATCAGGCTCTCCTCTCCTCTTTCTCTGCTTCCATCTCTCAGGCAAAAAGCACTTTCTTTCAAGATAAGATCCAATCTTCCTATTCCAATCCCAAAAAACTATTTTCCATCTTCTCCACCCTCTTGGACCCCCCCAAAGCCCCTTCCCCCTCCTCCCTTCTGTCAAGCGACTTTGTTAACCACTTTGAAAAAAAGGTTGATGATATTCACTCTTCTTTTTCTGACTCACCTCTACTCACCGCTGGGTCACCAGACCCTCCTTTCACCCACACACTGACCTCCTTTTCCCCTCTCTCTCCAAGTGAGGTTCTTATCCTCATTACCTCTGCCCGCCCTACCACCTGTCCTCTGGACTCTATCCCTTCAAACCTCCTTCAGACTATCGCTCCTGATATTCTACCGTTTCTCACCCATTTCATCAACACTTCTCTAACTTCTGGTCACTTTCCAAACAGTCTCAAGGAGGCAAGAGTAAACCCTCTCCTAAAGAAACCCACTCTCAACCCGTCTGATGTTATAAACTACAGGCCTGTCTCTCTCCTCCCGTTCCTGTCTAAAACACTTGAACGCGCTGTCTTTAAACAACTCTCCTGTTATCTCCATCAGAACAACCTTCTGGATCCGCACCTGTCTGGTTTCAAGGCAGGTCACTCCACAGAAACTGCCCTCATTGCTGTCACTGAGGAACTGCACACTGCCAAAGCAGCCTCCCTCTCCTCTGTCATCATCCTTTTGGACCTGTCTGCTGCATTCGACACGGTGAATCATCAGATCCTCCTTCGCACTCTCCAAGAACTTGGAGTTTCAGGCTCTGCACTTTCCCTCCTCACCTCATACCTCAAAGACCGTACGTACAGGGTTACTTGGAGAGGGTCGGAGTCCGACCCTTGTCAATTAACTACAGGGGTCCCTCAGGGCTCTGTTCTTGATCCCCTCCTCTTCTCCCTGTACACAAACTCGCTCGGATCAGTCATTAGCCCGCATGGTTTTTCATACCACTGCTACGCTGACGACACCCAATTAATTCTGTCCTTTCCCCGCTCAGAGACCCAGGTCGTCGCACGCATCTCTGCTTGTTTAGCTGACATCTCTCAGTGGATGTCTGCTCATCACCTCAAGCTCAACCTTGACAAGACTGAACTGCTTTTCCTTCCGGGAAAAGATTTTCCCACTCTTGACCTAACAATCAACATCGGCACCTCTGTTGTTTCCCCGACTCAGACTGCAAGGAATCTGGGTGTGATCCTAGATAACAAACTGTCCTTCACTGCAAACATCGCTGCTACAACCCGCTGCTGCAGATACACGCTTTACAACATCAGGAGGATGCGTCCCCAGCTGACCCAGAAAGCGACACAGGTTCTGGTCCAGGCTCTCGTCATCTCACGCCTAGACTACTGCAACTCCCTCCTGGCTGGTCTACCTGCATGTGCCATCCGACCTCTGCAGGTCATCCAGAATGCAGCGGCTCGTCTGGTCTTCAACCTTCCTAAATGTTCCCACACCACGCCGCTCCTCTGCTCCCTCCACTGGCTTTCGGTAACTGCTAGAATCCACTTCAAGACAATGGTACTTGCGTACCATGCTGTGAATGGATCTGGCCCTTCCTACATCCAGGACATGGTTAAACCGTACATCCCAGCACGTGCACTCCGCTCTGCATCAACCAAACGGCTCGCTGCACCCTCGCTGCGAAGGAGACCCAAGTTCCCATCAGCAAAAACACGTAGGTCCAAAATGGTGGAATGAGCTCCCCATTGACATCAGCACAGCAGATAGCTTACACACCTTCCGGCGCAGACTGAAAACTCATCTCTTTCGACTCCACCTCGAGCAATAAAACGTATATACTAATAAAGCACTGGCTTTTCTAAAGCCAGTTGAGTAGCACTTGAAATGTTTTTGCTCTATGAAACCTGATGTACTTATATGATTCTGTTTTCTTTAAGTTTGTATTTTGTTGGTCGAACGCACTTATTGTAAGTCGCTTTGGATAAAAGCGTCAGCTAAATGTAATGTAATTTAGTCAAATAACGTGACAGACTAGGCATGTGCAGTTGGTATCAGCTTTGCCCAGCATGAGCGTCCATTCCCATTGGATAACGGAGAATTTTACACCCGGAAGTAAGTAGCCTATTCCCCTTACTGTCGATTGATTTTACAGTGATATCTGCACTACTCATCGACTAAAAAACACCAAATTGTCCTTGTTAATTACACAACATTGATTGGATTGAATTGTGTGCAATGCTTTTGTATTTTCCCCCTTCGATTCGGAGAAACAAATATATTTTCGGAGTTTTTGGACGGCAGAAGACACTACACTACCCAGAATCCTCAGCTATCGTTTGGGACTACACCATGTGCTTAGCTTGACAAACCCCGTGATCAGTCCTCAACCTCTGTGATTGGATGCGCGACGTTTACACAGAGCGTCCAAAAGGACTTTGAAATGGAATGAAACCCATCTACGGCACACTATTCAAAACAGGAATCGAACATGTCCTACCCAAGCGGCAAACTCTGGGGAACAGCCGGGAAGCCAATACGGAAGTGCCACACACTGCAGTTCATATATTGGCCGATAGGCGATGGCTGCAGAAAGGAGCAATTTCCATAGACCCCCATGTTAAAATGCCCAACTTTACAGCAGAAAAAAAACATGTTTCTGTCCCTGGCTCCATACATTTTTATTATCGATATAGTTAGATTCCACCTTCATGATTATGGATCTGTGAGTGAATTGTTTTCTAAAGCGACCCTTTTATTTATATTAGGTCTTAAAGTTTTTGCATTAATTAGGGCGTGGTCACGTTGATGGACACGTACATGCCTCACTGTCAGCTAACAGCAACTTGTCCACTCTGCTAGGCTACAACCATAGAGGCTACAACGTTAGTTAGTCATAGTACTGTACTTGACCCTTTAGCTTTAGCCGTGTTCGTGGTGATATACCAGACAATTAAGATGTCGTGCTGTGCGCTTGAATGTACTAACAGAACTTCCAAGAAGTCTACTCTCAGCTTTTTTCGGTGAGTAAAATGATAATATTATACATGTTAACCCCGTTAGCAGGTGTTTGTGTGCTTGTTAGCTTAGCTTGTTATGCAGCTTATTAGCCAGCTAAGGACGTACCCCTTTATACATGTGTATATATATATACAGTTTAGTTTATGATTCCGCCTTGGGTAAGACTTTTATAGTCTATGGCTATGACACCCATAATGCTAAATGGGAGCAAATGTTAATAGAGGACCCAATTATCCCAGTGGTGGCCGCCGGAGTCCGCCGCCGAAGCTAACCGGAGCCGTAGCTAGCCCTTTGCGGCTCCGTTAGCTTCGGCCAGCGGCGGAGCCCGGCGTTATAACTGGAGATCAAGGAATGCAGCGAAACGCGGACTTGGTTCGCCTGCAGCCCGCTATAGTATTAGCTAAATAAATGATGTTGAACAAGGCTTATTAAGCTGAACATCGCCACAATTGTTCTGCTATGTATCGGTACTTATTTTATTTTCTTAACGTGTGAATGACAAGCATTAAGAATAACAACAAATAGCTATTTATCTTGCATATTGTCTCGTTTGATTATGAATGTAACGCTTATATAGTGGAACTGCACTGTTTTATCAAAACCAAAGTGCCACGCAGTAACTTGGCAGGCATGTATTTCAGCAGGAAATGTGCAACCTAGATTACATTTACCAACACAGACTATATAGAAATATCTGTAAAAGTTGTTCATGCGTTATTAAGTGAATATGGCATTAACCCTCCTGTTGTCTTTGGGTCGGTTTCATGTATTTTTGAATAAAGGTTTCCTTTCGGTGATCCAGACAGGCTGGACCAGTGGGTGCTGAACATCCGGAGGAATACATGGACCCCCAACGTTTCTTCTCGCCTGTGCAGTGAACACTTTGAGAGTCATCCCTTCAGCACGGACTCATGGGTACAGATCCTTTTAAAAAATAATAATAACTTGGTTCCATTTGTGAGTGTAAATTGTTGTTACTAATTAAATACATGTTATACATCATACAATGCTAAATAATTGCTATGGCACAGCTTGCACATCAGTGATGAGTAATGTTCTTTTGATTAAAGGCCAAATTAAGATTTTGCCAGTTAAGTATAGAAACATAAAAATCGAATTTTTTTTGCAAACCATCACATTTCTCTTCAATGTATGCAAAGACTCTTTATCATAGATAGAGAATTGCCATTTCCCCCACATACTCTATGTTAAAAACAGATGAATTATATTACCTTTTTTACGTTATTTTAATAGCAACATTCATTCATCTGTTGTCATCTTATAACTTATTTATCTTAACAGCTATCACTGTAAAAAAAAAGATGATTTAATTTTACTATACAATATTTATCTTTACATTCTGTTCTTGCATATGTCTTATTATATGTACGTGTATATAGATTTCTGCCTGCACTAATTTATTATTCTTAATTTAATTTTGAATTTATTTTATTGTTTTATGTCTTATATAACTATGTTGCATTGTTGGAGGAGCTCGGGACAGATGATTTGCATTGCCATTCCTACACTGTAGCCTATGTGCTATGACATCAATCCTTTGAATCTGAATCTTGGAAACACGTAATTGTTGAAAAGATTAACTGAATAGTTAACATGTTGGCCCTCTATTGTCTTTTATAATGCACTCTTACATTTAAAACAACATTATTCAAAAGAAAGTTGAATATCTACAGACCTCAAAAAGTTATTTTATGTGTTTTTGTTTATTATTTTTATTAGGGAAGGAGATGCCTGAAAAACACTGCAGTGCCCACCATTTTCTATTTCACCAAAGAACAACAGTCTGGAAGGAGAAGCAGGTGAGTAACAATGACGAGGTCAGTGACACTCCTAGTTCGACTGTTAACAGCAAGGAGGAGGTTGCAGATGTCGACCATGGTAGTGGTGAAAACAGTCTTGCTGCTGATCAGAGCAATATCATTATGATACAAGGCACACCTGAAGAAGCCTTTGTTGTTCCACATGTGGAGCGTAATGACATTCCAACAGCCAATGCTTGTGAGGATGTTGGTTTGGGGAGCAGCAGCCAACACACAGACTCCGCCTCTGTTCACTCTTACACTTGGGCTTTAAACCAAGACGGGTCATACTGAATAGTTTGTGCACACATTTCTAACATGTGATCTTTCTTTCATGTAGGACGCTTGAGGGAAGTTGCAACGCCTCGGCCAATGGGATGTCTTCTCCACGTGAAAGACATTGAAGGCATCATTTATAACTTGAGACCATTTTCCAAAAGTGATGACTTGTATTGGCTTAGGCAGTAATGGATTACATCGAACACGAATCAAGATCGTATAGAGAAAAAGGGAAGTGTAATCCTTAGTTACATAGGAAAAGATGTAATCGCATTAGTTTGACTTTTCTAATAATAGGGAAACTCAGGATTACAATCTTATTCAAAACCTAAAAAGAGCAGATAGTGCTTGTTGTAAAATTATCAAATTGTATCTCTTCTCTGAAGCGGTACTGTTCTGTAGGATAATACTTTCATTGTGAATCCGACACCTACTGCCTGAATCTGCTTTATGGTATTATATTATACATTTCAGTAAACACATCATATTAATATTTCTTCTCTCCTGTGTTTATTTGCATTGCATTTGATATTGAGGTAATCCAAAAGAAAAATAAAGTTATCAGGTTACATTACTTTTATATCTTGATACTCACATGAAGTTACTGGTTGTGTTTTTGGCAAGTAGCCCTCCCAACCCTGTACATAAGTTATATCATTTGAATTACTGATACAGTTGTTGCACATCTTTAATTTATGTTCTAGTGTACTTAAGTCATAAAATGATTCGAAACCTTTACTTTTCATAAAATGCAAGATGTAACTTTCAATGTGAAATAGATCTGATTAAATAAAGAGTAAAAGCACAATCTTAAATGTTGACAGTTATCATTTTCCTATGCTTATTGTTAATGTAGTGGTGTTATAAACAAAATGTTGTCGTAAAGGAAATTAAGATGTTTTTTATTTGTTGACAAAAGATTTAAAGTTGATGCTCACAACATGTGGGAACATTTATGGAGAAAAATGTTTCTATTGTAAAACAAATATTTATCTGCATACTGAACAATTTAGAAACTCTCTCAAAGGTATTATCTTCTGTGACGTTGCGACCCTGTAGGGATTGTGGGTATTGCACTTCATAATTACATTCTATGGTATGCTTATGACATTGATGCCAACATACATGGGATTAGGGGAGACCTTCTTGTTGTTTGTATTGTCATGATAAATGACAGCGTAGTATTCATTGTCAAGATTTTGTGTTTTTAAACTTGGGACTCTTTTCAGACTGCTCCGGCTTGGGAAAAGAGTTGAGCCTTAATGTGTAATGTTTTCTGTATTGTATGGTAAGCTTATCCTTTCATTTGATAGTCCCATTTGGATGTGATAGCTAACATTTTCAGTAAGCAGTAGACAAAAGAAGTGAAAATATGAATGTAATTTATTTTCAATATTTACATAAATACAGAATTATTTTAACAAATAAAATAACAAAAAACATCATAAACCAATACAAAATAAAAGGTTTGACAGACAGCCATGCCCAGCATGGGCCTGGAGAGCTGCAGAGTCCAATGGGGGTAAGAGGGGGGGTGGGATGTGGGGAAGAGGAAGAGCAGCCATGTTAACAGTGTTATGGCTACAGATGTAATGTCTAACTCAACATTAGCCATGACAGTCTGGGCTTAGCAAGGGCCTTAGAATACATACTCTAAAGGCCAAATCCAAAGACAGTGATACTGACATTTAGCAGTTCACAGTCTTTGGAGGTGGTCTTTCAGGCAATTGGCTAGTGACTTAAAAAATATAAAATTTCTCCAAGGGGTGAAATTAACTCCATCTCGCAAAAACAGCCCAGGACTGTCATGTCTAATGTTGGAGTGGTCAACAATGGCACCATTTAGGCTATGAACAAAAGTAGCCATAACACTGTTAACAAACTTCCGGGCCTTGTCAATTTTGACAGGATTTGCACCAGCCCTCCACCGGCGCCTCTGGGAGAGCATGATCTTCATGCCAGGGTGCCGATGGTGAAGCTGGTCCAGGTCCTCCTTCATCTGGTTCAGCAACTGAACACTGGGCACATCCCCCAAGTGATTGCCGCCACAGTGGATGAGGAGGACATCCGGGACTGCTCTTCCTCGCAGGGAGTAGGAAAAGAAAGGGAGGACACCTCTCCAGCGCAGTCCACCCCAACCGAACCAGCACACCCTCAGGTCGAGGCCAAGGTTGCTGCCGATGGTCTCTGTAGCTCTCTGGGCTCCACGCCGGACATAGCTGTCTCCGATTATCCATACAGTCACTATGGGAGGAAAATAAATGAGAGCAACAAATGCTTCAGATCATGCGGAATATCAAATCAATTATAAAGGGTTGCTCATTTTGTTCCTTTGACAATAACATGCAAAATAACTATGAAATCACACCTGTATGGTTAAAAGTAACAAGAGAGCAAAACCTCAAAAAACAGATTAACAGCAAACAGTTTATATATATATATATATATATTTATATACTGTGTGCTGTTTATCTACAATTGTGCACACATGTATATGTATAGTATGTTTGTGTGTAATGTCAACCATCTGAAGTCATGTAAAGTAAGCCAGGACCATCAACTTACAGGTTGTGCAGTTTGGCGTGGAGGAGGTTGCAATCTTCTTTTTGCTTAATGCTGAAATAAATGTAAAAGAATTAATCAATATAAAAGCACCTTTCTTTTTCTACAGTCATATTTCATTAATCACATTTAATTCACGCAACACTAGCCATATCTGCTAGTTTACAAAGTTTAGTTAAATGACATTTATATTTGAAAAACGGTGAAGCACTTAAAAAACAATTGTATTGTGTAGGTTCAAGAACATTTAAATCAAAGGACAAGTTTTGTAAAGTTACAGGGTATCTTACCTTCAGAATATGCCGGGAACGAGGAGCAGTGACCGCAAGCTGGGTTGTTAGCATAGGTTGTTAGCTTATTACTGAGAGCATGTTAGCTTAGCTTCTTAGCCTGAGCTAGGTCTGGAACGTCACGCTCGGTGGCAGCAGGTCCCGCCCTGTCCCGCCTCGGCTCCGCCTCAGCACCGCCTCTTTGCCCTTATTTGGAGCAGGCGGGAAGAAGGCGGGAGTTAGACTCTGGCGTCACTGTCGAGCCGTTAGTGGCCGACATCCGCCTACTAAGGGCTTCACGGCAACTCTGCAGAATCCTATGGGTGACCGTCACGGACCCTATGTCCATTATATATACAGTCTATGGTCCTACCCCCTCCCCCCTTAGGTCACAGGCTCCTCCAACAGTGCTACGCAATAAAAACAGATGCACAGAAGAAATAGTGCAATAAAGAGTCTATATACAGTGATTGGAAATATGATATATTAGATAAATAATTTCTAAGTAGCAGCCAGATGAATGTTATTTCTAAATTCAGGTGTTTAATAGTCTTCTGGCCTGTGGGATGAAGCTTGTCCTCTGTGTCTGGTGGGTTTTAGTCTGAATGCTGTGTACCCGCCTGCCGGACTGCAGCAGACAGAACCGTTTGTGCTGGGGTGATGGTGGTCTTTTATAATCCTGAGGGCTTTCTTTAAGGTTAACCTGGTATTTTAATCCACTACATTATTTTAGTTACTTTACAGATTTGGATTAATGATGTGAAATATAAAACAACCCTTAAATCAGACTTTAGTTACACCTGAATGAAATTCAGTTGAAGGTGATTGTCAAGTGCCAACAATCAGGCGAGAGTATTTGATAGTTGGTTGCTTGAGAAGACTAAATATTTATCTGCAGATCCGTTTAAAGCATATTCATTACTCGTTATTCTCTAATAGTTCATTAAAGACTGTATATAATTGCTATTTTGCACATCCCTTTCAAGATTTCAAGATTTTTCTAAGGTTTATTGACATATCATATACACAACAGTGTAGTTCTGCAATGAATGAACAACTTGGGTCACAGGTTCATCAACAGTGCATTACAAGACATCTATCAATGTGTGTATACTTCCACCATACACTGTCGATTCTGCACATTTCTTTAAATAAAGCCTTATTAGTTAGCACATCCTCTAGCAGGCACTAAACTGTTTTACTCTAGATATCATTTTGTATATCTTCTTGAATTTTTCTATTCTATATTTATATAATTGACCTTCTTACTTTCCCACTAATTTTGTATGTACTCTTAATATTTTGAAGTGTTTTCATAAAATATAACACATTCAAAAGTGCGTTACAAAAATGAAAGACATTAAGAAAAAGGCATTTTAAACAGTCATTAAAAAGCAACACAATCTTCCTGCATTGCAATTACTCTAAACGTGTAATAACGTGCTTTAACCAGTAGGTGGTTTGGGTTAAAAGCATAGGTTAAAAAGCTGTCAAGTTTACAGTGTTAACAAAATAAAATATACTGCTGTTTCCGGTTTAGTTTACGACGAATATTATTTTGTTATTGTTTTGATATTTGTAACACAAAAGCGATGGAAAAAACCCATAGCAACCACAAAAAGATGGTCTTAACATGACCCAGTCGTCTAGTAGTTAATAAAAAACAATAATATCAAAACAAAATATTACTACTAAATGTATTGTGAAATTAAAACAGAACGGTAAAAGAATAGTTTCCGGTGTATTCTGATGCCCGATCTCTGTAGATAAATAAATAACTAAGACAGATGTGTAATATTTAATGCAGCCAAACCATTTATTACAATGCATTCATGTGATGACTATCAAAGAGTAAAGCAAGCACTGCTGAATAAAGTATGATTTTCTCTTTTACGAAACGTTTTTTTTTCATATGGAATGCAGTTGGAGGTCAACCAATCAAAGAACTTGAGGACTGATCACGGGGTTCATGGTGTAGTCCCAAACGATAGCTGAGGATTCTGGGTAGTGTAGTGTCTTCTGCCGTCCAAAAACTCCGAAAAAATCTTTGTTTCTCCGAATCGAAGGGGGAAAATACAAAAGCATTGCACACAATTCAAACCAATCAATGTTGTGTAATTAACAAGGATAATCTGGTGTTTTTTAGTCGATGAGTAGTGCAGATATCACTGTAAAATCACAGTAAGGAGAATAGGCTACTTACTTCCGGGTGTAAAATTCTCCGTTATCCAATGGGAATGGACGCTCGTAATACAAGACATGATCATTATCTTTTAAATAACGTTAACTAAAGGGAACAATCTATTTGACACAGCTGAAGCTCTGGCCTTCCTTAAAAACAAACTAATTTAATAAAATTAACAGTTGCATTACACACAATGCACGTTGTAGAAATGCGTGTGTGCACCACGACAAAGGAGCCTCATTCACTTTACATTGGGGTTGTTTGCGTGGTGCCGACACGCAAATGTAACAAAGTTCGTGACTCCACCACGCATTGTGGTGTTAAGGAGTCGTGGTGGAGTCACGCATTCTGGTGAGATCAGGGGGGTATACTGCGAAGCAGGATTTTCGCTTAGCCGGCTAAATTCAGGGAAAACTCCGGCTTTCCGGTCCTACGAAGCTGGTTCTCTTTTTAGCAGGCTAGATCTCCATGGTAATATATGCTAAGCAGCTAACCTGGTCGGGACCAGGTTAGGTTGCAGGCTAAGAGCTCAACTCAGTGAAAGCACCGCCTGCTGACCAATCAGAGCTCAGTGTGCGGAGTTTAAAGCGATCAAGTCATATTACAGGAGAAAGGAAATACAGAAAAACTGCCGTCGCAGGAAAGACGGCCGGCAAAAATCACCGACTGTGTGAACGTGAACATTAATAGAATATCACCTCCATCTTCAGAGCAATCTGACTATTATAACATTAGCGTTAAGAAAGCTTACTTAAATATCGGCCACAACATAAGTAACCGGATCAGAGTACATTAAGTACAGTCCGCGGCATATCACTTCATAATGTATCATATCTCTCCTTATCTGAGTCAGCTGAGCCGTATCTGGCCGTGCAACACTCACAGTGTCACATACTGTATGCAGAAGTATTATTTTAAGCAACACATAAGTTGATGAAACACTCGAGACAAATGTAATTGAAGTCAGATCGTGTTTTAGACGGGGCAGTGATATCATAAACCTGTTAATGTACGCATTCAAACACTTGTTCTGTTCCCAGCTGTATTCACCTTGCAGGTGCAGCTATGTGGCTTTGATCCTGGATAAAGTGTTTAAGTCATGGATGTTTAAAGTTTAACTTCTTCATTTTTGACTAGTATTAAAGTTCACTTTTCATTCAGGAAGTATGACGCTGCGCTGTCAGTGCGCTTCTCCATGTTTGCGATTGGTCGAATGCTCCAGATACCACCCCTTTCATGTGAACGCGCACCTAACTAGATAGGACACGGCTGGCTTGAGCGATCCACTTGATAACCAGCGTCGTAGGACAGTTTAGCGAGAGCGCGTATGTTTTGGATTAAGCCAACCGGCTAACTCAAACATATCCAGGTTAGGTTGAACCAGGTTCGCAGTATAGGCCCCAGGTTGGTTTGGTCACCATTTATGTAAACACATATTTCCATTTGATGGGGGAGTGATAGTAAATACATAGTAAAATATGCATGAAATAATACAAATAAAATGTTAACTAGGTGAAAAAAGGTAAGATAAACTTTTTAAAACTTGTTGAGAGCTAAAACTAGTCTTTGCTTCTGCCTCAAAGAGGAGCAGGGGGAGAGGAGGGAGACGGGAGAGGCTGATTCAGGAGCACAGACACACTCACAACTATAAATGAACCAAAAACAATTAAATATATAAGTTTCAATGTTTTTTCATATTGGATATGGTATGTTATTGGTTATGGCCATGTTCTTATGATTTTATGATTATTTAAATGTATACAGTTCTGTTTCATATGGGTGTAGTCTCTTTATTTCCCCCTCAAAATGCACCAGATTGATGCATTTAAGTCCAACATTAAAAAAAAAAAAATGAGGTCCACCCCCACTTAAAATATGTTCACATAAATAGGTTCCTAAATAGATTTGCACATTTTTTAAAATAATAACCCATGCCCATATGTTTATTATTGGGTAGTAGATTTCAACTAGGGCTATCACTATGGGCAGCAACGCTGTAAATATTGACAAATAAATCCAGCAAAATGGCACAAAAAACTGGTAGTGGCCTGGCTGGGTATATAATTCCCGGGCTGTATTGTCCCAGTCCGGCCCTGGGTGGAAGGCTGAGGCTGCTGCAGCAGGCCAGGATCAGGATCAGAAAGTGAACCTCCCAGCTGGGCAAGCCTTTATGCGTTCTTGAGGCTCCGCCTCTAGATGGGCGGGCACAAACAGGACGACACTCCCAGTACCTGCCAGAGGACAGCAAGGCAGGGGGCACAGTACAGATTTGATGAGTGTAGGTCTACTGGTTTTAGATCAGGACCTGGTCTAATGTGGTCTAATGTGGTCTACATGTGAAAAAAGCACTGAAATCTCACTTTTTGTATTTTCACAAATAGAATTAAGGTTTCACAAATCTGAAACTGTGTTATAAGAATCTTTAGACCCTCTGGAATAATCCAGTCCAGATCTGATGAGTCTAGGAAAAGTGGTTTTAGATCAGGACCTGGTCTAATGTGGTCTAGATTTTTTTAAAAAGCAGCAAAATCTCCCTTGTTTGTATTTTCACAAATAGAATAAAGGTTTCACAAATCTGAAACTGTGTTATAAAGAATCTTTAGCCTCCGTGGGATAATCCAGTCCAGATTTGATGAGTCTCGGTCTAGTGTTTCAGATCAGGACTGGTCTAATGTGGTCAGGATGCGAAAAAAAGCACTGAAATCTCACTTGTTTGTATTCTTCACAAATAGAATAAAGGTTTCACAAATCTGAAACTGGGTTATAAAGAATTTTTAGACTCTCTGGGATAATCCAGTCCAAATAAATCGGCTATGCAGCGATTTAAGAGGTACAAACACGGAGGATTGTTCGCTCAGCGCCGTAAATTAAATGTCCCTTAACTTTCCCCTTAACTGCCGAATCGGATGCTCTGAATCGGAAGCCAACTTCAGCGTCGTCAAAAATGACAGACTTTTTTTTTTTTTTATTAGGTTTTCTCGTTATCAGTCTTTTGATTTTGATTTCCACAAACGGGAAACGGCTTTGGTTTTCCGTTTTAAATCAAAAAAACGAAAAAAGGCTGGTATTTTAGTTTTTTGGCTTTTGGTTCAAACGAAAAATCAAACTAACAAAACGTACACGGACCAACGGCTTTGGTTTCACCTTTTTGTTTTTTTGATTTAACACGAAAAAAGGCTGATATTTCCATTTTTCGGTTCAAACGAAAAATCAAACTAACAAAACGTACACTTACCTTTTTTTAATTAGGTTTTCTCGTTATCCGTCTTTTTATTCAGAAAACGGAAAAACGGCGTTTGTTTCCCGTTTTAAATAAAAAACGAAAAAAGGCTGGTATTTCCGTTTTTTGGCTTTTGGTTTAAACGAAAAATCAAACTGACAAAAAGTACACGGACCCGCTTCCTCAGTTCCTTGATTCAAAAGGAAAATAAAACATACCATATATTGTGATTGTATTAATTCATGGGATTAAAAACGTTTCATATTGAACAATACACTGACTTTGTTAAAGATATTTAAACAGATAATGGTGCAGGACATCAGTGCTTCACAGACTGCTGTTAGAACTCACCTCGAAGATTACAAAGGCCTGCGTGAGTCCTGATTAGTTTCAATCCAAATTATAAGAGTTGGACAAATTCTGAAGAGAAATAAAATGACATTAAAGTGTGATCATTAAAGATCTGTTAGCATTAGTTTAATAATCCAGCCAATTAATAAATCTCTCACAAGAACACTTGTAAGAGGTGCACATATTTCATTGTTCTTTTATTGTTCCAGTTTGTTAACTTATGTGTGCACTTTCTGAATTGTGTTACATTTTTTATCATACTTTTCAAAACTTTAGTTTTTTAACATGTGCAAGTTTAAATAATTAATATATACTCCTTTAACTTAATATGCCTTAGGGTTAACCCTAACCCTTATTTTTTTCCAAGTGAATTCACAAATCATCTCTGCTTCAAGACTACGGAAAAAAGCCTGACCCGAGACCAAGGTGACAGTTAAGGCACCAAGTTCTACATGGCATTTCTTAGTTTAAAAGGATAATTCCACATTTTGGGAAACACATGATTCTTTAGAGTAGATCGCTTAAAAAAACAATAACACTTTTAGATTTTTTAGTGTGATGTACAGTAAAACAAAGACAATGTGTTGATACAAGGAATTTCAACGTAGGGAGGCGTGTCGTTTTATGTTCACAATCCCTTTGCCAAGCTAAGCAAATCAATCTAATATCCAAACGACAGAACACAAATAACTAAAAATACTGATGAATCTAAAACATTTTTGTAGAGATACCATATAACCATTTGTTATTTATTATCCAAAATGAATCCCTAAAGCTGCAGTGTATCAAACAAAATGGCAAATGATTAAAAAAAACAACAAGTCAAACTGGTTGTAGAAAACTGTTCATTTAATAACAAGACTGCTGGTGGCAGTGGGTGATCTCGGACTATATAACCAACGCACAATCAACATCTCCAAATCACAAACTACACAATAAAATCCAGTCCAGAGTCTGTTTTCTGAAGTCCCACAGGGATCAATAAGACAGCAAAAAGTCGATCTCATTTGAATTTCAGGTAACTTTTTGACATACTAGTCCATAAATAAAAACATGCTATATACTTTTCAATAAAAAAAGAGACATTTTACAGATAATACAGTATCATTGAAAAACAACTTATATGTATTGGATTTGTAAAAAATACCTAGTATGTCGGGCAGCATTCTGCAGCAGATTTTACTCATTCTAGTCCTGAGATTCTGCTTTACAAAACCCACAAAAAACAAGTAAGCTATTTTTTCACAATACCACTGTGGGCCGCATGTCCTGCAGCTGTTTCAACATAAGGTCAGAGACCCCTGAAAAGGCCCCATCTATTACTATTTTGACCTTACTAAGTGATTTCAAAAACTGCCGATTTCTAAACCTGACAGAGGTGCTGGAGGTGTTTCTGCATGTCTCTGAACTTTTTTTGGACTGTTCCAGGAATTTTAGGAAAGACATTTCAAAGCCCATCGGTTTGAAAGAAGCCAGCGGAGCGTTCTCGTCCTGCATTACTGCGGGACAAGAGGAGTCGGATTCATCGTCCCTGCTGTAAAGTACCGCTGTCTTGGTTGTGCGGGGAATTTTCTTGCGTTTCACCGCTTTGCCCTCTAGTTTACGCGGGCGACCTCGTTTGCGTTTGAGCATCACAGAGCTATCAGAACTTTCCTCAGTTGATAATTTGGTGTTGAACAATGTAACAGGGGAGTCTACAATGGTCCTTTTGCGTAGGACAGGCTTTGAACTTCCATATTCCCCTCCGCCCAGGCCGGTGTCTGAGGTCCCCTCTATGTCCGACAGGTCGGAGGTGTTGTCTGATTTGGAATCATCACTCCTGATCAAGTGGCACTTCTGCCTGGGAAACTTTTTGCAGAATATGAAGTGACTCCTTTGCTGTTCCAGATACTTTTCTGACAGTCCGTGTCCCATGTAATGTTTTAATATGCTTCGTTCTGATCTCGTGACTGAATCACAACCTTTAATCATACAGGGGTATTGTAGGGGAAATCTATTCGTGCACATTGAAGATGCTTCCACTTTAGATTTCAAGGAGGGGTTTCCATATTTAGTCCAGTGATTTCTTTTTGCCTTTTCCCGCTTGGTCTCACTTCCCCTCTGTAGGATCTTTTTATTGCTCTCAATGTTTTCCTTCCCATTACTTGTCTTGGTAATTTCGTAATGCAGTCTTGGAGTCTGAGAGTCCCGTTTCATCTCGTCTTCTTTTATCTGTTGATCCTTGAGTTGTTCCAGGTACAGGTCATTATGCTTTTTCATGACATGTCTGAGCAGGTTTGACTTTGTGGCATATGAACGGTCACAGCCTTCAACTTCACATTTGAAAAGCGGCATTAAGATCAGGTTTGGCCAGCTTCATATCTTTATGCTGTTCTTTGACGTGTCCGATATACTTCCAGAAAGCAGTGAATGTTGATGTGCATTCTTGGTGGTTACAAGTAAACTTGCCGAGCTTGATGCTTGACAAGATATTGCCAACCTCGTCGAGACTGAACTCATGCAGCTGAAGATAATGCTGCAAAAGGTGGGGAACTTCTTGGAAAACTCTGGAGCAGTCTTTAACTTGACATTCTGAATTCAGAAATGTGTGGGATCTCGGCCTCTGGCTGCTGCTCCTCCTCCTCCTCCCCCCCCTTCCCCCTCCTCATCAAAATCATGAAATCCTCCAGTTCGTCACTCTGGTCCTGCTCTTTAGTCACCTCCAATAATGACAAAGCAGACTGGTGAACAGCCCTGGTAGTGGAGGATCAGATTGTGCTGGATGGTGAAGGCTGCCACACAACCTTGATGAACGCAGCAATATGGTCTGTACAGACTCATGGTATCAGCGGATTTGGGCTTTTTCTTTTTTGTCTTCTTGGTTCTGTATATAGTTGTCTTGACTGTTTTGACTGTCTTGACTGTTGGCGGCCTGTTGACTGCAGATAGTTTGTCGACGGATGAGGCCCATTAGCTTGCGGCGTGGGCAGATAAAGCCTGAGTGAGAAGAGTTGATACTTTGGGGCAGACGGGCTTTACCCTCGTTGACCTTGTGAGTGTTGAGTGGGCATCTTGGGCAAGTTTCTTGCGGATCAATTTGACAACTGTGGTGCTGACGTCCCTGCTTGTACTGACTGAAAAGGCTGACGTAGATGTATGAGCCTGCGCTGGTAGAGTCGTTGCTTGATTGTGCATGGGAGCAGTTAGCAAGGGTGAATGACTGTGGACCGGTTGTCATCGGCAAATGTATGATTAGTTACGTTAATGTTAGTACGTGATACAAATGCCTTTAATGGGGTATTGCGTTTCACAGAATCTTTAAGTGAATAGAGCCGTGGTTTTTTTCTTTCGTTGATGAATGAGTAGGCATTGTGGTTTGAGCTGCTAAAGAAACACGTTTTTTGAACAGTGGCCTCTCTGCGCAACGTATCTAGATCTGTGATTTCTTGCAGAGATAAATTTGTGAACTGACAGGTAGTGAACACGGAGGGTTTGAGTTACGAGTAAATTCTCTTAGGACAAGTATTGCACTGGAAAGGAGCATATTGGCCATACCTTTTTTTTACTACTATTCACCATATCCATTGTGTAGTTGTGAGCTTTGGAGAGGTGTCTCCAAGAGCATCACCTGACATTGAGCCAAATGGGCATGTCTCATCCTCACAAGAAAAAAGGCTTGACAAAGACCGTTGGGGATCCTGTGTCGACTGTACTATTGCTACATTGTTTCGTTTGGGCCAACACCTGATTAGATCTTTCTCTGACCAAGTCAAGCTTTTCTAATGCACCCTGAATTTCTGTCATCTGCTGGTACTGGCTTAGCAGATAACGGTGTTGGGTCAAGATTTGCATAAGTTGCAAAGGACGCTTGTGTGGTTCAGTACCCCTCCTGCAGCTGGTGGGAGGGACTCTCTGAAACCAGTTAAAGCTCTGTGTGTTTCAGTAGTTGTTTGATTTCATCAGCGGTTCCTGGGATGATTGTACAGTTCTCGAGCATATGATCTCTCCTAGACTACCTTGGTCACTCTTTCCATCGCAAAACATTTGATCACGTCCATAATTTATACAGAAGGATTGTACATTGGACAAAAGTCATGGGACTCTTGGAAATTGGCATTCGTGTCAGTGCTGCTGAATGGCTAAGGGTTTCTACGTGATGAAAGTCACCAGCTAAAATCTGCTCCCGCAGTCTCTTTTAATGTATTGATCAGTTGTCCTTCCTTTGCGTTCCAGCCTGCTTGCTGCTTGTGGATGGACTGAGCTGACTATCAGGTAACAACGTTTTCATCGCTGATTTGAAATCTGTGTCTGAACGTTTATGTCAGCATTTTCTGTGAGAATTTGAGAGAAAAGTTGGTCGGAGGAATTCACCTTCCAGCAAATGCATCAGCACTTGGCTGAGGATAATGGCTGTATTAAACAAGTTTCTCCTCTTGCTTTCATGCAGCTCAACATTTTCTGTGTGCTGTATGACTGAGCTCCCTGGCAAGCGTTCACCAGCTGAAAAGGACACACAAGAGGTTTGAAACAATGATTGGGAAGCAGGTGTGTTCACAAAAGATCCGTCATATTGGGTTCTGTCTTGATTTGCTTAAGAATGTCATCATTTGATGCACCATTCTTATATTTTGTCAATTTTCTTTTTGAAATATTAGGGGCGGGGTAGGACTTTTGCAGCGGTTGAAATATGTGCTGCTGAGGGAGCATGCTTTCTCCTGATAGACAGCAGCAGGACTGGAAGATGATGTGGCTGAGCAGCCCTAAGTCGCTTGCTCTGAATTGAGAAAGTCAAGAAAATGACGATGGCAGGTCGTGTTCAGTTCTGATTCATCATATGGTTTGCAGATTGTACGCTTGGACAAATGGCCTCCGAGAGATTTTGGACTATTGAATTCTCTAAAACACTTGCCAACAAACAAATTTCCATCTCTGATAATAGCTGGCCATTTGGTCCTGCTGCTTCTTTTTGGGTCGCTTTTGATTTGCAGGATTGTTTTCAGAGACTGACGGTAGCTTGAGGTTGGTGTGTTACTGTGGTTTTGGCTTGCATTGTCCAAAGAGGAAAATTGAGACTGCAGATGGTTTTGCATTGATTTTGTTTCTTCTGGTGGCCCTGGAACCGGAGATGCTTCGCATTTGTGAAGCATGTGGCAAAATAAGGTCTTCCGCTTGTTTAGAGAAATGTTTCGCATTTTCCATTAGTTGTGACTGCATTGACTGTGCTGGTCGGTTTTCTGGTGGAGCCAGGTTATAGAGCAGGATGGGAGATTACGTGGCAGAGCAGCACTGCTAGAATTGAACTTGTGAGATCACATGTGTGTTAGATGGATAGACTTGGGAGGTGCCGACAGTTTTGAATTTGTTTAGTTCCCGGGACTAAATTCCAATTTGGATTAACTGGAACCTGGGACTGTGCAGTTATTGGATTTGTATCACTTCTTAGCTGGGAGACAACAATAGGATTTAAAACGTTTTCCATCAAGAGTGAAGCATTCTGATATTGGGCAGGTGAGGGATGGGAGTGTAAAGTAGTGCAGTTTAAGCGTGCACCCATATTAATATAAGGAGGTGATCGGATAACGTTCTGCCTGTGAACCCCACCAACTGGTACTCCGTTGCCCTGCTGGTTCTGAACTGGCACAAATGAACTGAGATGTCCAACAGATGATTTGCTTGGTGCCGCAGCATAAGTTGTCTTGATTTTAGTTCGATTTTTCTTCCAATTCTCATAGAACTCCGAGTGAACCGCTTTCATGTGCTTTGCAACACTTTTGGGGGAGCTGTAGTTCCTTGCACATGTTTCAAATGCACAGTGAAAGCGCTCTCTCTGTCCTGGAAGGGGCCCTGTGCTAGTTGAGGAAGTCACAGAGTTCTCCGATCTGTTCCCAGGTAGTGGCTGAGGGGCTAGTGTTGGAGGAAGTGGTTGTGACATTGCTGGCTGTATGGATTTTTTGGCCAGCGCCAACAGGTTGCTACTACACATTGTCCCTTGCTGCACCGGCAGTGTTAAGTTGCCGCCAGTTTTGAAAGCTGTTAGACCAGTATTTACAGCACTGTGAAACACTTGGGGCTGTAGCTCGGCTTGCAAGATTACATTAGCTTTAAATGGAGGTGCCGGCTGATTTTGTTGGGGCGGTCTCATACTATCAAAAGAATGGCCACTTGAACCATGTCTATGTCCATTAGGATCAGACAATTGGGAATTCAAAGGCTGTATCACAGAATTATTCATACTTTGTGTGTAACTGGTGGTTGAAACGGGCACATTTTCGGGCTCTTGCTTTACAGTGTTTAGTCCTAAGTTTTGCGCAGGAACTTCGGAAGATTTCATCAAACTCTCAATTGCAACTGGCAGCCTTTCATTATTTGAATCAACCGTGCTCTCTGTGGTACAGTTTTCTTGGGAATTCTCTTGTTTAACAGGAGTTCTGTTGGAAAGCATTTGCTCAATGAGCGAAGGGCCTGGCTGCGTATTCTGTGAGATGTGTTCAGGAGACGTACTTTCCTCTTTGTGAGGGGCATGGGCCCCGTGGTGCAAATCCAGCTGTTGTTGGGAATGGAATACCTTACCACAGTCTGCAAATGTACACGTGAACATTTTATAATGCTGTGCCTCGTGGTCATAGAGTTTGAAGGCCTCATTGAAAATCTTTCCACACTCTGGAAACATGCATCGCGCCTTAAAAACAGAATGTATTTTTCTGTGTAAAAAGAGTTCAGTGTTGGACAGAAAACTTGCCCTGCAGTTCAACTGAATACAGATGTAAGGCTTCACACCACAGTGGACTTGTAAATGGTCATTAAGATGGGTGACATTAACAAAGTGGCGGCGGCAGTACTGGCAAACAACCTTTTTGCTCTGCATTTCGAGGAAAATCATAGCTTCCTCATTGTCCCCATGACCTCTAACATGTGCAATGAGATTTTTGAAAAATTTGAAGCTGTGTTTACATTTTCCAACAGGGCACACATTTTCATCACCATCTATGGAAGGCCTAGACACCCTGACATTAGCATTCAACCTCAAATGTTTCCCCGAGGAGTCACCATTTTTACGATGTTTGTATTCTGGCTTGGCCTGTAATGCTGCAATAACAGGGGCAGCTGTTTTAGGATCAGACAGTTGCTTGGTTGTTTTCATGGCCGTCAGCCTTTCCTTGCTTGACTGTTTGACATGGGATGTTACGTGGGGAAGCAATGTGTCTTTTGAGGTAAAAGTTTGAGCACATATTGGGCAGCTGTATACTCCACCGCTCAGATGAGTTTGTGCATGGCGTACGATCCTGTGGCCGAGAAACTCTTTGTCACACAGCACACAGTACTGCATATACGCCTGCCAGTTTCTGAACCTGGCAGAGATTAACCCTTTTTCTCTCAGTTTCTTCATATCTTTGTTTTTTTGTTTTTTGTCTTTTACCCCTTTCAGTTCATAGGTGCCACTGCCTAAGTGGTCCAGGATATTCGCAAACCCCTCACTGGAATCGTCCTCTTCTTCGGGGTCCTCGGGTTCATTTAGCAGGTCTATGGATGAAACAATTGAAGCTTCTTCACCCATGAGTGCTAGACAATGGCGCTTAAGTGTTTTCCAGTCCCAAAACTCCGGGTCGAAAGGCCACTGGGTTTTGAAAACTAGCAGGAGCTCGCAGCGTAGAGAGTTGGGAACAGGCCTTTTCTCTTCATCTACCTTTTGATCTGGTTCATTGTAAAGAGTCTCCACGGCGTAGTATGAATCCACTGTTGGCTCCAGGAGGAACTCCGTCAGCTGGCAGGCTCGCTTCACTTCCAGGTCAGTGGGAAGCAAGCAGGAAATAGTTTTACACACAGTGGCCTTGGTGTTCCCATCATCAGATTCCATTCGCAGAGCACTGATACACATCTCGATGCACACTGGAAGTCCAACGCTGTCAATCTACGAAAAAAGAGGAAGAATTGTAATTTAATGCTGCCAAACATGTGGAGCACTATTAATTAAGACTATTAATAAAAGATAAAAACAACACTTTAAACTAAATCAGTCAGTGTTGAGCTGTATGGCAAAGTTACTAACTTTTGTTTGCTAGTTCATTTCTACATTAATAATAAAATAAATACTCGGAATCAGAGTAAATACATTTTTGATACAGTGTTCATAGCAAATCCACACATTTGACTTTTGAGTACATGTAAGGAGTACTCAACGCAGAATATTGTAAGAATGGCCCACTGTGGACCTGAAAGGTGGCTTTTACAGCTTTCTCCTCGAGGCGGGGGCAGTGTCTGTAATCTGCGCTATCCAACCCTCATCCATAGGCTCAGTATCAAATACCTGTATCAAAAACTAAATGAACTTTGTATTTTCCGTCTCTTTTTTGTTGTAGTGCCTAGGCCTGGTGGTGGCCACACTTTGATAATACCAAAACAGCTGATTGATTACTGACCTCTGATTGGATGACCTTGATAAGGAACAGGATATGGAAAACATTTTTGGAAAGTAAGGACATCTGGCGACATCGGTCGAGGAAGGCCTGCTCCGACGGCTCCAATCTCTTCAACAGCTTGCTCCAAAACAGAGTGAGCTCCCTGGTTTGAATTAAGGGGATTCATTGCAAATTCAAAATGACTGATTGTGACCACATTTCTTAACTATACAAACCACAATGACACACACAGGTTCATAAACCAAGGACACGCGGTGTGGATTAACAACATACTGATTATTCAGACATGTTCTGCATGTAACTTTAACACAACTTTATGTTTCTTCACACTGAAATATTTCAGACAAACACTGTTAACATATATATATTAGGGCTGTCAAGTTAACGCGTTAATAACGCGTTAAGGCAAAAAAAAATTAACGGCACTAATTATTTTACCGCGATTAACGCATGTGTATTTTTTGTCCTTGGCCGCCCCGTAGTTTCAGAGCGCATCGAGTTTAAAATACCATCTACAAGCTGATGCTGACAGCCCCGCTCCTGCCGCCCGCTTGCAGCAGACCACACTTCCACGCTCACCGGCAGGCACCGACTGGCCATCGGGAGGACCGGGAGGGTGTGTGTGTGTGTGTGTGTGTGTGGCCCGAGCGAGCGAGAGAGAGACCTTACGTGCATTATTGTTGTTAGCATCTGGTGCTAGCTAGCTGCGCTAACGGATATAAGGAGCTGTTTAAATGAAAACAGAGGAGCGCTCTATCCACACAACTGCGCCGAGCACTTGCTTTTTACTTTATGCAGGAAGCAGACAGCGGGACATTGTACGAGAAGTCAGCACACTCATGATTGCAGCAACATGATTGCAGCGTCCAGGCAGCTCCCGTTCGAGCATATGCCTTGAGTTGCACATAGCTCCAACGATCACACACACACACGCCCCCCATTTGTATTGTATGAGAGGTTCCAGGTTGAATTGAGGCAAATATTTGTAATGTTCAGAGGTTGTTGTTTAATATTTATGAGAATATTTGTCATTGTTCAAATGATAATAAACATTAGCATAAAGCTAATTTGTCCACTCATATGTTGATAAGAGTATTAAAAACTTGAAAAATATTCCTCTAAGGTACATTTAGAACAGATCAAAAATGTGCGATTAATTTGTGATTAATCGCGATTAACTATGGACAATCATGCGATTAATCGCGATTAAATATTTTAATCGACTGACAGCCCTAATATATATATATATATATATATATATATATATAATTAATTTAAAAAGTGCATACTAGTTAGTAGGGGTGTAACGGTACACGAAATTATTCGGTACGGGCCCTTCGGTTCGGTACACGTGTGTACCGAAGTGTACCGAACGAATATAACGTTAAAAGTAAAAAATTGAGAACGAGAACAACTTCTTGGAAGTAATCTCAGGTGCTGCGTCGCAGCATTCAGAGTAATTTGCTCCCATTGTGTTCAACGTCATAGAGCGACCAAGTCATTTCATTGGACGAGCTGGTCAGATGGATGCGTTCAAATGTAGTCAGTAATTTGAGGAACTGTCGAACGCAGATAAAGTTGAGCTCGAAAATCCTCCAGCATCATTGAAGTCTCCGGTTTGGGAACATTTTGGTTTCGCAGTTACGTACAAGGATGACGGACAAAGACAGGTGGACCGAACCAAAGCTGTTTGACGGCATTGTTCAACTAACATTGGTTACGCGGCTGGCAATACATCAAACTTGCACACTCATTTGAAAAGGCATCACCCGAACGTGAATATCACCGGTACCAAAAGACTGAAGTGCAAACCCAACTCCCACTAGCATTTGAGCCTCCACCACTCGCAAAAACTACAGACCGAGCCAAAGCTATTACAAACGGCAAATATCCTTATGTTGCCATGTTAGCAAAGCGCTACTTGGCTGTATCTGCTACTACCTCTGTCCCTAGCGAGAGGGTGTTCTCCACGGCAGGAGACATTGTTAGTGCCAGCTGATCTGCCCTTTCGGCAAGCAATGTGGACAAGTTCATCTTTCTTTAAAAAAACATGAAAATTCAATGACAAGCAAGTCCAAATGTCAAACTGGCTGCTTGGGTAGTAGTACAGTACAGTTCAAATACAGATTATTTCAGTTCATCGAAAAGCTGCACCTTAATGTTTATTTTATTATATTTTATATTTATTTGAGTGAATACATTATTCACAGTTTAATAATAATTTAAAAAAAATATGTTATGTTTTGTGATAATTTTTTCTGCTGTACCGAAAACGTACCGAACCCGAGACCTAAAAACCGAGGTACGTACCGAACCGAAATGTTTGTGAACCGTTACACCCCTACTAGTTAGTGAGATAAAAACAGCCTTGTTAGACTGCAGATTGAAAAGGTCTGGCATGCGTCTCCTTACCAAGCACAGTCTGTGTCTCCTTGGAGAAGCTGGCGGGTCAGGAAGGCCGAGCACAAGCTGAGAGCCGCCCTCTCGTCTCCATCTGACTCCAGGTTGCAGATCATCTCTAATGCATCTCGGCAATCCTCCTTTGATAGCTGCACAGATAAACACAATGTATACAGTAAGAAGGGTTAACTGAAGAACAATGTGCATTATGTCGACTTAAGGAAACACCCGCAAGCTTCAGCATCAGATATATTTAAAACCAATAGTAGTCGTCAAAAATGCCTCTAATGTGGACAGCTTAGCAAATACTTTTTTTTTTGTTTAACAGTTTTTATTGAGATTGAATTAGACAGAAAATACATTCAATAGCATTGCATACTACCCCTCCATCCCACCATTATAGAAAGTTAAATAATTATATATAATAAATACATTATTTCAAAAGTAGCAGTCTATAAAATCATTTTTAAATTAGAGGTAGCTTGTACTGTTTAAATGACATTCCCAGAACAAATTACTAATTCTTCAATTCTAAAAAGGGGTAAATTAATACTCTTTTCAAAGCATCTCAAAGCAATGATAAACCTGTGAGTTGGATGTAGAAAAGTCAGAATCGATTTACAGAATTTATAGATTTATTTTAAATTTTAAAGTAAATTCAGATTGAACATAGTAAAAAACTGTAAATTATAATGTCCGACCAAAAAGAAAGCATTACTTATAGTGAAAACCACCCTTGAATGATGGGATAGTAGACTAAAAGCTTTAGGAATCCAAACCATAACATATAATAAGTACCCTGTATCAAGATTGAGGCAAAACAAGTGAAATTTGACCTTTTTAGAGAGATTTAGCAAAAAGAGAAACACCCTTGTAATTTGGGTGGATTTGCCATATCTCTGGAACCCATTGGTCGATATTGGTGATTGACACCTCTTTTGAACCGTTAGAGCCAATAGAATCGAGACAGAAGTTCCTAAATCCATCTAAACATTACCATTGGTGAATGAGAGTGATGCGCAGCCAGCATGCTCAAAACCGGAAGATCTGATACACTCTATATGAAAACGCAGTTTATTGTCATAAATGCTATGATGGATTATTAGTGTAGGAGCCATGAAACATGTTTAGTATTGCGTTTTGTTTTAATATAAGATATTTGTTTGAGCACAATTGATTGGTTGGCTTGGGTCACATGGATATGGGCGGCACTCATTATAACCTGTTCACCTACGTGAGGTGTGTGTGTGTGGAAGAAAGGGTGACAGGGCCGTTGTACTTTTTGTTGACCGCAAATTGAAATTATTGCTCCGATTAATATAACGATGTACATGTCCAAGGATAATAAGTTGATCATCCCAGTTTTCATTAAACCACATTATTTTGTTTTTGATCTCAGCAAGTACTTTTTTGTAGCGTGTCACAGAATATCAAACAGGTCCGGCCTCAGCGACTTTGTTTGTTTCCTGCTAAAATCAGTAATCAAGTGACACAGAGACTTTGGATTAACCTTCAGCACCGTTTATATGCGTTTTAATGCCATTGAACACAACTTTTGATCAGAAAACAGCAAAGGTAAGATGTATTTGCCGTTTTGGCAACGTAAAGTGAAATGTGTGTTGTCTTTCCTGGCTTCGCTGCAGTGAGTTTTGGTCGTACAGTGATGATACTAATACCAATGGAATCTGTGGAGTCTCAGCTTCCATAAGATATCTAGTTTGTGCAGATTGCATGAAGTATAAAACATTGCTACCGTTAGTTCTGTGCTAAGTGCGTTAGCATTTTGTCGCTTAGAGCTAATTCAGAGGCTTTGTATTACCCTAGCGTTTTGTTTCGCTAAAAATGGTTAATATTGTCTGATAGCGGAGTTTCTTCCCGTTAAGTGGGTATGACACATTAATAGGTTGTTCAATGTTAAGAAGCCCTGAGACACAGTTTCGTGAATATTGTTGTGTTGTGCCCCCGCCGGCGGGGGAATCGGGCTTAACAGGTTAAACTTAATTTCAGCTGCCCTCACCTCTTCCATCAGCTTCTCCTGTTCTGAGGTAGCACAGAGACAGACGAGGTGCATCTGCTTGAAAGTTCCCCTCCCTTGGAAGGCTGGACATTCGGAGCAGGCCTGTGCCAGCAGGGCACCCTTCTCCAGCTCAGCATCCTTCATCAGCTGCTTCACCCTCATCTCCAACAGCACCGGCCCCTCCTGCACCAAGAACTCCTCAACTGAAACACAATAGGAAAACGTATAAGTGATCTGTTTATTAAGATTTTATAAGTTGTGTTTTCAGAGTACCCTGCCAGAAAAGCTGTCTGTCCCAGGTAAACTCAGAGGAGCGGCATGTGGCGTGAGAATAGCTCGATTGATCGGTTTTGTGGAGTTGAAGCATTTATTTATAAGTACCCTGTATCAGAAATGATTTCAAAGTGACACTGACACATTGGATTAACCGATGGATTAACTTCAGCAGCGTTTTTATCGTTTTAGTGCCATTGAAGACAACTTTTGATCAGACAACAACGAAGGGAAGAGATATTGCCATTTTAGCTACCTAGCGCCAAGTGTTGTGATGTCTGTTTTTGTTTATAAAGTTGCGAGTTCTTATCATAGAGTGATGATGTAGGTACCTACCGATTCTGTGTCTTCTCACGATGCTAATCGATGGGTTGGGTGTGCAGCTACGATAAGTAATAAGGGTGTTATGAGTGAGTTTCTGTGCAACCGCAGTTAGCATTTTTTCGCTCGTGGCTAATTCATAGGCTCAGCGCTAGGTTTGTGGGGTTTTTTTTTCCAAAAAAAAAAAAAGATCTGTTAGCCGAGTTTCTTCCCGTTACATGAATATAAAACATTCATAGTTTGTTAAGTTAAGTTAAGTTAAGTTAAGTTAAGTTAAGTTAAGTTAAGTTAAGTTAAGTTAAGTTTCCTGCAGATGATGCGTTTTTCCGCCCGGTTGGATGGGGTTCAACAGGTTAACTCCAAAAATCTAAATGTATTCATATCAGTAATGTAATATCCACAAGGATTTACATCACCATATATTCAAAATAACATGTTATAGTCAAGACTCAGGCTCAACATAATTGGATAAATAGAATAATGCAATAACTTCACAATTATTCCCTTAATTTCTTGTTCTATTTACGTGATCCAATAATGGCCATGACCTGCGTATGGTGTCTGAAAAGCAGAACAATTACTGACCTTGTTCAGTCTGGAGGATTTCTTTGGACAGAAGGCCTTGCAGGGTCCAGTTGGTCCAAACTCCTTCATACTGGCCCAGAGCAGAGAGCAGGGACAGCTGGGGGAGTCCATTCTCCTGCAGCTTACTGGAAGCAAACTGCACACAACAGGAACACTCCATGACTTCCAGACACAATGCAGAAGGTGAGGGAGTGTCTGAAGTTAAAGTCTACATAGTCATGGTTTTGGTAGAGTTGGAATTGCAATTAAAAAGCAAGTTTATGGAAATCTAATTAGCTCAACTAAAGGCTGTGAACCCAGAATATGATGGAGTGAATAAAGTTTGAAATCCTATTTCCTTACTTAAATCAAAATACCTTTTAACAGTGTTTAATGCAGTTTGTGGACATGAGCTGAGGGGTAGACAGTGTTATTTTCATGGGTTGAAAATCCAAAGGAGAATACTCTGCTTTACCTGTACAGAAGACTTGTATGCTTTCCATAAGACATCAGGAACATCTGTCTTCAGTGAGAGCAAAAGCTCTAATAGACTCCTGCAGGACACATGAGCAATCAACATAGGCATGACATAGATTTTTAAACATGGGCAACTTAAAAGGACACCTATCATGCTATATTTGAAAAATATATTGTAGGGCCATACCTATATAAAGTATATCAATAGTTTTTTTTTTTCAAAATACGAAAAAGATCCTGCATTTTAGCTATGCCTCATTTCGCTCTATTTGCTCTTTCCACCGCTGTTTTTGCAGGGGGCTGATTCTGTGAGCTGCAGCTGACCACGCCCCCCTGCAGGAGAGGGGAGCGTGCTCTGAGATCAGCTGCTAGGATGCAGCGGGGAGAAGAGGGGGACAAAAAGAGATCTCCATCCTCTGTTTTATTCTTATAGAAGTAAGAAGAGAAGTAATGGGGCAGAAACCCTCCTTTTTACGCAGCGGTCCAGACATAGACATCAAACAGCGACTCATATTCAGTTTGCAGTTCCTTTGGCATTTGGGCAGGGATATCTAGATACTTTCCAAGGTTTGACATAATGAATTGTGCTACTTTGAAAGCAAGCAACGATGTTTTCAAATCTGTAATCAAAAAGCTCCTCAAAAACACTATTGAAGCAGTTCCTGCCGTTGCTACGTTAGTTCAAACAGTAAAAACGGACTATTTTTCTTAGCGGATGCATGTCAATTTAAATCAATACATACAACTATTTTTTAAATCAATAAAATTATTTTCTAAATCCATAAAAGCATTTCAATTAATATTGGGAGTCATGTCGTTACTTTGTCGAGAATGTGACCATGTAATAAGCGGAATAATGTGCACAGTGCATAATGTAACTTCATGCCGATCTAGATCCCTCCGCTTCACGTCGGGCTCCTGATCACCCTGTCGGTGTTCTTTTCTCCATAATGACGGCGTCGTTGCACATTATCCCTTACATGATTATATAGAGTCATTATTCATTTGTTTTAAAGCAGGAGGCACAAAAGCTTGCCTCTGGGAGGGAGAAAAATAGCCACAGCGGAGAATAAACAGAAGGGCAACCATGCAAGGGAAGTCTTCTTCGCTGCTTTTGTGGCAGACTACAGCGCCACTTAGAGGCCTGGTATATGTACTACAGCGTCTCCAGCGCAGCAATTTTGAGCAGCAATGGCCGGCCGTGGCCCAACCTCTCATTCCCCTGATAGGTGGAGAATTGACCAATAGCCGTAGCACCACTTTACTGACGTCAGTAAAGTGTTCAAATCTGGATCAGTCTGGATCAGATCCGTTGCAGCCCCTTTTTTAGAGATTTGGGTATGGAGGAAAATAGAGAGGGTTGTGTTTTCTGACACTTGGTGAGTTCCCTGGAACAACGGGGACACATATTGATGTATAAAAGACGTACAAAAGTGCATTTTGCATGATAGGTCCCCTTTAAGTTTGACAGAATTAAGAAAGCTAAAATGTAGCTTATGAAACAGGGTTGCATCCAGCATATTGATGATTGACTTTACGTTAAACCCTACATCTATCTGCAGTTAATTACATCTTTATGGGGTACTTACAATGAGAGCTTCTCAACCACAAGAGGAACATTTCCACACTCCAATGAGAGGTAAGGAGAAGCTTGCGCGTAACTGTGCAGAGCGACTATGTACACTTCCACCAGGGCCAAAGGCTCCTCCTGTATCCTCCAGCGGCCTGCACACTCCAGCAGCGTCTACAGAGAGGGAACAGTCCGTCACTTACTAAATAACACTTTAACAGATCCGGTTTGCACTGAAAACGTTTACCATCTGTTTAAATCTTGAAACAGAAGGATTAAAAAGGCCCGGGACCTCTACTGATACTGACTTGTAACCACCCCAGAAAAACACAATACATTACATGAATGCACATCATGTGAACAGTATCTTGTTCTTTTTTAAATTGAAAATCCTTTACATGTTGCACATTTCTTCCCCACACTACCTCTTTTAAATCAGCACAGCTCTCCACTTTAAATACAGTATATAGTATCGGTCACGTTTTATTATTGTTTACGGTACTCAGTTTCCCACGTAATAATATTTTGTGTAAATATTGTCTTTATTTTTTATTTGTTACAATAGTCTTTAAATAGTCGTTATAATAGTATTATATTTGTTGCCAAGTATTCTTCCTTCCGTTTCTTTTTAAAGCACCACTTAGAGCAGAGCAAATTCCTTGTATGTGTAAACCTGGTCATAAAATCCATTCTGAAGTTTTATAGAAAATATTTATTTCCGATTGAAACTTTTTTCCCCATCAGGAGTCAACATAAAACGATGCACTTTGTAACAAAAAGAAAACACAAGGAAAACAACAAAAGAGACACCTTATCATTTGTTTTAAACAAAGGGACATCTTTTTATAGAATTATTTTATCCATCACTACAATTCCTTTAGTGTGAGCGAGCCGACACCGGGTTCAACTTTGACCTCCCATCTTTACTGCTGACTTGTTTAAACACGTCCCATTGTCTGACCACATCGATAACTACAATGACCAAAGTTGTGTTGCTCTGTCCAAAGGTGTACGATAAAGGTTACGATAAGTAGGGCTGCACTATTATGGGCACTATGATCGTCTGAACATTTCAGTCAATATTAAGATTATTCATTGATTTGAAAAAGGAGAACACTGGTTTCTCTACAGCGATATTCTATATTCCTGCCAATGTACAAATGAGATGCATGATATTAGAAAGAAAACTGGCATCATATCATATTATTCGTTATGGCATCAAAACATGGTTTGGTAACTTGTCAGTTAAATCTAAATCACAACTCCAGAGCTTGATAAAAAGGGCTGGAAAAATAATTGGCATGCTTCCACCATCCTCTCTTCAGGAGATATTTGAGGAGATGGTGAGAAAGCAAGGCCGTAAAATCACATGCGACCCCAAACACATCCTGTATAGAGTTTGAGTTGCTGCCCTCGGAGGGCAGAAGGTATAGATTACCAAACTGTAAATTGAACAGGTATAAGTTTTCCTTTGCTCTGCTGTCAATCAAGCTGCTGAACAGTCAGAAACAATTGTGATTATGCTGTGTTAGGAGTTGTTGGGAGGTGCAATGTTTACAGTGTAGTTTGTGCAATCGAGAAGGTTAAATAGGGAAAGTGCATTAAGTGTAAATAGTAGGGCTGTCAAGTTAACGCAAAATTCAACTGCGCCGAGCACTTGACTTTATGCAGGAAGCCAGACAGTGGGACATTGTACGAAAAGTCAGCGCAACATGATTGCAGCGTCCAGGCAGCTCCCGTTCGAGCATATGCCTTGAGTTGCACATAGCTCCCACACACACACCAGGGCTCGAGCTTAAGGACGTCCCGTCGTAGAAAAAAATAGTGTCGGGGAGGATAACAAATAATTTTGGGAAGAATTTGGGACGAGAGTTAAAATAAAAATACTCTGCTAACTCTACTACAAACGGCGATGAAAATGAGCCCCGGTATTAAACGGGCCGGAATTATTAAAGACAGTGGTAACGTTAAGCTCCGACGTTATCGGACTTTTTATCGGTACTGGAGACATTTAAAAAATATATGTCATATGTATTATTGCTACATACACATTCTATCGCAGTTTTAGTTCCACCAACTCCGTTTCTAATATGCAATAAGACTACAACATGTGTCTATGATGTATTTTCGAGCTTTCCAATCCAGACGAGATCTCTCTCTCCCGTCTGTGTGCGAGGGGGCGGGGCAGTTTGTAAAGGTCTCCTGACTGTGTTACAGACTGTCATCCTGGTTAGTGGTTACTCTGGGTTCTGTCTTCAGGACAGAGTGTTGGATTTGTTTGTTAATTGGATGGGACTTGATTGGATTCAATATTAGAATAATATTCTCGTTTGTTTAAATATATTTGGCCTTTGTTTATGTGATTGAATGATTTACTCAAATAAAAAGGTTGATGAATTATCATCTAATGATTTGTATGATGTTTTATTTATGTTAAAGGTCACTTTGAATGATTTTAACTAATGATAATGTAGAAAAACTAACATTTTAAATTCGGGACGGTCCACATTAATTTCGGGACGGCTTAGATTGTATTTTGGGACGGTTCCGGGAGGATGGGGAAAAAAAGACACACACACACACACACTATTGTTTGAGAGGTTCCAGGTTGAATTGAGGCAAATATTTGTAATGTTCAGAGGTTGTTGTGTTTAATATTCATGAGAATATTTGTCATTGTTCAAATGATAATAAACACACATATAACGCATATTTGTCCACTCATATGTTGATAAGAGTATTAAAAACTTGAAAAATATCCCTCTAAGGTACATTTAGAACAGATACAAAAATGTGCGATTAATTTGCGATTAACTATGGATAATTATGCGATTCAATATTTTAATTGCACTTCATTTAGTGTCTTGGTTGATTCTGTTGGCTTATATTTTATTTTATCAATAAGGTATTTATATTGTTTTTCCCTTTTTAAACAGATGTTCAGTTATGTTAAAGTCTTTGATTGCACTTCAAGTCTAAAGTTTACATTTGAATTGTTTGGCACTGACTTTTCCCTTATTGATGTTTTACTTAGTTATGTTTTACTCTCCTTTTCATGTTTATTGATGTTACATCACTGCTAGTGCTACCTAAAACAGAAAGTGAATTTTTATACTGAGAAACTGTGCCTTGAATATATTTTATTTTTTTAGCAAGAGAGTGCAATTTACTTGGTGAAGAAACCAGTGTTGACATTTGTTGTGTAGAGTGTAGGCCTACCACTTGAACACTGGTAGCCATATCAAAATTCCTGTTGAATTGTTCATTCAGGGATTCACTGGAGAATTAAAACCAGCTTGAAATGGTATTTTGGTCTGTGACTCCTTTTTATTTTAGTTGTGTTACCTTGTAGGTGGTTGTACTGTTAACCTCTTAAGCCCCAAGCCTGTGTTTCAGGTTTGAAAATGACATGCCCAAAACAAAGGACTATAACTTAACTTCTAAAAGGGTTATATGAATAATTTATTTTATCAAAGCAAGGTCACATCTGTGAGTTGGATGTAGACGTGTCAGAATCAATAAAGATGTTTCAGTGTCAGAGTAATTCCAGATGGAACATAGACAAAAAGTGTAAATTCTTGTCTCCGCCCAAATAAAACCCATTACTTATATTGAAAACCACCCTTGAATGATGGGTTAGTAGCCTCAAAGCTTTAGGAATCCAAAGTATAACATATAATAAGTACCCTGTATCAAGATTGAGGCAAAACAAGTGAGAATTGACCTTTTTAGAGAGATTTAGCAACAAAATGTCCAAGCGGACTAAGCTTTGGGCACATTTGGGTACATTTGGTTCCATCAGTGCCATTTAACCTTTTTCAGGTACCAGACTGTACACATCTTGGTATAACATTTAATTATCAACATAGGTATGCATTACATAAAAAAAACAAGAGTTAGTGTAAAAAAATAATTCAGTGTGGGTGTGGTGTGTGTGTGGGAAGTTCCCTCTTTGCATGAGATGCATGTTACTTGCACAATAAAAATTAGGAAACTTAGGAAACATTTGACAGATTTATTTAAAAAAAAAAAGAACACGATACAACAAGCATTTTTTGTATACAAACCCTGAATGTTACAGTATTACTCCAGTAAGACGTGCCATGTAACAGTTCTTTTTTGGTCGTGAAGCACAGAGGGACCTGACACTTCCTGCAGTACACAGGTGTCTTCACCCTTCTGTTGCCAGCATCAGAGCACCTCCTGACCTTGGTGGCATCTTCCCCATAATACTCGGGCACCCAGAAGCCATATCTTCATCGCCTTCCTCACTGTGAAAACAAATGTGGAAAAAACAAATAGATTAATTCTCTGGCTTGTACTTTCAAAAATGTAACTCAAATCAGAAATAATTTCTCTACAACAGCAGAACATCAATTTTTAGTGTGTGAAATAACATCATATCACTCAAAATGTATACTGTGTAAATTATGTGAGACAGGGTTCATATACTCTTTTCAATATTTAATAATATTCCATCTAATATATTCTAATATAATATAAGTAATAATTGTAAGTCACTTTGGATAAAAGCGTCAGCTAAATGAAATGAAATACCGTGTTAAATTCAACATGTATATGTCTTGTTTATTTCAACAACAAGAACAAGAAACGGCATCCATCTTCTTTGTTTGTTGTTGAGTGTGTGAAAGAACATTATATCACAAGATGGATGCCGCCGTGTTATTGTCACGTGTGTGAAATTACTATAGATGAATACACTCTTACACCAAATAAATAACAAAAAGATAAAAACAGATGAATACTCTTACACCAAATAAATAAGTAATAGATACAAACGGAGAGATTACATACCTTTCCGGTGACAGAGGTTCATGATCAGAGTCATTACTGTCCCCTTTATGCGTGACGAGATCACTATCTTCCGACGGAGAGTCCTGAAATACGATGTCCAATGCCTCCTCTACGGACAAAAACGTCTTCTTTCTGGCTGCCATTGTTACAATGAAGACAAAGAAAACAAATCCTGCTGATCGATCTGGCGTTCTCTGCTCTCCTGTCGCCGCGGGACATGCTATGCTGCGTAAAAAGAGTGGTTGTGTGCGCAAACCAGCTATACTGCCTTTACTTATACTTACGCAAGATCCTATCTCTGGAACCCATTGGTCGATTTGGGTGATTTACACCTTTTTTGAATCGTTAGAGCCAATCGAATCGAGTGGCAGTTTCAAAATACGCTATGCGTAACTGCATCTCCCGCGGCTGAAGCCACGGACTGTTAACCGTTGGACCTACTCTTCTGCCGTGAATGAAAGGAGTAATCGTTTTAAAGTGACAAGAGACATTGGATTAACCTTGAGCAGCGTTTTTATCCCTTTAAACACAACTTTTGATCACAAAACAGCCAAGGTAAGACCTAATTATTGTCATGGATTTGAAAACTGATATTGTTTACTTGCTATGTTCTGGCTGCTAGCTCGGTTAATGTTGTGCCTGTAGTGATGGGGTGTATACCCATGGAATCTGTGGAATCTCAGCTTTCAGAATATGTGTTGTTTGTGCAGAAAGTATGACTTATAAATGATCGTTTTTGAGAGTTATGAGCAGAAATAGCAATTGCCCGTTTTTGCCATGGGCTCATTTAGAGGCTTCTTGTGAGACTGATTTTCCGATTTTTTTTCTTTTCCGTATCGTCAGTTAGCCAACTTTCCTCCGGTCAGATGGGTATAGAATATTAATAGTTTTATGAATGACACTTCAGATATAGCACTGTTGCTACATATATAGCATTTTCGGATCCGAGCTCGGTTCCGTGGGGCTTAAGAGGTTAAGTAACTTGAAAAATAACCATAATAACCTACATGAAAAAATATCGTGATAAATATCGTCTATCGTGATACTGCTTGAAAAATATCGTGATATTATATTTTTCAATATTGCCCACCCCTATTTCTGGCCTACCAATTGTTTGAACGTTTTTAAATATCACTGAGGATACTGGGACTTTTCTGTCAGGGCCCCTAAACTGTGGAACTTGCATGACAATTCCAGGCAAACTCAGCATCCTCTTCGAAATCTCTTCTCTCGTATCAGGTCCACAAGCATATTTTGAGGCGAATTAAACGGCATAAGTCTGCACATAATAGCCGTATGCAGCTTGTGTTGCACGTTTACTTATTGGCGTCATATGTTCAAGTGTTTTAAGGGCTCTAAAAGACTGGAACATATATTTACCACATACATTGCATCATAGCACTTTACTGGTGGAGCTTGTCGTAGTCCTGGGTATGGTTGATAGAAAACATCTCCCGATTAAAAAAAGGCATGTTATTGTGAAGTAACCCCCCTTGTTAAGAAGAAATTAGCTCTGGACCACTGATGGAGGAGTAGGGATGGGTATGGTTTGTAATGTATCGATTCCGGTTCTGCTTATCGATTCCGGTACTTATCGATTCCCCGTTTCGATTTCAAAATTGTAAAAGGAAGAGGTCAAACGTTTAGATATATCTTTATTCTTTTAAGCTTTAACTAACATTTTTACAAATAAAAAATATACATGAAATACAAATGTATTGCACAATAGCCGTGCTTTATTTTAACTGAGCTATGCCTGTGGCAAACTATTAAGAGGCATTACACTGTGCCTTGTCTTTTTTAGTGTAGTGGAGCCTCACTTTAGAGCGTTTACCGCGATCCATCTTTGGTGTTATGAAGTGACTGAGCTCGTGAACTGTCTACGGGAGGGTGGGGGGAGCCTCGCTGCGGGGCAACTGTGGACTTTTGTCGTCAGCGCAACTTAAATGATGCTGTTTAAAAAAAATAAGGGCAGTGCCGGCCGTCAGCTTACCGAGCCGGCCGTCAACGGCCCGCTGACGACCGGCCGTTCTGTGATTCTCCAGAACACACAGATGGCCAGTCCGCCCTTACCCTGTATTCCACCGCGGCGCAGACGGACCTGGTGGAATACAGGGTTTACCGCGTTTAGGAACCGTTAAGCAGAACCGAAATTGTGTATTTTGTATGGTTACCCAGCATTTTCTTATCGGTTCTCACCTGGAACCGAGTTTCGGTTCCCAACCCTATGGAGGAGGTGTGACTCCAATGCCCTGGGATGTTCGTCTATTCTTTCGCTGTGCTTACTCATTCATAGGGTTGGGAACCGGAACTCGGTTCCAGATGAGAACCAATAAGAAAATGTAGGGTACCCATACAAAATACACAATTTTGGTTCTGCTTAACGGTTCCTAAACGCGGTAGACCAGGTCGCCGCGGCGCAGACGGACCCGGTGGAATACAGGGTAGGCGGACTGGCCATCTGTGTGTTCTGGAGAATCACAGAACGGCTGGTCGTCAGCGGGCCGCTGGTGGCCGGCTCGGTACGCTGACGGCCGGCACCGCCCTTAATTTTTTTTAAACGGCATCATGTAAGTTGCGGCGACAGAGGTCCACAGTTGCCCCGCAGCGAGGCTCCCCCCGCCCTCCCGTAGACAGTTCACAAGCTCAGTCAATTCATAACACCAAAGATAGATCGCGGTGAACACTCTAAAGTGAGGCTCCACTACACTAAAAAAGACAAGGCACAGTATAATGCCTGTTAATAGCTTGCCACAGGCATAGCTCAGTTAAAATAAAGCAAAGCTATTGTGCAATACATTTGTATTGCATGTATATCTTTTTTATTTGTAAAAATGTCAGTTAAAGCTTTAAAAAAAAAATTAGGATATTTTTGTTATCTAAACGTTTGACCTCTTTCTTTTACAATTTTGGAATCGAAACGGGGAATCGATAAGAACCGGAATCGATAAGCAGAACCGGAACATTTCAAACGATACCCATCCCTACTCATTCATCAGTCTGTCTTTGGGTAAGTATTTCTCAAGTAAACGTTCTAGAACTGGCTGGAGATCAGACAACTGCCCCTACTCCGAAAATGAGCAAAATTATTTCATGCACTTAAAAGGTGGGGTATGTAATTTATTTCAGAAACACTTTTTGTTATATTCCATGGAATACTCTTAACATCCCGATAGCAATGCATATATTAAATGCTTTGACAATAAATACATAAAAAAATGTAATCTGTGGAAGCTAGGGATGTTAAGATTCACCGATTCGCATCGGTGCACCGGCATAAATGTTCAAGATGCGAGTGCACCGGTTGAAAGAGTGCACATTGGCTACAGTTTGGGTTGAACTCGCGATGCATCGATTGTAGCGTCTTTGCATCGGTAAAAAAACGATTCATTCATATAATATCCTCTCATCCTGTCAGCACTCCGCAGAGACGATCTTTGATCTCTGCTTCGCACTATGGAGGCCGAGAGTCTCAGTTATCAACACACATCGAGGAGAAAGAGAAACACAGCGCACCGAAAAATACCTACAAATCAAACGTTTGGCAACACTTCGGATTTTTCAAGAAAGACGGTCAACTTGAAAAATCGCTCGCAAATTGTAAGCGATGCCGTGCCGCTTTAAAATACACAAGTAGTACGAGGAACTTAGCGACGCACATAAAGGCAAAAAAAGGCAACTTTACATTTCATTTTTATTTGTCCCGCTCATGGTACGCAAAACCAAATGTACAATTGTCATAAAACATGACTCCACCATTGAGCGAAAAGGAGCAGGGAGAAGAACAACATCTTATGTGACCTGCCCCTTTCTAAAAAAAAGAAATAAATACAAATAGATGGTCTGCCCTTCATAATAATTATTATTATTTATTTTATTTTTTCACAGCCAAACATAACAGTATCTTAGTGACCCTACTACTAATTTTTTTTCCCCAAACATGTCTTCTGTTGATTGAATAATAGTTGTGTAGACTACATATTTGGATGTCTCCTCAACAATCTCACATTGTAGTCTGTTTCTCTCAATGGACATATTCCTACCCAGGATTGTCAGTGGAGATGTTTGGTGCAGATCCGCCCTCTGTGCTCTCATAAGACCACACAACAAGCTACACACATCTCTGACAGTGAATTGTGCAAATGACAACTTGCAGGAATCAAAGCAGACTGGATTTGATTTAGGTGCAATTGTTTTGGTATACAACTACGGTGGTATACGGCGTGCACTTTCTGCAAAAGCGTACGTTCTGTTAGGCACGTACGCACCAAAACAATACTCTATTTTCCTGTTTAGTTATTATCAAATTTGCTACATTTAGTGTAAGGTAGTAAAAGTTGTTCTTGCAGCAAATGATGGGGCGCTGGCTTCAACAGTGGCAATAACAAAGCAAGACCAATTAAATCTGCTCACCCGAGAGCTAGAGGACCAGCAACATTATGCTCTCGTGCACGCGCATGTTGCTAAACATACAAGCTAACGTTTGCTATCTGCAGGCAGAACTGTGTTGGCTGATAACTGGGAATAGTTAACGCTATCACCCTGAACCAAGCGTGCCAACGGGGTAGTATTGGTTTGATGGAATCAATCTATGACAGACTTATATAGTTGTATAGACATGTTACTAGATTTAGAGGCGATAACATTACAGCTACCAATCCTTTAGTTACCTCCTGCAGATACAGCTCTGAGCTAGCGTGTGCTAGTAGCTTATTTAGCGTAGCTTGCCATATCAGCAGGCAGAATACGTTTTATCTGTTTAACCTTATAGATTGGTCAAAGTTTTATAATTTCTTCTACAACGATTAACCAAAGTGTACCCACTGCACAATGTTTTACTCTGTGACCGTAGAAAACATCTACCTGGAATTATCCAGACGTAAGGTTACCTTTATTCTAAAATGCTAACTGCTATGTTGTTGGCTAACGTTGAGTATGTGAGGGGAAATATCTTACCGTACAAAACTCTTGGCAAAACTCAGAAGAGGTTTGGGTTGAGGAATCTCCACTGTCTCTAACCACGACTTCTTGCAGTGCTTGCAACCGTTGTCTGAGTTCCCCAATCGTTTCACTGACACAATTCTCAGGACTACGGTCCTTCTCGGCCTCCTCGTCCGCCATCTTCACACCCAGCTCCAGCGCGTAGCACTAGAGCGTTACTACGTTTACGTGGTGACGCAATGTTGACTAGCGAGGTCACATCCGGATTAGTTAAGAAAATGAAAAAAATTACTTGGATGTATACTTCGACTACACACTGTGGATTATGTATGTGTAAATGAATGTGTTATTTACCCTGACATCCTACTTACTCTAGTAGTTAATTGTTGTTGCCTTCACAACCGTTGCAGAGAAGCAGTCATTAGCAATGCAAATCTTAGATCTCAGGCACCCTTTAACACTGCTTATGAATTATATGAAGAAAGATAAGGGAGCAAAAATAAATAACAATCTAAGATGTAAAATATTGCAACGGTTAAAAAGGGTGTATATATATGATTATTATTTTAACTATAATCAATATCTCTATGTGTCTGTCTGTGTAGCCTACTGTGTGTATGTATGTATGTATGTATGTATGTATGTATGTATGTATGTATGTATGTATGTATGTATGTATGTATGTATGTATGTCCAACCCAGTCTCACGGCATTTCATGTTATAGTCACGACATTTAATCTATTGATTCGTGTTCACCAACACGATTTCCCCCTTTTTTTCGTGTCACACAGAATGATTTTAAAAGCAATGTATTTTCTATTGGTAGTATGTTTCGTGCCTGCAACACGTCTTTTTGTCCGTTCGGTTCAGGTCTTGGAAGACCGGAAGCTGTGGGGTTCATAAAAACATCTTCTTACTCAATATCAAGTCACGATTATTGTTTTTATTTTAAATCCTAATGTCGGACTTTTTTTGTCGTCTGTGAGGAAAAGAAATGGCTCAGAGCCTCAAAATACTGAAATCTTTTTTTTTTTTTATCTTTTTTTTCCTTCTAATTTGTTATTATTTTCTAAATAACACACTGTTATTTACTCACCAATAACACACAATTATCCTTGTTTTTATTTATTTGTTTAATTCCATAATCTCTGGCTTTTTTGGCGTCCATCAGGAACTGAATTTCAAAATAAAAATAACCGGAAACAGACGTAGGCCTGTAGAGAACCGCAGTGACGCGTCCTAAAACCCGGAAGTAAACTCCTTCCGGTTCCTTCGACAAAAATGCAATGCAATTTCTCCATAGGATTTTGGAAAATAGCTCGAAATAAGGTCTGTGGTTGACACACATTTAAGAAACGGATCACGTTTTGTTCAGTCGGATAATATACGTGTCTACCCTACTTTTAGAATTTTCTAATCATAAATCTAGTCGCCAGAAGCAAAATGCTAACGATATGCTTCAACGTCACGCCGACTTAAGATCCATATTCAAAAATACAGATTCAAAATTGTACAAGTTGAAGTGTTTGTTTTAACAGTTTGCTTTCAAGCAGAACAGGGCAAACAAACTTAGCGGGAGTGTTTTACGTGTTCGGTGTAATTACGTTTTACAGACAGGTAAACTCTTCAAAAATCACCAGTGGGGTCACTGCTGATGTATTTAATGTCGTAGAAAAAAACGTGATCTGTCTCTTCAATTTGTGTCAAACACAGACCTTATTACGAGCTATTTTCCAAAATCCTATGGAGAAATTGCATTGCTTTTTGACGAAGGAACCGGAAGTGGTAAACATGCTAACTTACTTCCGGGTTTTATGACGCGTCACTGCGGTTCTCTATGGGCCACTTCTCTTATTTTTCATTTCCTCGCTCCTCGGTCTCAGGGCCCTTCTCACTTCTCTTATTTTTCATTTCCTCGCTCCTCGGTCTCGGTCTCACCGGAAGTTGATTTGTCTGCGCCATCTTGAGTAGCGTCCCAATCAGTGGCGGCTGGTGGAAAATGTTTTTGGTGGGGCTATTGACAGAGTCAGTAAAAAGATTTTTTTTGGGACAAATGACCCCTTAAATTAGGACTTCTGGTGATGTAATGGCGCGTTTCCAGTGCAGCGTGGAGCTCGCTTTAATGCTGCGTTCAGACCGGACGCGATGCGAATATTCGCTTCGCTCTAAACGCTCCTATCGCATCGCTCTAGTCGCTCGAGTTTCACCGCAGCTGTCAGCTGTGTTTACTCGCATCATTCAAACAAGACGCGCTGGCTCGGGAGCTACAACAACATGAACATATTTTACCGTGATTAAATTGTAATACACGTTTCTAAATGATGCCGACGTAACAACATACTGATACCGGTTAGTAAAAACCATGAATTAATGCTTTGACAAGTCTGCAGACAGACGGCAGGCGAAAAACCTTTTAGAATGCTTGTTCCCTGAATGGAGCTTGGCTAAACTAACGCTATATATGCTCCGACCGTACACACTCACAACAACGGCCTACAGACATAAATAAACCAGCGACTGTATTCTCCATGACACAGACAGTCTGTGGTTTGTACTTGTTTAACTTTTGTCTAGTTTCTGAACAGATCGTATCTGTCCCCGGCTGTTTGAAGAGCAAGCATGTGAAACAAAAGATAGCATTTACCTGTTTGCATCCAGCTAGCCATGTGAGAAGCCTTGTTGATACGTTTTGTCTTTTTCACGAGCCTGCTGTGATATATACAAATCGGGTTGGTCCGGTCCAAGGTCTTTAAGTATCAATTTATCTCCCAAACTTCTCCTTTCAAAAGGATTGGAGAGTAGCTCTTGGGCGGACCGAGGTTCCAGCGACTCCACCTGCACACCATTCTCATCCAAATACTGCGTCACCTTGGTTACTCAGGAGTCTAAAAAACAAATCACGTCAACGCACGTAAGCAACGTGAGCGCCCACGTGACCAAAATATTTGACGGCGCTGATTGGCTGAAATTATGTTTCGGCGGCACAGTTTACTATTGAGACTTTTGCAACGTGCTGGTTGCTGCTGTTTCGCTCGGGGGCTCTGCCCCGTAATGATAATCTAATGCCATGGGCAAGGCCAGGCAGGAAACAGGTGACTTATCAGTAACTTTAGACATCGTAACACAATTTTAAACGAGATTGTATTGTAGATTATACATTTTTGTGATACTAATTGTATGATATTTACCTTGTTCATTAAAAATTTAAATATATATATATTTTTTAAATATATATATTTTTTTATTTAATATTTTTATTTTTTTTCAATTTTGTATCTGGCAAGAGGTGGGGCGGCGCCCCTAGCGCCCCTATGGGCCGGCCGCCACGGGTCCCAATGGCCTTATTTTTGCCGGAGGAGCGAGGTGCGATAATAGAGGAGCTATAATCGAGGAACAACCAGACCATCCTTCGATGAAATCCTCAGACACTCGCCCCGCCCCCTTACCGTGTATCGCTCACTGATTGGACGATGCAGTGCATGCACTGATCTGATGCTTCTTGACATGAGAGCAGTTTCCCAGCGGAGTGAAGAAAATACATGAACCTCACGGGAGTCACTCCTCAGTTTATACCGTGTTTTGTTTCAATTCATGTATCATTTAGTTACAAATATGTGATATATCTGAACAACAAAGTGGTCAAAAATAATTTTATTCATTTATTGGAAACATTTTCATGATCACTTTTTTCGTTTTACATTTTCATTTATTGTCATTTCCATTCAGTCAGTCACTAAGTGCTATTAAAATGTTAATGTGCTACATATCCAAACAAACAAACAAAGTGTGCAGTCCAATGAATGTTAATCTAACTGGGTTTTGATAGATAATATATCTCTTTTTCTTCTCAATTATTTTATTTCTATTGTGCACTCTAATCAATATTAGTCAAACTATTGTTCGTTTATACATTTTAAGAAAGGCGTTTATCTTTTTTGAGAATGAGTTCTTATTTTATTTAATTTATTTGGGTCTACAACAGATCAGAGCCATAGCGAGATCTCTCTACGGCTCTGCAACAGATGATACAAATGTTTGTGTCAGTAAATGTGTACTAACAGAGGCGGGGGTGTGTGTGGAAATAACGGGGACAGAGCTGCTGTCAGACGATCAGCTGTGCAGCGTCATCACAAACGGACGTCACTTCACGTGACGCTCCGGAGGAAAGGACGCCCCATTGCTCTTAAAACTCATTTCCCTGCTTCTCGTGGTTTCCTTAGAGGCTTCTCAATACTCAAATTTACCCTCCTCGACTCCTCGGTCCTCCGGTAGTGACCCGGAAATGAATTTCAGCGCGCCATTTTGAAGGACGTTTCATTTCTCTAAATGCACACCGAGGACCGAGGATCGAGCGTGGAGTAGGCTCTCTGGAGAAGCTATAACCGAGGATACACTGATGGTTCCTTGGCTCCTCCGCGGATGCATTTCCGGGAACGGTGGAGGCGTGACGCATGGCCGAACTTATCTCAGCCAATGACAGCTCTGCATGCATCCCCTGGATATTATTTTAGAACCTGCTCTCATCGCAACGCGATGTTTACAGTGAGAACAGCTGTGAGGTCCGTGCAGAAAGCAGAGCAGTGTGTAAAATATATATCACTCAGTATAACAGGCCTACTCTCTTTATTTGCTTTAGTTTAGTAGATATCTACAAACAAAGAGTCGATATTTTTCTAAAACCATTTAGTGCTTCACATAATAAAATACACAACGGCTGTAGCCTGATTATGCTTTAGTAGCTGTAGGTGTGTGCGGTAGTGTGTAGGTGTGTGTGCTGTACAGTGTGTAGGTGTGTGTGTGTGTGTGTGTGTGTGTGTGTGTGTGTGTGTGTGTGTGTGTGTGTGTGTGTGTGTGTGTGTGTGTGTGGTACAGTGTGTAGGTGCGTGTTGTACAGTGTGTAGGTGTGTGTTGTACAGTGCGCAGATGCGGCGGTCAGACAGGTCTCAGTTGGTTTGGTGTCCTCTGCTTACTTTTAATGCTTGCAAATACAACTTTTGGCCCGTAATTTCAATTCCCCATTTCAGCGACCAGAGAGAGGGGGGGGGGATATATCCAGTCTCTGATTGTGTTACGTTATTATGAGAGTGCTCTCATACTTTAAATTGCATGTATTTATATAAATATATTTGTGTCTGTGTGTCCACATCTGTAGCCTGTTATTGTCTCATTATACCGCACTCTCAATGAATTCAAAGTAAATATGTGGGGGAACAATGTTCAGATGATCTAACAGAGATTATAAAAAATGACAAAACACTCGACAGCTGATGGCACCTAATAATGAACGGAGGTCGCTTTAATATGACCGCTCAGAGGAGAGGAGTTCTCATTTCTTTAAACGTCTGCTGCTTCCCCTCCTCTCTCCTCGGTTCCCCTCCTCGGTCCTCCGCTCGCATCTCCTGTGGGCGGGACTAAGTCTCGGGGAGGGGAGTCGAGGAGGCTAAATTTAAGAATTGAGAAGCCTCTCTAGCGTCTCTCCATGCTTCCCTGGTGGGAGGGACTAGTCGCAGGGAAACGACGCAAGTGAGGGACGCAAGGAATCTATTTAACCGAAGTGAGAAGGGCCCTTGCTCTGGAGGCTCGCCTACATGAGACGTTGAAATCTCGCGGGACAAAGACGCCCGCAGCCTTTAGAGCTAGGCGAGGCGGCGCAGTAGGCTTGTTTGAGACACATTGCGGCTCGCCTCGAAAGTAGACGAGAGTAGCCGATCGCAGCCGGGGGAGGTGTCAAAAAGCTCGCCTGAAGTCGGACAGCTCCGAGTCGGCTTCTTCTTCTTCATCTTCTTCTTCGCATTCTTCTTCTTCTTCTCTCGGTTTTTTGGCGGATTGCAAACAACTTTAAGGTGCATACCGCCACCTCCGGAGTCGGCTTGACTCGGTTTGCATTTATAAAGAATGCACACATGTGTTTAATCGTTAATGTCAGATATGTACTAAGTAAATACATTTGTTCCTGCTCAAGATTAGATTCAACTTTATTGTTATTGCACAGATTACAGGTACTGAGACAACGAAATGCAGTTTAGCTTCTAACCAGGTGCAACAAGCAGTGAAGTGGAAGGTAATGTACACAATCTACAGAATAACATATAGAATGATGAATAAACAGTGGGGTATGAATACACTAGATATCAGCCTGTGAGCAGTATGAACAGTGTGTATGAATATGCTAAGATATATAAAGTATGAAAACGGTAAGCAGTATAGTATAAAATATATAGATATTAATTTCATGATGATAAACATTGTGGAACAATGATGAAAAATGGGAATGGATGTGGCGACGTAAAACTGACACAAAACAACAACAAACTTTTGCCAGCCAATTGGAGAGTTTCATCAGCAGCACGTGGTAAAAACCACCAATGAGCGCTCAGCTCGAGATACCATCGAGATTCGAGATTCCCATCAAGCATTTAGCTTCCGCAGCTCGTGGAGAGCAACTGCGCCAACTCGCCTCGCCTCGCTCTCAAGGCTGCGGGCGTCTTTGTCCCGCGAGATTTCAAAGTCTCATGTGGGCGAGCCTCCAGAGCAAGTCGGACAAAATGACTAACCATCATGCAACGCACTAGCAAGACGTTGATCGCAACTGCGCAGGTCTTGCTTGTCTCAAACAAGCCTAGTTCCTCTCCACGGGCTGCGGAAGCGAAATGCTTGATGGGAAACGACCAACGACTCGCTGGTATCTTGAGCTGAGCGCTCATTGGTGGTTTTTACCATAGATATATATAAACACTAGATGGCTCATGGGAGATTTTCCAGCGTAGCTGACCGGCCGCCATCTTGCTACAGTTAACAGTTACTCTGATTCGCATTATGGTAGCTGTTGTAAGGTGAGTGATCGGCACAAAAATACTCTTAACTCACTCAAATCTTGACTGATTTACAAACGGTTTGGTTTATTATAAACATGATTAGCATGTGATACAGGATGCTTGGACATGTTGAAATTGCAGCTTTTCTTTGTGTATGTGGTTGTATTTATTAGCTGGCTAATAACAAGAGGCTGTCAGTGAGACCTAGTATTACAAAGTACTGCGGTCAAGCCAGCCTCCACTTGGGAAAACACAGTCAAGCCAGCCCGCACGTGATATTGGGGTGCGCGAATATTAGAAGCATTACGGTAAAATCCCAGCGCTTACTCGGTCAATAACAAAAGCACCCATAAAAACAAACCAAACATATTAAATTAAGAAATATGTACTATATAATGTGATCAATAATTATTTAAAACAAACTACGTATAACTACCACGAGTAAATGTAAAATGTAAGGAGTTTCAAAATAAAAGTCCTTTGAAATCTCATATTGAAATCTCATATATGAGCTATCAGCCCTGTGTTTAGATAAGAATAAAACGAAATCTCTCCCTGATCCAAGACTCATCTCACTGCAGGGTGATAGAAGGACACCCCATCTACTCACCCAGAAAAAATCAGGACATTCTGATGTGGAGTTTCAAAATAAAAGACCTTTGAAATCCCATATATGAGCTATCAGCCCTGTGTTTAGATAAGAATAACACGAAATCTCTCCCTGATCCAAGACTCATCTCACTGCAGGGTGACAGAACTGGCCTGTCTGTGAGCACATTTGATGTTGGTTTGGTTCTTCTGATAAAGGTGTGAATATCTAAATAATATACCCAACATATGCTATTGTCATTAGTTGTGTCCCTGTTCTTAAAGCTAAGGCATTGCTAAATTAACATCTCTTGGCTTACAGAGTGGTAACATGAGACCGATTTTTATATATAAAATATAAATGTATTTTAATTTTATAATTTATTTTAAATATTAACAATATAATAAAATAAATGGAAATATATACACCGGCAAATATTTAATATAAATACCTTGTGTGTGTGTGTGTGTATAGCTATTGCTTTATCTTATTAATGTTATTTTCATATGAAAGTCCATGATTATAAGTATGCAGTATCATAACTACATCTTTGATGTTTATAAAAAACTAAACCGTTTGAAAATTGGTTGAAAATTGAGCAAGCTATGGTTATTTAAATAGTAAACCATAATGTTATGAATGAGAGAACTCCCTGTAGCAAGATGGCGGCCAAGTGGCAACGTCGGTCTCCATTGGCCAGCAGCGCGGGTGAGTCATCTAGTGTTTATATTAGGGGTGTAACGGTACACGTACCCGTACCGAAATTATTCGGTACGGGCCCTTCGGTTCAGTACACGTGTGTACCGAAGTGTACCGAACGCATATAACGTTAAACGTAAAAAAATGAGAACGTGAACAACTTCTTGGAAGCATTCTCAGGTGCTGCGTCGCAGCATTCAGAGTAATTTGCTCCCATTGTGATCAACGCGTCATAGAGCGAGCAAGTCATTTCATTGGACGAGCTGGTCAGAGGGATGCGTTCAAATGTTGTCAGTAATTTGAGGAACTGTCGAAATGGCGAACGCAGATAAAGTTGAGCTCGAAAATCCTCCAGCATCATTGAAGTGTCCGGTTTGGGAACATTTTGGTTTCGCAGTTACGAACAAGGATGACGGACAAAGACAGGTGGACCGAACCAACGCTGTTTGTCGGCATTGTTCAACTAAAATTGGTTACGCGGCTGGCAACACATCACACTTGCACACTCATTTGAAAAGGCATCACCCGAACGTGAATATCACCGGTACCAAAAGACTGAAGTGCAAACCCAACTCCCGCTAGCATTTAAGCCTCCACCACTCGCAAAAACTTCAGACCGAGCCAAAGCTATTACAAACGGCAAATATCCTTATGTTGCCATGTTAGCAAAGCGCTACCTGGCTGTATCTGCTACTACCTCTGTCCCTAGCGAGAGGGTGTTCTCCACAGCAGGAGACATTTCTAGTGCCAGCAGATCTGCCCTTTCGGCAAGCAATGTGGACAAGTTCATCTTTCTTTCAAACAACATGAAAATACAATGACAAGCAAGTCATTATGTCTAACTGGCTGCTTAGGTGCTAGTACAGTACAGTTCAAATATAGATTATTTCAGTTAATCGAAAAGCTGCACCTTAATGTTTATGTTATTATATTTTATATTTATTTGAGTGAATATTCATAGTTTAATAATAATTAAAAACCCAAAACTAATAGTTTATGTTTTGTGAGTAGGCTACTAGTACAGTAAAGTTCAAATACAGATTATTTCAGTTCATCGAAATGCTGCACCTTAATGTTTATTTTATTATATTTTGTATTTATTTGAGTGAATACATTATTCACAGTTTAATAATAATTTAAAAAAAAAATGTTATGTTTTGTGATAATTTTTTCTGCTGTACCGAAAACGTACCGAACCGAACCGTGACCTAAAAACCGAGGTACGTACCGAACCGAAATGTTTGTGAACCGTTACACCCCTAGTTTATATATATCTATGGTTTTTACCCCGTGCTGCTGATGAAACTCTCCAATTGACTCGGCAACATTTGTTGTTGTTTTGTGTCAGTTTTACGTCGCCACATCCAGAGCCCTAGAGATACTATCTCTAGGGCTCTGGCCACATCCATTCCTATTTTTCATCATTGTTGCACAATGTTTATCATCATGAAATTAATATCTATATATTTTATACTTTACTTGCACTGCTTACCGTTTTCATACTTTATATATCTTAGCATATTCATACACACTGTTCTTACTGCTCACAGGCTGATATCTGGGCCCTTTCTCATTTCATCAAATCTCGACTCCTCGACTCCTCGGTCCTCCGGTAGTGACCCGGAAATGAATTTTAGCGCGCCACGTTGAAGGACATCTCATTTCTTTAAATGCACTTCGAGGACCGAGCGTCGAGGAGGCTCTCTGGAGGAGCTATAACCGAGGATACACTGATGGGTCCTCCACGGTCCTCCACGGCTCCTTCATGGATGCATTTCCGGAGATGTTTCAAAGAGTCGTGACGCACGGCCGGACTTATCTCAGCCAATGACAGCTCTGCATGCATCCCCTGGATATTATTTTATTAACTGCTTTCATCGCGACGCGATGTTTACAGTGAGAACAGCTGTGAGGTCCGTGCAGAAAGCAGAGCAGTGTGTATAATATATATCACTCAGTATAACAGGCCTACATTACTCTCTGTATTTGCTGTAGTTTAGTAGATATCTACAAACAAAGAGTCGATATATGCAGTCTCTTGGGTCTCTTCTGAAATTGTATATATATATATACATATATATGTGTGTGTGCGTGTCCGCATCTGTAGCCTGTTATTGTCTCATTATACCGCACTGTGAATGAATCAAAGTAAATATATAAGTCATCATGAACACATCTGTCCATCAGACAGAGGGCTGCTGTGCCTTCTGTCATCATTAATGGACGTCTCTTTAAAATGACCGCTCACAGGAGAGGAGTTCTCATTTCTCTAACCGCCTGCTGCTTCCCCTCCTCTCTCCTCGGTTCCCCTCCTCGGCTCCTCCACTCGCATCTCCTGTGGGCGGGACTAAGTATCGAGGATAGGAGTCGAGGCGGGGAGTCGAGGCGGGGAGTCGAGGAGGGGAGTCGAGGAGGGGAGTTCGAGAAATGAGAAAGGGCCCTAGTCTAGTGTATTCATACCCCTCACTGTTTATTCATCATTCACTTCATTCTATATTTTATTCTGTCTATTGTGTACATTACTTTTCACTTTACTGCTTGTTGCACCTGGTTAGTGTTATGCGGAGTGCGTTGCGGTGGAGATTTAATAGAACTCAGTAGTAGACAGCTTTATTAGGCATATTTATTTATATCGTGGTAGGAGAGATGCGGTTGTGCTGCCGCTCTGTATTCGATCCAAACAACATCTGACCGGATAAGGTAGACGTCCGTCCTGGACGCACAGCAGACAACATTGCCCTCTGCAGGACACAATGAGCAAGGGCGCACATAATGGTACAACATTTAACAGTTAGAAGCTAAACTGCATTTCGTTGTCTCAGTACCTGTAATATGTGCAATAACAATATAGTTGAATCTAATCTTGAGCAGGAACAAATGTATTTACTTAGTACATATCTGACATTAACGATTAACCCTCTGGAGTCTAAGGGTATTTTCTCGAATTTTTGATGTTTTCTTAAATCCCCTTTTAAATGTGTTTCTTCTCACATGGCACCCCATGTGTTAAATATCAAAATGTTCAGGACAATCTCTGGTATTGCTATATATGCAAATTACTCACCTTAGAGCACTGTTTGATGAGATAAGTAGCTCAAAAGCTTAAAATGTTACATCAGATTTTCAGAAAATCTTCAAAACTCTTATGAAAACACAAATTTACTCATGTGATCGAAATGTTTTGGTGTTTTAGATTTGGTTACCAAAGTCTTAGGATCACAAAAGCAGTGAAATATTTGAATTACACTGTATATAAATGTGTAATTCATGTCTAAAATGAAAAAAAATGTATTCGAATTTTGAGTAAAACAAGTGTTTATCACTCTACTTTCACCACAGCAGGGACTGAGATACATCAGGACTGAATAATGACTTCATATTACATACCAAGGTTCATGTGATGTGTACAAATACAAATTGAGCATTCAACCTTTTTTTTTCAACCAACAATTTATTATAAATATGTTTTTTTCAACCAACTATTTATATAAATATAAGAAACTGGAAAATCTAACTATTTACAATATTGAACATCAGAACTTTCAACCAACTATTCATTATAAATGTCAAGACAGTGTCAAGGTCTTTGTCTGTCTTCCAAGACAGTCGGTCTGGCTGCTGTGTAGGTGGGGGTGATGGTGCATGGGCTGCTGTGTAGGTGGGGTGTACAAGTGCTATACGAGACCTCCACGAGACCTCCTTGCTGGCTGGGTTGAAGGTGATGGCTGTGGTGGAGCCTTTGTGCTGAGGTGTATCTTGACCTGGTGGCAGCCGCAGATGGAGGTGGAGGCTGCTGGTCCTTGGTGGTGATGGCTCTAGTGAAGGCCCTTGAGCCACAGTAGATCTTGACCTGGGGGCCGGCACAGATGGATGTTGTGGCTACTGGATAAACGCCACCTGTGGGCCACTAGGCCCAGACAGCTGTGAAACATCTCTGTAAAACAAATAAAAATGTAGGACAACAATTACAACTAATTTCATTGAAATAAAGTTCAAGTAAAATGTTGCTCAAGCACAAATAAAAATGCACACATAAAAAGAAAGTTTGGGAGGTTGGAAAAGGAGTCTCTCTCGATCTCTCACTCACACTCACACACACACACACACACACACACACACACACACACACACACACACACACACACACACACACACACACACACACACACACACACACACACACACACACACACACACACACACACACACACACACACACACACACACACACACACACACACACACACACAGGTATTTCCAGTTACTTTACATTCAGTATAAAATCACAGACACACATATACATATGCTACATCTGATTACAAAGTGTCATCTGTACAGGACGGTAAAATAATAACAGGCACACATAAATAAATCTATGACAAAGTCTCATCTGTACAGAACAGTATGATACAATAATCGATGGCAAAATCATGTCACTGTAAATGTCTCCGTTGTGGGACGAATACATGATTAATTTAATCATCTACACATGTAATCTCATTTTTACACACCAAAATAACGTTAACACAGAGTAAACGTTTGCTAATGGAGTCTATTTTGTCCCAAGAAAAAGTTCATGACTATCGATAACAAATATATATCAATAAACCTATTGTTCATTTTCGCGGTATTCCCCACACATTGCCAGTACACTATTACTGTAATATTTACACTTACCCATGTCCAAATGGATCCTTGTTGTTGTCTTTGTGTTCTTCTTCTTCAGAAGAGTCGAAGACTTCAGGTTCTGAACATCTGAGGCTCTACTGCTGCTAGCGAAAAAAATCTCGAGTGAAGTCGGCAACTCTCTCTCTCTCTCTCTCTCTCTCTCCTCTCTCTCTCTCTCCTCTCTCTCTCTCTCTCTCTCTCTCTCTCTCTCCACACTGATGTAAACTGATGGGAGAAACGTGGTTTATGTTTTTTTTACTCGGTGGGTAGGTCCTTAGTGATTTCTCGATGTCCATTGGTCATTTCAGACCATGATGTCTGCCGGCTGAAATTTCCTTGACGGACACACGAATCCACCAATCCCACACAGTGTAAAGTCAAGCTGCTTTGAGCGGCCATATTGGCTGTTGTGCCCTGGGTACAGTCTCACAGGAGATACTGCTGGGAAGCTACCCTTCCGGCGATTCCGCGGATATCTGAATCATGTTTCTACTCCTTATAATCGAAAATATATGATTAATTACGTAAAATTATGCGCACTTGGACGCGCCGGCGCGTCCACCGACTCCAGAGGGTTAAACACATGTGTGCATTCTTTATAAATGCAAACCGAGTCAAGCCGACTCCGGAGGTGGCGGAATGCACCTTAAAGTTGTTTGTAATCCGCCAAAAAACCGAGAGAAGAAGAAGAAGCCGACAACGAGCTAGAGGTTTCTCAATACTCAAATTTACCCTCCTCGACTCCTCGGTCCTCCGGTAGTGACCCGGAAATGAATCTAATCAGCCCTAACTATAAGCTTTATCAAAAAGGAAGGTCTTAAGCGCACTCTTAAAAATGGATAGGGTGTCTGCCACCCGAACACAAACTGGAAGCTGATTCCACAAATGTGGAGCTTGATAAGAAAAGGCTCTGGCTCCCATTGTACTTTTAGAGACTCTAGGAACAACCAACAACCCTGCATTCTTGGAACGCAATGCCCTAGTAGGACAGTAGGGTATAATGAGTTCTTTAAGGTAAGATGGCGCCTGCCCATTAAGGGCTTTGTAGGCGAGAAGAAGAATTTTAAATTATATCCTGTGTTCTATAGGGAGCCAGTGTAAGGCAGCCAGAACAGGAGTAATGTGGTCCCTTTTCCTAACTCTGGTTAGTACACGAGCTGCAGCATTTTGAATCAGCTGAAGCGACTTTACTGACTTCTTGGTACTCCCTGATAATAAAGAGTTACAATAATCCAGCCTAGAAGTAACAAATGCATGGACTAATTTCTCTGCATCGTTTTGAGGCAAGATATGCCTGATGTTTGCAATGTTACGTAGATGGAAGTAGGCGGTCCTTGAAATTGATTTTATGTGGGCGTTAAAGGATAAATCCTGATCAAATATAACACCAAGATTCCTTACAGTCTCACTGGAGGCCAAATTAATGCCATCCATAGTTAGTATATCTTTAGATAAGGCCCCAGCGGCCATGGTTCCGGCCCCAGCAGCCAATGGTTCCATGCTCCAGTGCCGGCCCCCACAGCCATGGTTCCGTGCTCCAATACCATCCCACACAGCCATGGTTCCGTGTTCCGGTTCCGTGCCCAGTAGCCATGGTTCCGGCTACAGAACCGGCCCACACAGCCATGGTTCCAGCCCCAGTCCTGGCCCCAGCAACCATGGTTCGGGCCCCAGTACCGGGCCCAGCAGCCATGGTCCCGGCTTCAGTACCGGCCCCAGTAGCCATGGTCCCGGCTTCAGTACCGGCCCCAGTAGCCACGGTCCCGACTCCAGTTTCGGCTCCAGGACTGGCTTACCGGCCGACGCCAGCTCCCCGAGTCCTGTCGGCGTACCGGCCGACTCCAGCACCTCGTCTCTTGTTGGCTCTCCAGCCGACGCCAGCTCCCCGTGTCCTGTCAGCGCACCGATCGACACAAGTCCCCTCTCAAGTCTCCCCTCAAGTTCCTACCCGAGTCCCCTCTCAAGTTTCCTCTCGAGTTCCCTCTCAAGTTCCCTCTCAAGTCCCCTCTCAGGTCCCATCTCTAGTCTCTTCTCGAGTCCTCTCTCAAGTTCCCTCTCAAGTTCCTACCCGAATCCCCTCTCAAGTTTCTCCTCTCGAGTCTCCTCTCAAGTCCCCTCTCGAGTTCCCTCTCAATTCCCCTCTCGAGTTCCCTCTCAGGTCCCCTCTCGAGTCCCCTCTCGAGTCTCCTATCGAGTCTCCTCTCGAGTCTCCTCTCGAGTCCCCTCTCGAGTTCCCTCTCGAGTCTCCTCTCGAGTCCCCTCTCGAGTTCCCTCTCGGGTCTCTTCTTGAGTCTCTTCTCGAGTTACCTCTCGAGTCCCCTCTCGAGTCCCCTCTTGAGTTACCTCTCAAGTCACCTCTCTCTCTCTCTCTCTCTCTCTCTCTCTCTCTCTCTCTCTCTCTCTCTCTCTCTCTCTCTCTCTCTCTCTCGTCCCCTCTCCAGTCACCTCTCGAGTTCTATCTCAAGTCCCCCCTCGAGTTACCTCTCAAGTCACCTCTCGAGTTCCCTCTCAAGCCCTCTCTCGAGTCTCCTCTCGAGTCCCCTCTCGAGTTCCGTCTCAAGTTCCCTCTCGAGATCCCTCTCAAGTCAACTTTCAAGTTTCTTCTCGAGTTTCCTCTCAAGCCCTCTCTCGAGTCCCCACTCAAGCTCCGACCCCTACTCCCGCCGACTACTCTCCTGCCGGGGGTCCTGCCAACCCTATGTCCTGTCCCGTTGGAGGTCACGCTGACTACTCTCCTGCCGGGGGTCCTGCCAACCCTATGTCCTGTCCCGTTGGAGGTCCCGCCGACTACTCTTCTGCCGGGGGTCCTGCCAATACTATGTCCTGTTCCTCTGGGGTCCCGCCGACAACTCTTCTGCCGGGGGTCCTGCCAACCCCTTGTCCTGTTCCGTTGGAGGCCCCGCCATCACCTGTCTCACCGGGGGTCCTGCCAACTCCTGGTCCTCTTCCGTGGGGGATCCTGCCGAAGCCTGTCCCACTGGCTCCGGTTCCTGTTCGGCCGACACCGGGTTCTGCCCGGCCTTCGGAGATGTCTGGTCTTCTTTGTTTTTTGGGACGTCTGGGATCCGTCCCTTGAGGGCTGTCGCACTCCCAGGTTTATGTCACGGTTTTAGTGTTGTCTGTCTGGTTATGGGTTTTGCAAGTCTGTTCATTCTGTGTTTTGTCTTCCTCCTTGTGTTTTGTCTGATCCTCCTCCCTGTCGTTAGTTTCCCTGGTGTGTCTAATTGTCTCATTGTGTTCACCTGTTGCCCTTAGGCACATTCACACCGCAGTACTTTTCCCAAAAAAGTTCATGAGAACTTAGTTCATGAGAACTCTTTAGTTCTCATGAACTAATTACAGATCGCGTTCACACCGGAATAAGTCCCTGGGGGAGGATTAGGCAAATGAAGCCGCTGACGTCACTTCTTCTTCTTCTGCTTTGGGTTTACTGGCAAGCCGCAAACCACTTCACGGCGTATACTGCCGCCCAAAGGCCCCGGCTGGAAGTCCCCGGAGTTGGGGAAGGCTTCAGTAGAAGCTGCTTCTACTGAAGCCTTCCGAGTAAATCGCCAGAACGCCGACACCTCCTCATCTCCACCGCTCCCATGTTTTATTTTGTGTTGCCATACGTTGCCATGCAAGGATAATAAAATGGCGGCTTCACAAAACGTTTTGGGAGTTTTACGGGGCGTGGTTTGCAATCCGCCCAGCCAATCAGACATTGGAACCTTTTTCTCCCACGAAAGTCCCTGCTCTCTAGCAGGGACGAAAAAGGTTCTCATGAACTCATTTTTGTTCCGGCTCTTTTTGGTGTGAACGCAACATTTCGGAACTATATCGGAACTAAAGTGGGAAAAGTACTGTGGTGTGAACGCGCCTCTTGTGTTTCTCCCTCCCCTGCCCAGCTGTGTCTTGTCCTGTGATTACCCTTCTGTGTATTTAGTCTTCCCCTGTGTTCCATGTCGGTTCATTGTTTTCCCTCCATGTTATTCCACGGTCCATGTTCCTTGTGCTGCTCGTTTGTTTTTGCATATTTTGGATACTGCCTTTTTGACACAGCTTTTATTATTTAATAAAGCTCACTTTTTGTTAAATTCTGCATTTGGGTCCTACCTTTTCCACGCATCCTGACAGTCTTTCTTAAATCCTCCTCTACTTTCGCTTTTTGGACTTCATACAAGTTCTGTATTTTCGACACAGTGGTGGCTCTGAAAGGCAATTCATAAGTGCAGTCATTAACTTGACAGCCCTAGTATTTTCTTCACTCCGCTAGGAAACTGCTCTCATGTCAAGAAGCATCAGATCAGTGCATGCACTGCATCGTCCAATCAGTGAGCGATACACAGTAAGGGGGCGGGGCGAGTGTCTGAGGATTTCATCGAAGGATGGTCTGGTGGTTCCTCGATTATAGCTCCTCCATTATCGCTACTCGCTCCTCGGTCCTTCTGCAAAAATAAGGCCATTGGGACGCTACTCAAGATGGCGCAGACAAATCAACTTCCGGTGAGACTGAGACCGAAGAGCGAGGAAATGAAAAATAAGAGAAGTGAAACGCAGCCTGAAAGGGACATTTCGAGCATCATCGAGTTTAGGATGGCCGAAGACACTAAACTACCCATAATCCCCAGCTATTAGGAATGTAACGATATATCGCGGTAAATAAATGTCTCAATACCGTCGTGAGTAGTGCTGCGTACCTGGACTCACATTCAGGTTCAGGTCCGGACTCAAGTCCAGAGGTTCAGGTTCAGGTCCGGACTTATAAGTCCGGACCTGAACCCATGGCTTGTGTCAAGTTGTGTGAGTAACTAAAGTGAACTTATTGTGAGCTAATTATCAATTGAAAATTAACTCATAATCAACTCAAATTCAAACTCATCAGGTTTATTGTGCTCCCTTCCAACTTGTGTCTACATTTCTCTACAAAGTACAAATGTGCCACTTAGTCTACAAATGACTTATGACAGCAACTACAGTGAACTACTACAAAGTTCAAACATTTATTTCATTTACCAAACTAAAGTAACCAAACAGTCCCTGAGCTGACTGAGCCTAAATCCCTAAAACGTTGCTGAAAGGTAGAGTGTAGAGTAGACTATACGCATCACACTGTTACACACCTAATATACAGTATAGGCTACACTCTAGTGACTGTACAGTCAGAGTGTACTGTACTGTCTGTGCACCATGTATTTCTACAACTCTACAATACATACTGTTAGAAATTAAAATCAATGTTGATATGGCGTAATTTTGAATTAAAAACACTAATTTAAATCACTTTTATTCTGAAAAAACCGAAAGTTCACACTATTAACTTAAAACTTTTATTCTGAAAATTCTTCACTTCCGGTTAGCATTAGCATGTGGCGAAATTCTACATTTTCAAACCGTAAATCGAAGGTGAAATGACATGTGATGTTGTACACTGAGCACACTGGGATTAGCACTCATTTATTGACGCTGAATAACGTTTATCAGGGAATGTTTAAATAACCACAGACACCAGAATATACGTAAGTGCTAGTTTTTTTGCGAGTCCAAGTACCGGTTCCTGACGTTCCGGTTTTAACCGGACTTGAACCGAAACTTTTTACAAGTCCAGTACCGGTTCGGCGTACCGGTACGCAGCACTAGTCGTGAGACTGACAAAATCTACCGCAATTTTTAAAAATCTTTTTTTTTTTTTAAACCTTTATTTAACCAGATAGTCCCATTGAGGTATCGTTACATCCCTACCAGCTATCGTTTAGGACTACAGTCCCCGTGATTAATCTTCAAGCTCTGGGATTGGATGTTGGAGTGGCAGTGCGCCAAGGTTACGCCGAGCGAACAGCTCTTTGAAATGGAACGAAACCACGGCAGACTAACCAAAACTGGAATTGAACGCCCCCCCCAGAACTACACATGCTGGTTATTGTGTTTCACAACATGTTCTATGGGACGTCTCTACTGGGAACGTTTTCGTTTTTCCCACAATTAGAAGTTGCCAGTATTAAACACATTGGTGTTATCAAATGTAAAACATATCATTAATAAATGGGTGAAAATCGCTTGTGTCCATATTGGGCAGCATTAATATATACCCACATGACAGCTCATTGTTACGTTGTAATTCTACTCCACTACAATTCAGAGGTTAACCTGGTATTTTTACTCCACTACATTTATTTCAGTTACTTTGCAGATTCTGATTAATGATGTGAAATATAAACAACCCATAAATCAGACTTTAGTTACACCTGAGTAAAATTCAGGGAAGGTGATTGTCAAGTGCCAACAATCAGGTGAGATATTTGATAGTTGGTGCTTGAGAAGACTAAACATTTATCTGCAATTGACATGAATGGAAACGAGTAATAAAGTATATGCATTACTCGTTATTCTCTACTAATAGTTAATTAAAAATTGCTATTTTGCACATCCCTTTCAAGATTTTCTAAGGTTTATTGACATATCACATACACAACTATGGTGTAGTTATGCAATGAATGAAAAACGATAGTTACGGCTGTAATTACGGTTCTATAAGTCCCGGATGACCACCAGAGGCGGAGCTTTAGCACTGGATATGTCCATCGCACGCATGCGCAGTTTGAGTACCTAATAACAAAAAAGTCACCTGTGACCCACGTGACGACGGCTACATAGGCCGGCATCATTAGCGGATCGGCTCCCAGAATCTTTTCGCGAGCACACAAAAATTCTGAGTGACAGGAAACTCTAGGGGTCATCCGGGACTCATAGAACCGTAGTTACAGCCGTAACTATCGTTCTATTTCGTCCCTACTGACCGCCAGAGGCGGTGCTTTAGCACTGGATGACCTATACCAACCATGTCATGAAGAATCCAAGCCCTTGCTCACTACTGGAAGCAGCGGAGCTCGGCAAAAGGACCACGCCCAAAGAATGGGGAGTGGCGATATTAACCTGATAACAACTGGAGAATGTGCCAGAAGACGCCCACGACGCCGAGGCACAGATGGTCTCCAGGGGCACCACTCTCAGGGCAGCCCAAGATGTTGAGATGCTCCTTGTAGAGTGGCATCTCAGCCCTGATGGCAGGGGGCGGCCACTGGTCTGGTCCCGTAGGCATGTGAGATGGTATCGACAACCCAGTGGGGCAGCCACTGGTTAGAGGGCACAACCTCCTTTAGGACATGTATCGTTTATGGAGAGGACATGCAACTCTCCAACTCGCTTCCCTGAGGCTATGGCAAGCAGAAATGCTCCCTTCGTGGGCAGCCACCTAAGCCCCACCTGGGCCAGGGGCTCGAAGTGAAGAGATGATAGGGCATCCGGCAGCAGGGGCAGGTCCCAAGCTGGGTATTGTGGGTATTGTCCACAGTACATGTATAATATCAATGTGTACTTGTAAAAGCGCCTCGATGACTTCGAGGCGTGAAGATGGACGGTGTGGCGCAGTGCGCTGTGCAATGATAATCAGATCAAGGGGTGAAACCCGCCGCTGCTGCGTCTGTAAAGCTGTTGTGTCCTTGGGCAAGACACTTCACCTGAACTTGCTCCTGTGGGTATTGTCCACAGTGACCATTGCATGTATAACAAATATGTGTAATGTGTGTATTTGTAAAGCACTTTGAGCACTTGAAAAGCGCTATAATAAATGTAAGGAATTATTATTATTATTAATTATTATAATCCTCTGTCAATGTCCCCTCCTGAGTACAAGAATGCATGTTTCTCTGCCATTTTGAATCAGCATTAAAACACCTTTCTTCATGAGACTGATATTGTTGGACAGAGTATTTTAAGAGGATGGTAGACATGATATCGGCAATACTGCCAGTCAGTAGTCCGGCAGCAGCATAATTTACCCCTTGGAAAGTCTTGCCCGCTATTTAAATTGACTTTGATTGAAGTTAATAACAATATTGATATTATATAGATATATAGATATAGCATATGTGATGCAGTCTTTCTGAACACTTTTAAAATAAAATACTGCAAGTTAAGAATATTTGTAATGTTCTGCACAGATAGTGCCTTAACCCTCTATGGTATGACTTTTTATTTTGGAAGGAAAAACATGTTTCACCATGTGTTTTAGGAGCTTAGGGGTCCCTGATATTATATCAATTATACAATATGACCCCCCCACACCCCTCAACCAGGGGTTGGTTTGTTGCCTCAGGGCAACAATGTGCTACGAGGGTATTGAAACACCATGGATTTCTACAATTCAGAAGAAATAGAAAAAACAACTCTATATGTGTGAGGAATTGCAGTATCTCCTTCTCCTTTTTTCTGTTTGTTTGTCTATCTGTTTGTCTGTCTTCCTGGCTGGGCGTGGTTGACCTACTTTCCGTTTTCTGCCAACTCACCTCCGCTCCTGTTTCTCATCATCACTGATTACCACTACTCACCTGCTGCTGCTTAAAACTCCGGTTCGATCATCAGACTTCGCCAGTTCTTCGTATACTCGCAGTGGTAAACTCCAGTTCCGGCTGACTAGTATTGCTAGTCTTTTTGTATACTCTTCCAGTTGGATTTTTCATACACTAATCCTGTTCTGTTTTGTGCCTGTTCCAGATACTCCATATTCCATTCCGTCCTGCCTGCCATGTCCAGCCCAACCTCCGTCTCAGCCCTGCTCCACGTTCTTCCCACTCTGTTGAGAGTCTACTTTGTCTCCTGCCTGTTTTTTGAGGAACGTAAATAAATCCAGTTTTTTTGACACTACACCTAAGTCTCCGTCCCAAGTGTTCTTGCATAGCGGGTTCAAGTTTGGAGTCTCTTTACGAGGAGCGTAACAGAAGAACTGGCCAAGAATGAACCCCGCAGGATCCGGAGCGGATTCTACCCCAATCCTTCATGCCCTGTCTAGTCAGGGCTCCCTCCTGGGTGAACACGAGAAGCTCATCCGAGCGTTGGTGGAGAGTAACCGGTCCATGGCTCATCATGTCTCCGAGTTGGCGTGCCAGATCTCCGCTCTCACTACCTCGACGGTAGCATTTCAGGCTACTCCCAGTCCAGCCCCTTTGCTCCCTCCTCGCCAGGATTTTCCTATCACCGATCCTGAGCCATTTCACGGAGATGTGGAGAAATGCAGAGGTTTTTTGTTCCAATGTAACAAGGTTTTTCGCCAGCGTCCTGTTGCATTTGCTGCTGAAGCAACGAGGATTAATTTTGTTTTGGGGTTGCTCCGCGGGAGAGCTTTAACCTGGGCAGAGGCTTTAAACTCTTCGGTGGATTTTGACACTCTACGTTTTGAGGGCTTCTCTGATCGGTTCTCAGCTGTTTTTGATCATCCCAACTCCTCTGGCTCCGCCGAGAATAAGCTGCTTAGCCTGCAACAAGGAAGCCAGACAGTGGCTGATTACTCCATCGAGTTTCACACACTCGCTGCAGAGGCTCGATGGGACGAGGCGGCTCTCAAGGCGGTGTTTTTAAGAGGATTAAGGGACCAGCTTCGGGACGAATTGGCAGCACGAGACGTTCCAGCGGATCTCTCAGAGCTGATCTCCTTAGTGTCTCGTTTGGACGGTCGTCTGCGGGAGCGCCGAGCTGAGCGAACACGGAGGGATTCACCAGCCTCACTCAGTAAGCCCAGTTTTTCTTCCTACTCTGCTCACTCGGTGTCTAGACCTCCCTCTTTTCCCCCGTCGTCCAGTGTGCGCACCTCTTCTCAGGAGGAGCCCATGCAACTGGGTCGTGCTAGACTTTCTCTGGAGGAGCGTCAGCGCCGGATAGGTGCAGGCCAATGCCTGTATTGTGGAAAGACTGGGCATAGCATTCCCAACTGCCCAGTACGGCCAAACTGGGAGGCTCGTCAGTAAGATTGGGGTCCTGACGAGTCTACAGCAATCATCTCTAACCCCATCCTTGACTCGTTTTCTTATTCCCGCCAAGCTCTGTGTTAGTTCTATGACATTGCCTCTCCAGGCTCTCATTGATTCTGGTGCGGAGGATAGCTTTTTGGACCAGGAGCTAGCTGAACAGCTGGGACTCTGCTTGGAGCCGCTAGAGGAACCGTTAACTGCCTATGCTCTAAATGGACAAATCATCTCCTCAGTCACAGCACAGTCACCCCTTGTGACTTTAATCACCTCCGGAAACCACCGTGAACTTATCCAGTTTAAGGTAATATCCTCTCCTTCTACACCTCTGGTTTTGGGTTACCCGTGGCTACGTACTCACAACCCACACATTGATTGGGCAAAGGGAAGGATTATTGAATGGGATCAGCACTGTCTCGCTAACTGCCTGTGTTCTGCCCTACCTTCAACTTCTGTTTCCCCAAATCCTGTTGTCTGCCCTGATGCATCTGTAGATTTGACTGGTGTTCCTACTACTTACCACGACCTGCGTTGGGTCTTCAGCAAAGAGAGGGCTCTCTCTCTTCCTCCCCACCGACCCTACGACTGCCCTATTGATCTGCTCTCTGGAGCTCCTCTACCCTCCAGCCGCCTCTACAATCTGTCCCGTCCTGAGAGGGAGGCTATGGAGCTTTATATCACGGACTCTGTGGCTGCTGGTATTATTCTTCCCTCCTCTTCTCCTGTGGGTGCCGGGTTCTTCTTTGTAGGCAAGAAGGATAAGTCGCTACGACCTTGCATAGACTTTCGGGGGTTAAACAATATCACGGTCAAGAACAAGTACCCATTACCCCTTCTCACCTCAGCTTTTGAACCTCTCCAAGAGGCAACCCTGTTCACCAAGCTTGACCTTCGAAATGCCTATCATCTGATCCGCATCCGCCAGGGGGATGAATGGAAGACAGCGTTTAACACTCCATTGGGCCATTTTGAATATCTGGTCATGCCTTTTGGTCTCACTAACGCCCCAGCAGTTTTCCAGTCTATGATCAATGATGTCTTGCGTGACTTCCTTAACCGCTTTGTCTTTGTCTACTTAGACGACATCCTGATTTTCTCCAGGAATCAGGAGGAACACGAGAACCATGTCCGCACGGTCCTACAGAGACTGCTGGAGAACAAGCTCTATGTTAAGGCGGAGAAGTGCGAGTTCCACCAGAACCGGATCAGCTTCCTGGGCTACATCATCAGTCAGGGCAAGGTGGAGGCAGACCCTGGAAAGATCAAGGCAGTGGTGGAGTGGCCAGTCCCAACTACAAGGAGGGAGCTCCAGAGGTTTCTGGGATTTTTTTTCACGTCGCCTCTCTCCTGCGGAGCGCAATTATGATGTTGGTAACAGGGAGCTTCTGGCTGTTAAGTTGGCACTAGAGGAGTGGAGACACTGGCTCGAAGGCAGCAAGCAGTCTTTCCTGGTCTGGACGGACCACAAGAATCTCTCCTACATCCAGTCGGCGAAGCGACTGAATTCCCGATAGGCCAGATGGGCTCTGTTCTTCTGTCGCTTCGACTTTTGCCTCACCTTCCGCCCTGGCTCCAGGAATGTAAAACCTGATGCTCTGTCTAGGCTATACTCTCCTGACTCTCCTGATCCTCCAGATGCTTCAATCCTTCCCAAGAGTTGTGTAGTAGGCGCCCTCTCTTGGGAGATTAATAACACCATCCTGGAGGCATTGAGAGAGCAACCAGATCCAGGCAATGGTCCTCCGAACCGTCTGTTTGTTCCTGATGCTGCCCGCTCCAAGGTTCTACAGTGGGTCCACAATTCCCGGTTCTCAATCCATCCCGGAGTAAACCGCACTCTTTCTTTCCTGAAGAGACATTTCTGGTGGCCAACGATCAACAGGGACACTCTGGAGTACGTTTCTGCCTGTCCCACGTGTGCTAGGAGTAAGTCCTCCCACCAGTCTCCTGCAGGGTTGCTCCAGCCCCTTCCTATCCCTAGTCGTCCCTGGTCACACATCGCACTGGATTTTGTTACCGGCCTGCCCCCCTCCCAGGGCAACACCACAATCCTCACTGTAGTAGACCGGTTTTCCAAGTCAGCTCACTTCGTTGCTCTTCCAAAACTCCCGTCAGCCCTGGAGACCTCCCAACTTCTCACAGAACATGTTTTCCGGTTACATGGTATCCCTGCCGACATTGTCTCAGACCGCGGTCCCCAGTTCACCTCTCGAGTTTGGAGGGAGTTTTGTCAATCCCTGGGAGCCTCAGTCAGCCTGACTTCTGGATATCACCCCCAATCAAACGGCCAAACAGAACGAACTAATCAGGACCTGGAGTCAGCTCTCCGCTGCATCACCGACCGAAACCTCTCTACTTGGAGCTCTCATCTCTCCTGGGTTGAGTACTCCCACAACGCTCTTACCTGCTCCGCTACTGGTCTCTCCCCCTTTGAGGCTTCATTGGGGTACCAGCCGCCCCTGTTCCCCGAAGAGGAGCGAGACTTGGCAGTTCCCTCAGTCCAGCAGCATGTGCGTCGCTGTCAGAGAATCTGGAGAGATACACGATCTGCCCTTCTCCAGACTTCGGCACGGAACCAGCGATCAGCCAACCGTCACAGAAAGGCAGCTCCTCTATACGTCCCAGGCCAGTCAGTCTGGTTGTCCTCCCGCAACATTCCTCTCATCTCTGAGTCCAAGAAGCTTTCCCCACGCTTCATTGGTCCTTTTCCCATCCTAAGGATCATTAACCCTTCCGCAGTCCGGTTGAAGCTTCCCAGAGCTCTGAGAATTCACCCCACTTTCCACGTGTCTCAGATTAAGCCGGTTCTGTTAGGATTTGTCTGTGTTAGTATTTTTCGTGTCCTTTTCTATCTTTGGGTTTCCTATTTTATTTTGTAAAGTGTTCACCCCCGTTTCCTGCCTGTTTGCTTTCTGTCGGTTTCCCTCTCTGATTACCCAATTGTGTTCACCTGGTACCTATGTGTTTTCTCCTCCCTCCTCACCTGTCTCGTGTTTATGTGATTAGTTCTGGGTGTATTTAAGTTGTGTGTTTTCTGTCTCTCTTTGTCGGGTTGTCTTGTGTATTGGCTTGTCCTCGGTGAGTGTTCTGTTCTGTATTTGTCAGCATAGCCTTGAAATAAAGGAATTATTTGTACGTTAATCTGCATATGGGTCCTACCTGCTTCACACACCGTAACAGGTTCACACCAGTGAATTGAGCCCTCCGGCCTTACCCCCTCCTCCCGCCCGTATCATCGACAATCACCCTGCTTATACGGTGCACCGTCTTTTGGACGTCAGACGTCGGGGCAGGGGTTTCCAGTATCTGGTGGACTGGGAGGGTTATGGCCTCGAGGAGCGATGCTGGGTTCCTCGTTCCCGTATCCTGGACCCAATCATGGTGAGGGCCTTTCACAGGGCTCATCCAAACAAGCCTGGTGGTCGCCAGGTGGCTCCCATTGAGGGGGGGGTACTGTGAGGAATTGCAGTATCTCCTTCTCCTTTTTTCTGTTTGTTTGTCTATCTGTTTGTCTGTCTTCCTGGCTGGGCGTGGTTGACCTACTTTCCGTTTTCCGCCAACTCACCTCCGCTCCTGTTTCTCATCATCACTGATTACCACTACTCACCTGCTGCTGCTTAAAACTCCGGTTCGATCATCAGACTTCGCCAGTTCTTCGTATACTCACAGTGGTAAACTCCAGTTCCGGCTGACTAGTATTGCTAGTCTTTTTGTATACTCTTCCAGTTGGATTTTTCATACACTAATCCTGTTCTGTGCCTGTTCCAGATACTCCATATTCCATTCCGTCCTGCCTGCCACGTCCAGCCCAACCTCCGTCTCAGCCCTGCTCCACGTTCTTCCCACTCTGTTGAGAGTCTACTTTGTCTCCTGCCTGTTTTTTGAGGAACGTAAATAAATCCAGTTTTTTTGACACTACACCTAAGTCTCCGTCCCAAGTGTTCTTGCATAGCGGGTTCAAGTTTTGAGTATCTTTACGAGGAGCGTAACAATATGAATTCAAAAGGTTTTCTTTGTGTGTGTGTGTGTGTGTGTGTGTGTGTGTGTGTGTGTGTGTGTGTGTGTGTGTGTGTGTGTGTGTGTGTGTGTGTGTGTGTGTGTGTGGTGTGTGTGTGTGTGTGTGTGTGTGTGTGTGTGTGTGTGTGTGTGTGTGCGTGAGTCTGTGTGTGTCTGTATGTCTTTGTGTATGTCTGTGTGTGTTTTAATCAGCGTTAAAAAACCTTTCTTCCTGAGACTGATATTGTTGGACAGACTGTTTTAAGAGGATGGTAGACATGATATCAGCAATACTTCCAGTCAGTACTCCGGCAGCAGCATTTTTACCCCTTGGAAAGTCTTTAGAGTCTGGCCTGGATAGCTGGTCACAACTGTCCTTCAGCAAAGTGACACACTCTGTCTTATGATGCTGCTGTCTTTTAATATATAACTATTTCTCTGCCGCTAATTTGTTCCTCGCAGATTCTTCAGTCTCATCAGCCTCATCCTTCCATCAGTCCCAGTCAACGCCTCCAGCACACTTCCAGTGTCTGACTCCATATGATATTGTCCTGATGCTGTAAGGGTGATGCCCCATGATCACAAAATGACCCCTCTAGAGTCTGAGTGCCAAGGACCTCATTATGTATGTCATTAATGTTACATCACCCATTATAACAGTTTTCTTTCCTTTTTCTCTTCTCTTAACTGAATAGTCCTGTCTTTAAGTATAGTAAACATGTGGCCATATAGGAGCCGGAGCACAGGTTTGCGTCTTGTCAATTGTGCCTGTAAAGATCAAGGCAAAGAAAGGCAGCACAATTCTAAAGACCTATGCATTTCTAGATCCTGGCAGCTCATCTACTTTCTGCTCTGAGCAACTGATGAGGAAGCTAAAGGTGAGAGGACGGAACACTAAATTCCTGATGAAAACAATGAATAAAGAAAGCTTTGTCAACGGTCACGTCATCTCAGGACTAGAGCTACACTCAATGGTAACATCTATATTGAGTTGCCTGATGTGTACATCCAACGCAAGATGCCTGTGACTCGTAATAACATCCCACAACAGGAAGACTTGTATGCTTGGCCATACTTGGACTCTGTGGAAATGCCTGCTATCGATGCTGATGTGGAGCTGTTAATTGGAACTAACTCTCCAGAAGTAATGGAGCCATGGGAAGTGATAAACAGCAGGGGTAAAGGACCTTACGCTGTTAGAACCCTATTGGGATGGGTTGTCAACGGACCATTGAGAGGAGGCAATGAGAGTGGGAGTAGATGCCCCACAGTCACAGCCAACCGCATATCCATTGCTCACATAGAGGAACTGCTGGTGAAGCAGTACAACCATGACTTCAATGAGAAATGCAAATTGTCAACACTTCAGCTAAACTCAACAATGGACATTACTGCTTGAAGTTGCCTTTTAGAGAAAGGACAATGTTGTCATGCCCAACAACCGCCATCTTGCTGAGCAAAGGGTCCTCTGCCTAAAAAGGAAATTGGAGAGAAATCCAACATTCAAAGAGGAATACACCAACTTTCTTGGTGATGTCATAAACAACGGCTATGCAGAGAGTGTGCAAGGAAAAGAAGGAAAGGTGTGGTACATCCCGCATCATGGGGTGTACCATCCTAAAAAGAAAACCCTGAGAGTGGTATTTGACTGTGCGGCAAGCTACAAAGGTGTGTCACTCAACACTAAACTACTCCAGGGACCTGACTTGACAAATTCCTTGCTCTGAGTTCTCACAAGGGTTCGCCTAAACTCTATAGCAGTTATGGCTGACATAAAAGCTATGTATCATCAAGTCCAAGTGGCAAAACAGGATGTAGACTTTCTTCGCTTCCTATGGTGGCCAAGAGGTGATCTGACACAGCCACTCACTGAGTACAGAATGACTGTTCCTCTGTTTGGTGCAATATCATCGCCCAGCTGTGCCAGTTTTGCCCTTAGAAAAACGGCTGAAGACCACAAAGCAGACTTCCCAGTTCATGTAACAGACACCATCAAGCAGAACTTTTATGTGGACGATTGCTTGAAATCCTTGTCTTCAGAGGCAGAAGCCATGTCTTTGGTTACAGACCTGACCGCTCTATGCCATTTGGGAGGATTCCAACTGCTGAAATGGATCAGCAACAGCAGGTCAGTGTTGGAAGCCATTGATGTGGAGAAAAGATCCAAGGAAGTGAAAGAACTGGATTTCGACAGAGACAGCCTTCCTGTCGAAAGAATCCTGGGACTGCAGTGGTGCGCATAAACTGACACCTTTAGGTTCAAGATGGCAGTCCAAGAAAGACCATTCACAAGAAGAGGTATCCTGTCGGTGGTAAGCTCGGTTTACGACCCCATTGGATTTTTTGCACCCTTCACCTTACCTGTCAAGATAATGCTGCAAAACCTCTGTAAGATGAGCTACAGTTGGGATGAGCACATTCCTCAAAACTACCAGTTGCAGTGGGTGGGGTGGCTCGAAGATCTAAGAAGACTCAGCACTTTCAGTGTGCCGAGATGTTTTAAACCCAAAGACTTTGGACAGCTCACAAGTGCCCAACTACATAATTTCTCTCACGCCAGCGAGAACGGCTATGGCACAGTTTAATACTTGAGGCTGCAGAGTGATGATGAGAAGATCCATGTAACTTTCGTTCTAGGAAAGGCACAAGTTGCTCCTCTGAAGAATGTGACAATCCCAAGGATGGAACTAACAGCTGCTGTGCTGGCAGCGAGAGTTGACAGACTCCTGAAAACAGAGTTGCAACTAGAGTTGGAAAACTCAATCTTCTGGACAGACAGCACAACAGTGTTAAAGTATATCAGGAATGAAAGAAAGCGCTTTCACACCTTTGTTGCCAATAGGGTCTCTGCTATAAGAGAAGCCACAGACATCTCACAATGGAGGTACGTTGACACAACACGGAACCCAGCTGATGAGGCCTCTCGTGGGGTGAAAGTTGAACACCTTCTCACTTGCAGCAGATGGATCCATGGCCCAGAGTTTCTTTCCAAGAGTGAAGAGGAATGGCCTCTTAACATCTTGGATTCAACTTCCATCAGCAGTGATGACCCAGAGTTTAGAGGAGAAGTTTCAGTTAATACTCTCATCATTAATGATGCACCAAATAACATCTCTGATGAAGACCCACAGAATGCAGTAAATCAACTGATAACCCACTTCTCCTCGTGGAAAAGGCTTAAGATCTCAGTTGCGTGGTTTCTCCAGCTGAGAAAGACGTTGCAGTTGTTGAGTCAAAAGAGAAAAGAAATACAAGCTTCTTTGTCCAGCAGTGGACTTGACCCAACTCAACAAAATAACAAAGAGGAAGAGGACATGAAAAGATTCAGAGCCACAATGGGTGGTCACGTCTTATTTCCTGAAGATATTGACGCGGCAGAAAGTGTCATCATTCAGTACTTCCAAATGGACAAGTATAGTGATGAAATCACTGCTTTGAAAAAGGGAACATCTGCAGTGAAGAAAAGCAGTCACATTTATAAACTTGATCCGGTGCTGAAACAAGGAATCTTGAGAGTGGGAGGTAGGCTTAGCAAAGGAGCAATGCCTGAAGACACAACACATCCAGTCATTCTTGCTAAGGACCAACACATCGCCACTCTAATCTTACGCCACATTCATGAACAGTTAGGACACTGTGGAAGAAATCACCTACTTTCCAGACTTTATCGACAATACTGGATCACCAGAGCAAATGCTGCTGCTAGAAAGATCCTCTCTTCCTGTGTTGTCTGCAGACGATAAAGGGGAAAGCTGGGTGAACAAAAGATGCCAGATTTGCCAAAAGAAAGACTGCAATCTGATCTTCCACCATTCACAAATGTGGGCATTGACTATTTTGGGCCGTTTGAAGTGAAGAGAGGCTGCAGCCTCATCAAACACTATGGAGTTATCTTCACCTGCATGGCGAGTCGGGCAGTCCATCTGGAAATGGCCTATTCATTGGACACCAGTTCTTGCATCAATGCAATACGCAGATTCATTTCCAGGCGAGGCCAAGTATCACACATCAAATCAGACAACGGAACCAACGTTGTTGGAGCAGAACGTGAGCTGAGAGAAGCTCTATCTCATTTGAACCATCAGAAAATTCAAAACTCACTGCTTCATTCTGGAGTGAAATGGAGTTTCAACACTCCAGCCGCATCCCATCATGGAGGAGTATGGGAAAGAGTCATTCGCATGGTCAGGAAAGTGCTGAACTCTATTCTTCATCAGCAACATTTGGATGATGAAGGACTAAAAACATTCCTGTGCGAAGTGGAAGCCATATTGAATGACCGTCCCATTACAAAAACCTCAGAGGATCCAAATGATCTCGAACCCTTGACTCCAAATCACATTCTCTTGTTAAAAGGCAAACCTTCTCTACCACCCGGGCTTTTTGACAAAAATGACTCCTACTCCAAATGACGATGGAGGCAAGTTCAATTCCTTGCCAATCTCTTTTGGCACAGATGGATTCAGGAGTATGTACCACTGTTGTAAGAGAGACAACGGTGGCCAAAGGACAAAAGGAACTTTGTCACAGGAGACATTGTCATCGTAGCGGACTCTAATGCCCCTCGCGGATCCTGGCTGTTGGGCTAGGTAATGCAGAACTTTCCCGACAGACAAGGACTTGTGCAGTCGGTTAAAGTCTGGATGAAGTACAACATCCTGGAGCGACCAATCACGAAGAACTGTCTTCTGTTGGAAGCTGAATAAAGACTGAAACCCAACTTCTATTATTGGGGTTACCAACCCTATTGGATTATCTACATGAACAATGAACATTATGGATTGAGAATACTGATATGGACTATTCCATTTGGCTGCAATGTTTTGTATGTTGTTGATTTGTTATGTTATTATACAGTAACAATTAGGAGCCGGTGTGTTGCAGACAATTTGATGTATTTTAACCCTCCGGTATCATTCGATTGGACTACGCAAATTAGTCATTCGAGACAAAAATGTCCACGGCAAAAGACTTTGATAAAAATATTATATTAAAAGGTTTTTTTCACAACTGTTTTGGGTTCAATCTTTAAAGCAACTTCCGCCCTAATAGAAAATACCAAAAATGTAATCATTTTCAGGATTTTAACCCTTTAAATGCCATTTTGAATACATGAAACCGCTGTTTATTTTCATGATGAAAACTGAGAAAATTAGTTATTTTCAAAAAAATACATATCTGGGGACTGGCTCTTTTTTTTTTTATAACAGTCTTGGATATGTCAAAGATTAGCAACAAAATGGATTTGTTTGCATTATTAGTTTTTGCACAAAATCAGATTGAACAAAAAAGTTACAAATTAGTCATTCGGGACAAAAATACCCACTTCCAAAAACTGCTCTAAAATGACAACAGATTAATAGTTTTTAAAACTGTTTGGGGTTAAATCTTTCAATCAACTTCAGTCCTGATCAAAAATACCAAATGTTAACTTATGTTCAGGATTTTAACCCTTGAACTGCCAGTTTGAAAACACGAATTTGCGTTTTCTATGAAAAACATGCACAAAAAGGCAGTTATTTTCCATATAATGAATGTTGGGGTCACAGTCTTGGATATGTCAAAGATTAGCAACAACATTGAGTTTGGTGGATAATTAGCTTTTGCACAGAATCAGATTAAACTAAAAAGTCACACATTAGCCACTCGCGGACAAAAATTTCCCATCCACTCCCATTATAACCACATCTTTTGATCTCTCCGCCATACCGGTATAAAATCATGCATTTTGGAATGTCAGGGTTTTATATCGGAGGAAAATAGTTCAATTTGTCCTTTTTACTGTATATCACCAGATGTGACATTTTACCATTGAATTACATGCTTGTCATTTCTTGGTTTCTTTGTCTGTTTTATAATGGGGCCCTGCCAGCCATTGGAATACATGTATGCAACTAATATGATGTAGGTGTGTTGGTATGGATGTGGAAGAGTGGTATCAGCTGAGAAATGTGTGTGTGTGTGTGTGTGTCTGGATATACAGTGTGTGTGTACAGAGACAACAATTGTTGAGATCTTCATAATATGTTGAATACTTAAAACGAAAGTTAGTTATAATCAAATATAATCAATTATATTCTTGTATAACCCACAATGAAAATGCTTCATATTTTAGGTTTTTCTATATTTACGGTATAAACAAAACACAAGTGGTTTGTTACATTGAGTGTAAGGCCTATAATGATTTATGCCTTACTCTCTGATAAGAGAGTAGGCCGTTTCTTCCCTCTCCTCTCACAGCAGTACACAGGGAGGGGGGCTCCGGACTTAAGGAGAAATACATTGAGGCTTCAAAAAGGTGGTTATGTCATAGCCATAGAATATGTCTGGTCATGTCCTTTTTTACACAAACATGGGAAGGTGTGTCTTATGCCATAGCCCAGGGGTCAGCAACCCGCGGCCCTTTAAGCCCTCTGCTCTGGCTCCCTTGAGCTTAGACAAAAATAAGAAGGAAATAAAATAAAAGTATTTGTAGGACTATTTATATTTTGTTGCATGGTTGAAAATGTTTCTTATCTTGTATTTTGAGGTGATACTGTGACACATAAATAAAAAACAAAACGGTTTTAATTAGGTCAACTAAAATATGCGTCACAACCTGCTACGGTCCCGCGCTAGCGCCTTTTCTTGGAGGCGAATAACCCCCAGCTCGATGAGCGAACTATGGATAAATCAAAGAAAAGTACCGGAGAAACACAGGATTTAATTCTGCGTGGACAGAGTTATCTGCTTTCAAAGCAAACGATGCTGGTTTACCGGTATGTTTGATATGTAGAGAGAAGTTGTCAACGGTGGTGCAGCCTTTACGTATCGAGGAACAACACGGGAGAGGAAGCCAGCTGACGATCTTCAGTCATAATTCAATGGGGTATGTAATTTATTTCAGAAAACACTTTTTGTTATATTCCATGGAATGCTCTTAAAGGTGGGGTAGGTACGTTTCAGAAACCGGCTCGAGATACACTTTTTGTTATATTCCACAGAATGCTCTTAACATCCCGATAGCAATGAATATCTTAAGTGCTTTGACAAAAAATCCATAAAAAAATGTCATCTGTAGAAGCCGTAATACTGTAAAAAGCCTGTCAGCCTTCCATCGGGGCACAAACTTATCTCGTGCCCTCATTGGTCATGTGCGCGTTCGTGTGTGTTGGAGGAGGGGCTCTATAAGGAAGTGGCAGATTTTCTCCGGTTGTGTATTTTCAAATTCTAGCGATCTCGAGCCGGTTTCTCAAACTTACCTACCCCACCTTTAACGTCCCGATAGCAATGAATATATTAAATGCTTTGACAATAAATACATACAAAAATTAATCTGTGGAAGCCGTAGCACTGTAAAAAGCACGACCAATCATCTGCCTCGGCCCGGCTAAAATAACTGGATGGCCTACCTGCCTGTCAGCCTTCCATCTGTGCACAAACTTATCTCGTGCCCTCATTGGTCATGTGCGCGTTCGTGTGTGTTGGAGGAGGGACTCTGTAAGACAGTCTGAAGGAAGAGGCATATTTTTTCCGGTTGTGTATTTTCAAATTCTAGCGCACTCGAGCTGGTTTCTCCATTCTTACCTACCCTACCTTTAACTCTTTTTAGGGTGCAGCTATATGTTTTATTTATTTCAAAGTGGGCCCATTTTAATAATATTTTTTTTCCCTTCAAATGTGCAGAGGACTCCCCAAGTGCTGTGTTTAATTTATTTTAAAGTAGGCCTGTGTATTATATTTAATTCTCCTTATAAGAGTTCTTTGTTTCTTATTAGAGGTTAACAGTTTTATATCATGTAATAAATAGCATAATAAATGCAAAAAACTGTAGTTTTTGTCTGAAATATGTTTTGCGGCTCCAGACAAAAAAATGTTTTGGAAAAAGGAGCAAAATGGCTCTTTTGGTCAAAAAGGTTGCAGACCCCTGCCATAGCCAATAGAATATGTCCAGTCCTGTACATCAGTGGCCATGCCCAGTTTTTTCCATTGGTTGGGTATGGAGGAGGTCTTTTTGAGGTTTTCTATCCGGTTTTTTGAGCATAAAGAGACTGGCTTTTTGGAGGGAGCGAGAGAGAGAGGGGGGTTGCCCTGGTATACTCTCTCCCGGTAGGCTCTGTCCCTCAGAGCTGGGTTAATAGCTCTCGGTAAAGGTTCTCTCAAACTTGGTAAATATCTCTTGATTTTCTTCGTTGAAAGCTGAGTGAATTACTTTGTGAATGAGTGGAATGAATTGAGATGTGTATGTGAGTATTAGTAACCGCCACCTGTGAGGATCTTCCTCCGAATACCTGCGGGAGATAGGTATGTGTTTGTGGATGTTAGTACCCGCCATCTGTGTCGGATAGGAGTGTGTTTGTGAGTTATTAGTAACCGCCACCTGTGAGGATCTTCCTCCGAATACCTGCGGGAGATAGGAATGGGTTTTTTAATGTTATTCCCGCCGTCTGTGTTGGAAAAAAGGTATGAAATTGATGTGAATTGATTGGGTGAAAATGAAAGTTTGAATGTGCTTTTTATTATCACCGGTCATTTATGAGGAAATGCCTCTAAATTCTATCGGGAGATTTAAAAATCACAACTGAATTGGGCAGTTGAAATTACAATTTTGGTAATAAATGTAAGACTGTGAATTAAAGTTTCATATTGGAACATGATCACAGCATCATTTTGTTTAGTATGATTATAATGTTGTAAAGAGAGAAGGTAAAAACCCTGTATTAGTTTGGACCTATTTTTCTTCAAATAAACTGATCCCACCTTTTGGACTGGTACAACTTAAAAGACATCTGTGCTCTCCTCTCCTGCTTCAAAGGTAAGATTGCACCCTGCCACACTCACACTTAGGTAGGGCCACACCTCATTTGCTGATATCAAAATCCTTCGGGATCGCTTAAACAGATTTAAGAGAGTTGTCTGAATTGAAACAGCAGTTAATTGAACCTGGTTCTTCGGGGAGTTAATAGAGGTGAGATCTTGCTGACGTTGGTGGAACTGAGCCAAGCAGTAAACTTACATAGACTCAGTAACTTCGGTCAGGTCAATTAATAGGTCAGAGTAATTTCCCGGAATAAATTATCAGGACCTCACCGACTCTAAATACAATATACAGTAGATTTGGTTTACAGCAAGTCGCAGTTTTCACCTCATATCTTTCTTTCTCTCTCTCTCTTTCTCTCACTCCCTCATTCCCAAACTCATACACACTCTTACATATTAAACCTCCTTATACCTTGTATGTGTGTGAGTGATTGTGTGTGAGAATGAGACAGGAGTAAGTGTGCTCTCATGGCGTTTTGTTTTTCTTTTGTGCTGTTTCATGTGTCTTTGAGGTAAACAGATGTATGATCTTGACCCTGCTTGACCTCGATGTTTTGAATTGTTTGGAACTTCAAAGTCCTTTGATAATGTCAAACAGTCATACACAGCCATACAAATACTCCTTGAAGTAAATAAAAAGACCTAGCTGCAAAGCCAAAGCTTCAAATATGTGTAGTTTGGCTGGATGGTCATTTTATTCCTGTGATACGCAACAAGCAGTAAGATGAAGAGGAGCTTCTCTGTGGGACAGGAGGTCTCATGCAGCCCGTAACTTCAGCTGCAGGACTCATCCTCTGAAACACAAACACCCTGAGAAGGAGAATCTGGTGTGGATCTGCCTGAACTGTGCTTGAAAGGAGTCAGCACAAAGATAAAACACTTTTTTGCCAAACAGTTTGCCAAACAGTTCATTTATCAGAGAAGAAGGAACAATTCTGCCCCGAATCCCACGTTGATACAGAGGAATCAATGAGGTCCTTTGCTGAGGAGGTTGGGGAGCTGCTGAGGAACAACAAGATGGTGATGAGGTTGAGATGTATAAAGGACTACAAAACCTTTTGGATGAAAAAAGCCTGATGTTCACAAAAGTGCTTAGTGATATCCTCCTCAATCACATCACAAAGGGGACGATAGCACCAGGAGTAACAAGAATATTCGTTGCGCCGCCACGTGAAGCCATGCTTAGAGAAATAATCAGATGTTTGTGGTGGAGTCTGATCGTTCTTCGTCAGACCCTTCCCCTGAAAGTGGAGAGGACACAGAGGATCCCATCCCGTAGCTGCGCTACATTCCTCTGCACTATCCTATCCAATGTTTGCTCAAACATCTGTGGCATCAACATCCCTCCACTTTGCCACCAAACGTCCCCCACAGACCCGGCGTCATGGGCGGGCCCCATGGGGCCGGGCCCGCCCATCCAGGATTTGGGCCCGCCCATCCAGGATTTGGGCCCGCTGTTTTAATCAGGGCTGAATACAACATTTTAATTGTTTTATTATTATGTTCAGTGGCGGCGCCAGGGTATACTGGGGTAGGTTACAGCCATACCAAGAAATGGCTTAGCCCCACCATTAAAAATGATTTTAAAGTAAGCTAAATAAAGTCCGCCAACTCGCGCGGAGTAAATTGCACAGACAGCAGTAAATACCGAAGACTAGAAACGGTTTGAAAACTTTTGTCACGTAGTGATCATCTTCTTGATAGAACATCTTTGATAATGTCTTCTGGCCAATCAGAATCACGATAACGACGTGGTGTTGTTGTTGCAGGAAGTCCCGATGGAGAATACTTTTGCTGTAGTACATCTCTATACACATCGATACAACATTACGTGTTGATAGAAATCAACACATAATGAAATAAGACCCCACGGTTTGATGATTGATAGGTGTGTGGGCTGTCTTTCATTTTGACACACAGAACAATGGGGGCTATCCACCCTTATCCACAATGTAAAGTAATTCACACAGCCTCTTCCCTCTTCTCTCTGTGAGGAGCAGCAGGTTCAGCTTTCAGAACAAAGTAACACAAAACTAAAATGGCATTCATTTTTTTTTAAATATGTCGTGTAGTAATAGATTTATTTATTTTTCTTCTCAAGAGAGTACCAGAATGTGTATTTTATGTTAGTATTTCAAAACATCTCCTGGGGGAGAATCCCCCCAGACCCCCCTGCAGGGGTTGGGTTTTCAGCATGTCAACTCTTTCAGCTGTGGGGAAATTGCAGGATTGGCTCCAGGTTGCCATTTTTATTTACTACAAGACAAATGTGCCTTTTTATTTCATACAGTTCAATTTGGATTGAGACAGGGAAATAATCTAAACCTCACGCGTGGCGTTTCACTCTCAAGGGGAGCGTGTATGTAATGTAAGGGACTGAGAGGCAGAGTAGTGGGAGACACCTACATTCCCAATAGGTGGCTCCACCTGCTGCCAATTAACAGTATTGGGAGCGGGTGGGGAGACCTCACACCTGGTGCTAATCACTCCCTCAAGGGAGACAAAAGCATCTAGAGTTGCTCAGTTGTGTGTGGCACATGGAGGGAGCAGGAGACTCCCAGACTGAGGAAACAGTTGTAAGCTGGCAAGTCGTTTAGCGGCCCGGCTACGTTAGCCTTTTTATCGTAAAAGGTATTTTTTTAGTTGAACAGCAATAAAGCCTCTTTTTTTATTTGAACACTGCCTCTGTCGTGACTGCTTCACTACCACTTTTCCCTTTATCTGCCCCGGCCTGTTACACTGGTGGAGAATGCGGGCCTAAGGACTCTAGTGGTGGTGTTGCAGTTAGTGTATTTCGGTTTCAAGATGGAGGATGTACTAAGGGAGTTGGTGCGTATTTCTACTGAGCAGCAGACTCTGCAACGGCAGATGATACAGGAGCAGCAGAAACAGAATGCGCTTCTCCATGTGGAGGTCCAAAAATGCCTAACAGCAGCCTCTCCTACCCAGAGGGAAGCAACCGTACAGCCTAACCCAGGTCGATTCATCCCCAAAATGACGGAGAGTGATGAGATAGAGGCCTACTTAACAGCCTTTGAGCGCACTGCTGAAAGAGAGGGCTGGCCAAGGGATTCCTGGGCTGATCTGGTTGGACCGTTCCTCCTGGGCCCGGCACAGCAAGCTTACTTCGACCTCCCTCCTAACCAAGCAAAGGTCTACGTAGTCTTGAAGAGGGAAATCCTGGTGAGGTATGGCTACAGCTTAGCAGCTAGAGCCCAGCGGTTCCATGACTGGAAATACAAGCCAGAGTTGTCAGCCAGGGCCCAAATGTATGACCTAGGCCGGGTAACCAGAGCCTGGCTGACCTGCGACCCCGAAAATTTCAGTGATTTAGAGAGGATAATGATGGACAAATATATTCATTTTCTGCCCTATGAGATCTGGATGAGTTGGTTAACGTAGTGGAGAGCCACATGGTCACAGCGGACCTGCTTAAGTCCACACGACCAGACACCGAGTGGGGCCGGAAAGCCAGTGGGGAAGCATCACGGACTAGACGGGCACGAGAACCGCGATGGGAACCCGAAGAGGTAAGGCGACGACAGTCTTACCTGCCAGAGGGCCAACCGCGTTGCTACCAGTGTGGGGAGATAGGCCACATTGCCCGGGATTGCCCAGGGAAGGATGAGCTAATGCCGACCGCCCACTCATCTGGTGCAAGGCCTTGCCACCTTCTTGACTCTTGCTGGGTACAGGAAAGCTCCCTGGCTCAAATGATACCATTCAAGGTAAATGGAAAAGATGCAGAGGCGCTAGTGGACTCAGGAAGTGTGGTGTCCCTCATTCAACCCCACCTCCTCGACCATTTGCCATCTGAAGAGACTGTGGCCGTCTCCTGTGTCCATGGGGACACTAAATTATACCCCACTTGCCTCATCCACCTTACCACAGTTAAAGGCAGCTGTGAGCTGAAAGTGGGGGTGGTTTCTTCCCTACCAGTCCCAGTCTTGGTGGGGCGAGACTGCCGACTATACAAGCGCCTGTGGCACCAGAAGGAGGGGAGGCCCACAAATCCCAGGCGTGCCAAAGGAAAGCGAGAGAAAGGACAAATTGCCACCCCGGGTACGTCTCCTCAGCAGTTCCCCAAAGTTGTGTGTGCTGTGCCGGAGGAGCAGAGAGGCAACCAATCTTCCAGTGCAGACGAGGCAAATGATAACCCTTTTGTTGCTTTCCCTGGAGACCTAAGCACAGGGGATGAGGAGGGTGAAGTCGCATTGCTTCCAAGTTTGAAGGGCCAGTTCGGGACCGCCCAGATGGAAGACCCCAATCTGCTGCATGCACGCAGCAATGTTACGGAAATAGAGGGAAACCCTGTTCCAGGAGTAGGTGAGCTTACATGTCCTCATTTCCTCATCAAAAATAATCTGTTATACTATGCCAAAGAGGTTGAAGGTCAGCGAAGAGACTTGTTGGTTGTCCCAAAACAATATGTGTCCACAGTGTTGCATATGGCTCACAGCCATGTCCTAGGGGCCCACCTAGGGGTTGAGAAGACAAGGCAGCGGATTGGGAGCTGGTTCCACTGGCCAGGGGTGGTAAAAGAGCTATAGAGGATTATTGTCGCACCTGTGTTGAATGTCAAAAGATGAGTCCCAAGCCACACTTTAAAAATCCCCTAATACCTCTACCGATAATCGATGTACCATTTTCTCGCATTGCCATGGACTTAGTGGGACCGCTGGTGAAGTCTGCCAGGGGACATCAGTATATTCTTGTGATCCTTGACTATGCAACCAGGTACCCGGAGGCCATTCCCTTGAGGAACATGACAACGAGAGTGATTGCACGGGAGCTGCTTCACCTATTCAGCCGAGTTGGGATTCCTAAAGAGATACTAACAGACCAAGGCACTCCCTTCATGTCCAAGATAATGAAGGATCTCTGCAGGCTATTCAAGGTAAAGCAGCTTCGTACATCTGTCTACCATCCTCAGACAGACGGATTGGTAGAACGCTTTAACAAGACATTGAAATCCATGTTAAAGAAGGTTGTTGACAAGGATGGTCGTAACTGGGACCAGCTTCTGCCCTATGTCCTGTTTTAAATCAGGGAAGTTCCACATGCTTCAACCCGTTTCTCCCCCTTCGAGCTGCTGTACGGCCGACAGCCCAGAGGACTTCTCGACATCGCGAAGGAAGCCTGGGAGGAGCAACCAAGCCCCCATCGGAGCCTGATTGAGCATGTAGAGACGATGCAGACGCATATGAAAGATGTTTGGCCCATGGTCAGAGAGCACATGGCTCAAGCCCAAGAAGCCCAGAGGAAAGTGTATAACAGAGGTGCCCAACCGCGTGAGTTCCTGCCCGGGGATAAAGTGCTTCTCCTGGTCCCCACCACAGAACACAGATTCCTGGCATCGTGGCAAGGTCCCTATGAAGTGGTAGAGAAGGTGGGACCAGTCAACTACAAGGTACGTCAACCTGGCCGTCGCAAACCATCCCAAATATACCATGTTAACCTTTTAAAGAAATGGTACGCCCGAGAGGCACTGCTGTGTTGTGGTTCCCCGGTTGTGTCCCCCTCTTCTCCTGACCAGGAGGTGGCCGAAGTGGAATACGGTCCAGGGCTGTCCAAAGCTCAGTTACAACAAACCAAGGAACTGGTTCAGCAGACTTTGGACGTGTTCTCACTACGACCTGGACGCACAACGATGGTGGAACATCAAATCCTCACAGAGCCTGGCCAAAAGGTAAAGATGCGGCCCTACCAGGTGCCGGAGGCAAGACGGGCGGCCATTGAGCAAGAAGTGCAGAAAATGCTGGCTATGGGGGTGATTGAAGAATCTCACAGTGAGTGGACCAGCAAGATGTGGGCCGAACAACTGGTGATATTCTATAACAGTATAGAGTGGCGAAGTCACGCCCATCTACTTCCGGTCCATGGGACCCCGGAAGCGGAAAATTATACATTGAAGTCAATGGAGAGAGAAAAGTTATCTTTTGATCCCGTTTAATTGTGCCACGAATGACACATATGATGTTTGTCAATCTTAAACAATCATTTCCATGTAAGAAAAGTCACAGTTTGTCGTAAAACAGTTGAGATATAAGACTATGAAAAATACGCATCGAGAAAGATTACAAATCCCAAATCCTATTCTGGGTCGCGTAAGTGATGTCATAGGCGATAATGCTCCAAGACTGGTTGCGACCAAGTGGCAAACTGTGGGGTAGAGCCGGGACGCCAATATGGAAGTGCCACACACTGCAGTTCATATATTGGCCGATAGGCGATGGCTGCAGAAAGGAGCAATTTCCATAGACCCCCATGTTAAAATGCCCAATTTTACAGCAGAAAAAAACATGTTTCTACCTCTGGCTCCATACATTTTATTATCGATATAGTTAGATTGCACCTTCATGATTATGAATCTGTGAGTGAATTGTTTTCTAACGCGAACCTTTTATTTATATTAGGTCTTAAAGTTTGTGCATACATTAGGGCGTGGTCACATTGAGTGACGGCTCTGTCAAGTGACTGCTGCTGCTAGCTTCTCGTCTCTCTGCTACCTGCTCCGTGAAGCTAGCTACAGGGACTCTGCCTGGTCAGTTCATCCAGGAAACACAACTTGAAGCCGGCCGTGGCTGTTTGTTCTTCATGCTTATATATCGGACTATTGTGACTCGCTCTGCGGTTAAAACAGACAGTGCATGAATGCGGTAAGTGAAATTCGAGTGCTTTATTTATGTGTTAATGATTTTAATCAGCTACGTAATGAATGGTAAGGCTTGGGTTAGCATTTAAGCGAGTGGTAGCTACATCGGTGCTAACGATGCTAATCGTAGCCTCCAAGTTAAAATCATAGACTGTATATATAAAGGTTAAAACGAAATAGACAAGTGTTAAGCGTTAAGTGGGATAATACTGTTGAACAAACGGCTTCTGTTTGAGGTTGATAAAATAAGGTCATCCTTGTAACTTAACTGAACACATTTTGAACAAAATTAACATTGCTTTTAATTTAAATAAAATAAATAATATTTCACATCATAAGAAACAACAGTGTTTTAACAAATCGTATTAAATAATCTGATGACAGAACTGTAAACAGAATAGCTGAAACTTTAACAAACTAAATAACTCAGTTACCTCTAATCATTAACCCATGTTTGAATAATGGAGTTAACTCCGTGTGTTGCTGCTAGCACACATAACACCTGACGTGGTAACGTTACTCGTGGATGGAGCTACAGAGCTACTAGAAAGACAGTGGAACCCGGTGCATTCCTCCGTCTGAATATGGAGCACTTTTACTAAATGTTTAGACAAATTGCTCGTGTTTCCGCCCTTACATGCTAAACTCTTATTGCACTTTTGGCAACGAGCATTGTCCACATCGAGACGGGTAAAGTTTAACCACATCTCGGAGCGCGTTCTCTCCGCCATCTCCTCCGTGTGTTGCTGCATGTAGCAGCTGCTTGTGTAAACTGCCCCGCCCCCTCGCACACAGACGGGGGAGAGAGATCTCGTCTGATAGAAAATACATCATAGACGCATTTGTTTGTCTTTTTGTATATTAGAAACGAGTTGGCGACACTAAGACTGCGATATAATGTTTTTGTAGCAATAATACATGACATATATTTTTTAAATGTCTCCAGTACCGATAAAAAGACCAATAACGTTGGAGCTTAACGGCGCGTAAAACACATGTGATGACATCACCAACGAATCGATGACTGAATTAGTTGGCAACTAATTTGGTAATCGATTTTAATCGATTAAGTCGATTAGTTGTACCCCTATTGGTTGCCAACTCCATAGTAAGGAAAGTAGCTATTGGCTGTCCGAAAAGTCGCCAGAAGTCCCTAAATGACGTCATCGCCTAATTTGCATATCATGTAATGGCGGTAAAATAACGTTCCACCCCCTTCAAGGATCAAAACTTGAAACCACCAGAGTAAATCCAGACGACAGTAGATCAGAAATGTCTCTATTAGAAAAAGTAGAAATAGTTTTTAGTAGGGCTGTCAGTCGATTAAAATATTTAATCGCGATTAATCTCATGATTGTCCATAGTTAATCGCAAATTAATCGCACATTTTTTATCTGTTCTAAATGTACCTTAGAGGAATATTTTCAAGTTTTTAATACTCTTATCAACATATGAGTGGACAAATATGCTTTATGCTAATGTTTATTATCATTTGATCTATGACAAATATTCTCATGAATATTAAACACAACAACCTCTGAACATTACACATATCCGCCTCAATTCAACCTGGAACCTCTCTCATACAATAATACAATCAGTGGCGTTGCGCAATATTTCGGGGCTCCCCCGCAGGTCGGACCATGGGGCCCCGCCCCCTCCCCTAAATCAATAATAGAGTGACATGGGATAGACATCGTGGCCACTTTTTTAAATGTTTATTTTTTCAGGCATCTTTTGTAAACAGTAGGCCTATAGGTCAGTAGGAACCTTCTGTATAATATACATCTGATTTAAACAGTAAGGTCAGTAGGAACTGTATAATAATATACATCTGATTTAAACATCATTGACAAATACAAACAAGTGGCTGTGTATTTTTTGTAACATGAAGGTATATTGTAGAACGTTATAGCCTATCATCATTGGAGTTCACACAACGGAACGGTTCACATATATATAACATTCTGTAAAAAGAAAAGTAGCCTACAAAAAACAAACAAATAAAACACATCCTATAGGCTACAATCAGGAGCTGCTTTGTGGGCCTATTATTTTATACGAGCGCGTCTCCTGGCATTCTTCTGCGCAAAGTCCTGTATAACAGTCTTTAAATCTATACTGCGCGCGCGTCGGCTCTCAATACTAAGGACTGCTAACCCAGACAGTCTCTCTTGCGACATTGTGCTCCTCAAATATGTCTTTATTAATTTAAGTTTTGAGAAAGATCTCTCAGCACTGGCAACAGTCACGGGTATAGTTAAAAACTATTTCAGTGCTGTGGCAACATCGGGGATACTTGGCAAAATGGACTGATTTTCAATGAGCAGGGTTTGTGCCAGGTCTCAATTTTCTTTATAGTAGGCCTAAGAGCATTATGGAGGGACAGGATCTGGAAAGGAAACTCGGCTGACAGGTCGTCTTTATACTGGCCTGATAAAGCACTTGCAGACTCAGACAGATCCTTGTCTGTTGCGCGCAAAAGTTTGCGGGGAAGCAGAAAAGAAAATCGCTGTGCAACTTCGCTCATTCCAACAAATCGATTTTTGAGTTGGGCAACGACAATATCGATATTTGCGTAAAATACCGCCACTCTTGGAGCCGCTGGTCCTCGCAAAGCTCGGAAAAGTGCCTCTTTGTGCGCCTTGCGCGTCTGTCTTTGAAGAGACTGTGGACACCCCATGAGGATGCCAGGTCTTGCGCGTGCACTTTTAAGCCATCAAACTCTCCTCGGAGTTGGGCAAGTGTATCGGTTGCGTTACCAAGCATTGCTGTCGCCTGTAAGAGGTCCACGTCTTTGCGCTGGAGAGCTTGGGACACAATGTTGACTGTTTCAAGGACCTTGCCCTGTATTACAGTCATTACAACAAACTCAAAGCTCTCCATGGCCTTTTTCAAGCCAGTCGCCTCGGCACGTTCCTCGCTTTTTTTGGAGAGCAAGTCTATCTTAGTTAGCGCTTGCATAATGTCAGCATAACGGAACCGCAATGATTGGACGGCGTCTTGTCTTGATGCCCATCGTGTCGGGCATAGTCTCTTCAGTGTAGGCTGGCCAGCCTTGGGCACTGAGAGGTGTGTTTCCAAAAGCACCCATCGTTTGATGCTTCCACTAAAGAATACATATAGCCTTTCAACAGTGTCGTAGAAGTCTTTTATCTCAGGTATATTTTGGCATGCGTCATTGAGTACAAGGTTTAAATTGTGCGCAGCACAATGAATGTACACTGCGTTGGGCTCTTTATCCCTTATGCGTTTTTGTACACCGGAGTAGACGCCACTCATATTGCTAGCCCCGTCATATCCTTGTCCGCGGCACTTCCCAAGTAGTATCCCCTTTCTCTCCATCGATTCGAGAATTTCTCTCTCTAGACCTGCAGCAGTTTGGTCTGTGACTGCATGGAAGCTGTTAGAAATTAAAATCAATGTTTTATGGCATAATGTACCTTAAACATACCGTCAGTTTAAATGCTATTTTATTCTGGAAAAACCCGGAAGTTCTCAATACCAAGCTTTTATTCTGAAAATCCGTCATGACGACATCCGGGACTACTGCCCATTAGTATCATTAAAGTGGCTATTGACGCCGTTAACATGTATTACATATAAAGTTATGAAAGAGATAAGGAGGAGAAAAGGCATGTGGAAGTAAGCAATGAATATAAAATGTCGAAATCCTCTGTTTAACGCGATATCGGACACGAACGAGGGGGTCCCCTACGTCACTACAGCTCCCAGAGAGGAGGAGCGAACAGCCAGAAGCGGGAAAGACGAATGCTTGGAAGCTCTCTTCTGCACGGCCACGAAGGGAGAGGAAGCTGCAGACTTTCTCTCCTGACTGAACAATATCCTGCTTGTAACATTACCGCGCTTTTTATTAATTAAAGTACCAATTTTGAACCTTCTCAGAGACTCCATTTAGTCTCCTTTTTAAGCTTCTTACCTGGACGCGAGAATAACGAACACAGCATAACAAAGCCCAAAAAACTTTCGTTTATTTTCACCTCCGTAGGGTTTCCATTTTCATCATTTGCTATAGTAACATATCTGAACACTTGACACAGTTGGTCTACTTTTGAAATGTCCTGGGTAGTATCCATTATAATCGAATATAATTCTGCATTCTGTATGTCTGTAATGATTGTGTCCTGCCCTTTTTTCGATAGCAATGAAATTATTTCGTTTTGAGTTTGAGGACTTAGGTAGTGCACCTTCTTTTTGCTTTCAATAAGCCTTTGCAGAACTGGATCATAACGCGCCATAAGTTCTATGGTAGATAAGAAATTACCATTATCTATATCACCTATTTTCTCTCTGTGACCCCGGAAAGCACAGTTGCGAGAGGCCAGTGTTAGTGTAACATCAGTTATTCTGGTTAGGACGTCGGTCCAAAACCCCACCTCTCTCTTAAACTCAGATGATATTTGCGCGTCAATGGTCAGATTATTTTTCCACGTATCATACACGACACATGCTGCCAAATGAGAGCGAGAGAATTCGTGTTCCTTAATCTTTTTAGAGAGACCCTGCCAATCATTTATTCCTATTCTCCACGCATGGTGGAGGTGATGGGCAGACGGTCTGTCACCGAACAGCCAGCACTGCTCACAGTACACCCGGTCCATAGATGGCGAGTAACATAGCCACTTGCGTGGAATTCTACATCCAATTTTGGATGTTTTGTTATAGAACTCTTTTGAAAAGCACCTTCCCTTCCCATCCCTTTTGAATGGCCCTTCAGGCTTGCATGGCCCGTTATTCAGAATGTACCGTTTAACATCATCGTCTTCTAAATCTACAGGGAATTTCCCCCTATCAGTAGGGTATTCAGTCACAGAGTTGTCACTGGCCAACGTGTCCCTGGGGTGGGTGGGAGCTGCTGTCACTGTCGGGGCACGGCTAGCTGGCTGGGCAACCTTGGCTATGTCTGAACTGGCCTCGGAGGGGGCACAGCTGACTTCTTGCTGACCTGCAAAAAGGAACGGATTATATTCCAATTCCAATGTAACCTGTAGCATACTGACTCGTACTGTTTATGGCGATTGGCGAATAAAACTTTCTATTATTCTAACCTGTCTCGAAGCGTGAGGCACGACTAGCTGGCTCGGCTGTAACAGGGCTGCTGGGGTCTGTGGGGGCACGGCTAGCTGGCTGGGCAGCCTTGGCTATGCCTATGTCTGAACTGGCCTCGGAGGGGGCACAGCTGATTTCTTGCTGACCTGCAAAAATGAACGGATTAGATTCCAATTCCAATGTGACCTGTAGCATACTCTTACTGGTTATGGCGAATAAAACTTTCTATTATTCTAATGTCTAACCTGTCTCGAAGCGCGAGGCACGACTAGCTGGCTCGGCTGTAACGGGGCTGCTGGGCTGTCTGCCTGGACTCGGAGCTGACGGCCGGGGGCCGGTGGGGTTTGCTAGCGGTCTATCTGCAGTAACGTTAGAGTCTACGTCTACCTTTGATGCCTGCCGGAACAATGACGTTATTTTAGGTAGTTTTGCCCTCTCCTGTTCGGCTTTCGCTCTCATTTTGCTTTTCTGAGCACCGCTTGGGTAGTGGCGCTTCATTTTTCATGTTTACCGGCAACGCAACTAATGAACGTTATTTATATGAGCAATACTTCCCGCTTTGTTTTGAACGCTGCCCAGCCTGCCAATGAACATTAGTTATCAGCCGGCTAGCCCTATCGCAGGTGAGCAAATAATTATAATGATACACTGTTGTACTACTACAGGCAGCGTACACATGACGTAGCAACATAGCAGGGAGGGGGGGCCCCGCCCTCTGTGCCCTGTTCCCGCGTTACGAAATCTAAGAGGATAGCCTACAGTGGGGGCCTCCGCTACGCCACTGAATACAATACAAATTGTGTGTGTGTGTGCGCGTGTGTGTGTATGTGTGATGGATCGTTGGAGCTATGTGCAACTCAAGGCATATGCTGCTTGAACGGGAGCTGCCTGGACGCTGCAATCATGTTGTGCGCACTATCCGTGCTGAGTGCTGACTTCTCCTACAATGTCCCACTGTCTGGCTTCCTGCATAAAGTCAAGTGCTCGGCACAGTTGTGGCGAAATGTCGCTCCTCTGTTTTCATTTAAACAGCTCCTTATATCCGTTAGCGCAGCTAGCTAGTACCAGATGCTAACAACAACAATGCACGTAAGGTCTCTCTCTCGCTCGGGCCACACATACACACACCCTCCCGGTCCTCCCGATGGCCAGTCGGTGCCTGCCGGTGAGCGTGGAAGTGTGGTCTGCCACAAGCGGTGCAGATTATTATCATCTGATATTTGTGTGTTACATTTGAAATGGCAGAAAGTCTTGTTGCAATTTCCAGATACTAAAAGAGGTCCCTTGAGTTTCTCTGGTAATTATCAATAGTAGCAGTTAAGTGAATACTGTTCAAACAATACCTGTGTTTGTGTTTTATATTGATTTCTCTGTTTTATCCTTTCATAAATGTGAGGACTAAAATGGCTATAAACAAGGGCTGGTTGGAGTAAACAGGGTTTTATTGCTCTGTGGGGGAGGTGTAGGTATGCAGGACAGGGTGCTAGGTGGATGAGAGTATATTCTGCTTAAGATCTCTAGCATGTCATGTTTCAGGGAAGTCTACATATCTTGAATAGTATATGTGTGGGTTTAATTACTTTGTATTAATAATAAGCAGTCTGTGTAACCAGAAGTTGGAGATATGAGAGATGAAATCTTTGTGTTATCTTTGGAAGCAAGGAAATATCCTTTAAGACACAACTGATGTCTCTGGAATGTGGGGGTGTGTGTGTGTGTGTGTGGAGGCTGAGTAAACTCCACCCCTTCCTGTTGGTGTTGGTATGAAAGAAGCTGTTCAGCCTTTTGTTCGCTCTCTCTTCGCGCGCTGCCCAGACAGAAGGATCACAGCGCGTGAATCAGGGCAGGAGTACTCCTACGTTACTTATATGATTTTTATATTGTATAGTAATGTATTATATTGTATTGCATTATTACCTTGTTTAATTAAAACAGATTATTGTTTAACTGGTATTCTGGTGTCTTCTAATTTCCTCCCTGAAATGATTTTAAGCAGGACTCGCCAAAACGACACGCGGAGAGGAGTTGGGTTGTAAAAACCTCATTCTCCAACAAGTGGTGACCCCGACGTGATCGAGTGGGAGTTCAGAGGGAGTCACATCTGCAGCCAGCGGACGAAGCTGTCCAGGGTGGCACCTCGAAATACTTTCTGACAACTAAAAATAGAGCTCTATACAAAATACAGGTAAGCACGGATACCCGTTACACTCAAAATCTGTGATTTGGATATATTCAAATTTTTTAGAGTTGTCAGGAATATTTCTCAGTGTCATAGTCTTCACGATAAAATAATGCAATGCATATTTTAGCATAGGTAGGTAACAGACTAACTAATAAGATTGATAAAGCAACGGTTAGGAACCTCTGGGATTTAGCTACACGTGAAGCGGCGAGTAATGTAAGACGAAGGTGTAAGGCCCGTGTTTTTTTTTAGAAATCAATATGGCTATTCCGTCGGTGGAAGTTCAGTGGTTTCCCAAAAAAGATACCATCCAGGACGAAACAGAATAATGCTCTTCGGTCTCATAGGAAGCTGCAGTTGCATTATAAGCATACATCCAAGGGAGAGATACGCACATTTCAAAAAGCCATTTTGAAACGAACGGAATCTCGTTCTCTTGTTCTGTGGGGTTATTAATCTAAAAAGCTAAACGTGACGATAAAGGATTCTGTTGACCTGGGTTTCGGTTCCATGAGAATGTCACATTGTGTGAAAAGCCGTGTCGAAGCGCATTCTAAGGTCGCATTATCTGTTGAAATAAACATCGCACCATAAAGCTGGATAGACTGTACGGGGAATAATTTTCTGTGAATAATTACGAATAGATAAGGGAGAAAAGTCAGATAAAGAAATGCGAAGTCATGCTGGAAGGATACCGTGGGTTCGAGAAGCCCCCACTTTTTCTTCACAGCTTTCCTCTAAAAAAGGAGTGAATAACATTGAAGATTAATAGATCAATGTGTCGTAGATATTTAAATAAATAAGAAACATTGCATGTGAATTTCGTGGTATTTGTCATTTACTGAGAATTTTACTTATATTTCAGAGGAATTATTGCATACAGTAACGTTGAGGGGGTAAGTAAGAAATGGGTTTTGCTGAGTATATGAAGTATATGCAGGTTAAAGTTTGATTCAAATTGAACATAATAGTGGATTATTCTACCTAGATTGGACATGGAGAGATGAGAATTTGGATGGCGAGCTCACTGTGAGAAATATATATTGTAATGTTATTTAGGAGTTGAGCCACATGCAACAGTGAGGTTCAACTACTGCTAAGCTAGTGGGCCAGCAAGTTGGCATATTGAGGGTGGAATAGTGGGAGTAAAGATGTACACGAACAATGAAAGTAGATTAAGTTGTTTTGTCTTTCATGCTTTTCACCAAGGCTCATTTGAGTGGTTATTGTCTTAATGTAGTGTTGTTTTGTGTTATATTGTGTAAAATATAATGTACCCACACGCATGTGGTTTATTTGTCACAGTTCATTTTAAAGTCAGCCACCTCATGGCTAGATCTCATCTCTGAGAGTCCATTGGGTTAATGAGTAAGAGGTCCTTTTGTTCTTCAGGCCACATGTTCAAGTCATTTGACCCCATGAGGTCAGGAGTCATTCTGTTAGACCACAATCTTGTGTAAGACAAATCATTGTTCTTTTGTCACATTTTGAATTACATAACATTTCATTTTGCTAAATCAATTTATCTATAAATGTTGTAGTTGGAGTTTGGTTTTGCTAACATTTTTAGGAACGACATGGTCCTACACTTGGGTCAAATTACATTACTGTGATCGGATTAGTGTGCTCTGCAGGTTTACTATTGTTCTGACCAAGCAGTGGGATTTTTAAGTACAGGGAGGTTCTTTCATGGTGTGTGAAATATGCGATGCTGGAAACATGTAGGTGTTGAAAAACTTAGTTTGGGTAAATATGTCACAATGGATGAAACGATTATTAGAGGGAGTTTTTGTAATATCATTAGTAGACATTAATTGTGTTTTTAAGTTTATGAAGAAAGAGTAGAAAGTAAACGGGAGGTTGTTATAAGTTTGTCAGTCAGAAGGAATCTGTTAAATGGTTAAGCATGACAGAGGTGTTGCACAAACTAGGTTTGCTCCAGCCATCTCACACTGTTGGAACACACAGAGGTGATTGATGAGGGAAACTTGGGCCGGCAGCTGCAGGGCACAGGGAGGAAAGAGAAAGAGAGACAAGAGAAGTAGATGTTTTGAAGAGTTCAGAGAGAGTAAAACTTGTATAAAGTTAACTGCTATTCTGAATAATGTCATATTGTTTTGTGAGTAAACATGAAATAAAAATATATTTACTAGATATAAGAACAACATGCTTAACTAGGTTGACAGAAAACTGCTATTAACCAGTCTCAGCAGCTACTGTCCTATCTGTGTTCTAAAGAGACCATACGTTGCATTTACAATTCATATTAAGGAAGTTCACCATTGATACCATTAAAGACCGTTTTGGATTAATAGGGCGTGTCTGTCAAACACTCGTGCTCAGATGGAATAAAGTGTTGAGATGTTCTCAAGAGTGGGAGTTTTCAAAACGCTTTGTAGTTTGTATTGAGACAATTAAGTGATAAGGACAGAAAACTGTTCCGTGATGATTTCTTTAGGTTTTAGCTTTAGTAATGGAGATTACATTTCGTGAGGAAACCTTTTCACCAATAATAAGTGTTCAAAGATATATATTCATTAACTGTAATCAGATTACTTGTTTTTCAATTATAGCGCTAAATACAGTTAGTTTTGTATTTTGTTACAGATCTAACCTGCTTGTAACACAACTTAGATAAACAATTAAAAAAAAAATAGAATAAGCAAGTGGTTAAAGGGAGTTTCCTCTTTGGCTCATTTGATTTAGAACTGAAGTAAGGAAGAATAGTGTTTTGTGAGAACTGTCACTCCTCATGGTTTTTAAGGATAAATCATCAGTTGTATGGACTTTGATGTAGAGATAGGATCATGGTGGAGAAGGAAGACCTTTTTTCAAGCTCCACATTTGCTCCACATTTGTGGAATCAGCTTCCAGTTTGTGTTCGGGCGGCAGACACCCTATCCGTTTTTAAGAGTGCGCTTAAGACCTTCCTTTTGATAAAGCTTATAGTTAGGGCTGATTAGATTCAGCCCCTAGTTTTGCTGATATAGGCTTAGTTTGTCGGGGGACATCTTACTTCTTCCTTCTCTCTGTCTATACCCGTGTACACCATGTTCCGATTAACCCAGCTTCCCCAAATGTCTTTCTTTTTGGTGTCTATACGGCTGGGATCCGGAGTCATGGATGATCCTGCGGTCCTGTGTCCTGGATCGCGAGCGCTGGATCTTGAGTCGTGGCTGTGGTCCTGGATCATAGGTCCTGGATGGATATCCTCGTGGATTCATCTTCCTATTATACACACATGCATTTCCAAACATTTGGACTACCTATGTTGCAAATGTATTATCTTTTCAATTTACACACGGCATCTATTGCACGTCTGTCCGTCCTGGGAGAGGGATCCCTCCTCTGTTGCTCTCCCTGAGGTTTCTCCCATTTTTCCCTTTAAACTTTGGAAGTTTTTCCTTGTGCGATGTGAGGGTCTAAGGACAGAGGGTGTCGTATTGTCATACTGATATTCTGTACACACTGTGAAGACCACTGAGACAAATGTAACATTTGTGATATTGGGCTATATAAATAAACATTGATTGATTGATTGATTTTTGGTTTCAAATTAAAGAAGATTTTAAAGATGAAGTTTATTTTTTTCTGACTAGAATTTTAGAAGCAGGACTTCAACTTCAAAAAGAGATTTTACAATGTGGTTTTACTACTTTCAATGAAGTAAAGAATCTGGGTAGACTACTGCCATTGGTTTGTTTTAACATTCACATGTTTCAGCATTCCTGACCATATAGACCAGGGGTGTCAAACTCAAGGCCCGGGGGCCACATTCGGCCCGCGACTTCATTTTATGTGGCCCCACAAGAGCTTGCAAAGAATATAATATGTTTATTATACGGTTACATGGTACAGAAGCACATTGCCCATAAACTACATGTCCCACAATGCATCTCAAATATGACTTTTTTCTCAGAATTTGCCTTTTTTTCTTCAAAATATGCATTTTTTCATAGAATTCCTTTTTCTCAGAATTAGATTTTTATTTCAAAATGTCACTTCTATTTCTTTTTTCTCCAGAATTTGGCTTTTCTTTTTAAATCATTTTGGGACATACGCACTGAAGAGACTTGCCCTAGACTTCTGCTTTCAGACATAGTTAATTATGAAGTTATTACCCTATCCGATGATAATCCAATGCAGAGGCAATGATGTAATATAATACATTATTTTATATATATGAAATATTTATATATGTATTTTTATATAGTCTTAAAGTTACAACCGGCCCTTTGAGTGCAACCATAATGCTGATGTGGCCCGCGATGAAATTGAGTTTGACACCCCTGATATAGACACTCAGCCGTTTTATTTTGTAACCCTTTGGGGGAGAGATATAAATTGAGTTTTTCTCAAGTTGCTGATTTATTGTGATTACAGCGGCACTGGAAAGTTGTGCGCCACCTTTGGGTTGTACTCTGAATCAGTGTGTTGGTGAAGAGTTGCTCACTACAGAAACAGAAGAACTGTGCAAAGAACGCATCTCTGAGGAGGGTTTGACATTTTGCGTGTACCTCGTTGCCAAGGCAACAGTGGTGTGAAGAGGAACTGCAGTTTTTGGGGATTCCTGCTGTGCAGAGGACAACGTGTGTCTGCTGATTGTACCACATTGATCCAGAGGTTCCTTCCCCCTCAGGACATCCCAGTGCAAAACAAGAGTTTCATTGATCCAATTGACTACAGCTGCAGAGGACAACGCATCACTGACTGTTCACATTATGACAAGATCTTGAGACAGGCTGGTCTCAGACTGTTCAGACTCTGAAGAAATTATGCGATGATTTGACAGCATAACTGTGCAAGAGTTTTCCAGAGGGTGGTGTAGAACAATAGGGTTAGTGTTTGAGAAGGGAGGCTGATTGTTTAAACGATGGTCTGGAATACTGAAAAGATTAAAGTTTAAAATCCTTGTTTGGCAAACAAGACATCTGATTATTAGGTCACACATAATAATCTAGACATATAAACTAACTATGAGTAAAGGGATGAATGGATTTCATATCCTAGGGAGGGTTAGTTATGTTGCGAATACTTCGCAGGGTATTTGCTAATGTATTTTGAAGAACAAATAACAAGGACATAAGTCCAATTTTGTTTTGTTTTTAGATTAAATTGTCCGTTAACAAAACTGTTCACCTTATGTCTAGATTTGGACTTTGATGGTAAGGGAGTATTTAGGCTTATTTGTATACGTCTGACATTTTAAAATATGTTGGCTATTCACTAGATAGATATTGGTTAAGAACTTTTCTGAAGATTGAATATTTGTTCCATTTCTAAATATTCCTATTTAAAAAGTAATTTTAGAGTAAGAAGGCTGATGCTGAAATGGGAAATAATGTGGGGCCTTCAATAACCCATTGTAATGGTGCATATTATTGACGACCAATAGGGAGGAGGGGTCACTCGACCCACCCTGCAGTGGGTTTTAAAATCTTACTTGCAGCTTCACAGGAAGCGCACGGCACCAGATTATGAGTTTAGAGGACTAGCGGCACCACCTCCTAATGGACATTCATTTAGTTAGTAATTAACTGACATTTAGAGATGTTAAAAAGTAAAAACATACCTACCATGAGGGATAATTCCTAAGTTCAGCTACAAACCATTGATGAAATTACTTCTGTTTTTAGGTCCTTGATAAAGGAAGGAGTGATTGTTACATGTTCGGACACCCAGGGTTCCACGCACGGTTAAAGACGTTAACATTGTTTTTTAGGTATACCAGAATTGAAGATACATGTATAGTGACCGATGAAGAGCTACACAGGTCGTAGTAGAGGTTTGACTCAAGATAATATGGACATTTTGATGTGGATTATATGTGGATGAACTGCAGTGGTGTACAATGGGGAAGTGACATTTTTTGGCTAGACACTTTTCAGGGAATGTGGGAAACAGCTGTTCCAATGAGGGGTTGGAGATATCTTGAACATTATAGTTGTAATTGTGAATTAATAAATGATGGCGCTCCATATATACAGATTTTTATAGACAACGGATACTGGCCTATGCTGAAACATCAAAGTCTCTGCAGAGCACGACACATGGCCAAAAAGACTGAGACCAACTGACCTTTGACCCTGACCAACAGGGTAACTTGAGAAGGCACTGTCAATGACTGACTCTGAGGTGTACCTGACCAAACTTGACTTTACAACCTGACAGTGTGAGTGTGAGTGAGTGTATGTCTGCATCTGATCAGTGCAACTGCATGATTTAAAACAATGACTAATCAAGCATGTTTTTGGACTAACACATTATTTTTGGGGCTCTGTGGGAAATGAGAGGTTTCCTAACATTCCACAAAAGGGGAAACCGCACATGTGACCCGTTTCTAATCTACTTGATGATATTTCACTCCCACAGGAGGTGGCAGTTTGCAGAATGTGAAACTCAAACTATGACATTTGAGGATTCTGTTTCTTTTAGGACTGAAAGAGGGAGAGAAACACTTCATTTCACTGAAGTGTTTACTGTGGAAATGATGGATGTACATTTGGGGAAAATGTTTGGTATTTTCTTATAATCCATTATTACCTGAAGGTTTTCTTCCCATACAGGATTTTGGTTACACATGAGTTAATGTGTAAAAAGGGGGAGTGTAAACTTCAAAATGTACATTTTTCATTTAGGGACTGAAAGGAACCTGCTGCCCCAACTCGATTGTTCAATCTGACCATTGATTGACAGTTTTAGAATTGACCTGCTCCATATCTGGGGATAAGATACTGTTTGATGAATGTTGACATGTCTCTAATATTGATTGAGTTATAGCAGGTAACACAGATGCAGAATCAGTGGCCAAGGGGCTACTGTGAGAGATGTAAGTCCAGAATGGAATACTGAAGAAGTTGACCTGTGAGTAATATTTCAACTAATGTTTCAACAGGTATTAAAGTAACTGAGGTTTGAAATGTAGAAAGAACATATTTACAGTTAAGCTAAAACATAGTAATGTAATGAGACAACATCATGTAACTAGCCTGGTAACGAAGTAAAAGCCATAGACTTTATTGTTTAGGTCATTATGGGGATATACATTTCATCTACATTTATAATAGAAAGACATTTGATGACAGTTTGTTGGAATTCTGTATTCATTTTTTCAGTGAGATAATATCTAAGCACTGACGGGTAGAAGCAGAATCACCAGGAAGCCATTTACTTTGTTAGTATTGTGATTTTGGTTGTTTTTGAATCCATAACATTAGTGTGTTTCTTTACCAGAAACATTAGCAGTTCAAATCATATTTAGATTTTTAATGGGATCTCAAGGATTTCATTTAAAAATAAACACAGATGCTTGTCAGAAATTCAGAGCTATTGAAATATGTTATTTATTTTACCTAAAGATGTTGGGGTTCTTATTTAGTTGGCACAGTCCAAGTATTAAGATTCTGAAGCTGTACAATTAATTTAGAAAACCTGTTCACAGACGTCTGTTGTTTTAAGACACCCCACCAACAGGCTCCAAGTGGCCTACGCAGTGGTGGGTCAAACAGCCGAGGGCCCCAGAGCCCGGAGCGTAGGCTTGAGGGATTTGTATCAGATTTCTCCACACAGGTTGCTGACGCCAAAAGGGGGACCCGAGACGCAGGAGGCTGACGGTCATCAGGACAGAGTGGCTCAACCCCAGGCTCTCCGGCCCCGACCGAGTGACCCAGCGGATCTCTCATGCCGTCCGCATAGGAGGAAAGGGGGACAGCTCGTACCACGGGAGCCAGTGCTAGGACCAGGGGACGACATCAGGACAGATCTGGCTCTCATCAAGGAGGTCGACTCGGATGCTGTCATCAGCGGACTGGAGGAGAAGGACCTCGAGGACATCCATGCAGCAGACGACTTGGAAGCGGCTGGCAGTGGGCTGAGGGACTTGTCGAGCGGCAGCAGCAGAGGAGTCTACTTCTCTCTGATCAGTTCCACCCGTGAAGGGAAAGCCGCATCTCCCCCTCCCTATCAGCTGTCGTTGTGGGCTATTCGTCCGGGGGGGGGGGGGGCAGGCGGGCGGGCTGGCTGATGATTCACCACCAGGATACTGCTTCTTAGCACTCAGCTGCCCCCTCATGATTCCTTCACGATTTCAAGTACTTTGGGTCTCAGTTTCTGATAGATTTATACGATATTGGGGGACAGACACAGTAGATATGTTTCAAAATGCCTTGTGTAGGTTTATCTCTTGAGAATGAGATAAAAAGGGAGATTGCAGATTATTATCATCTGATATTTAAGAAGTGTGTTACATTTGAAATGGCAGAAGGTCTTGTTGCAATTTCCAGATATTAAAAGAGGTCCCTTGAGTTTCTCTGGTAATTATTAATAGTAGCAGTTAAGTGAATATTGTTCAAACAATACCTGTATTTGTGTTTTATATTGATTTCTCTGTTTTATCCTTTCATAAATGTGAGGACTAAAATGGCTATAAACAAGGGCTGGTTGGAGAAAACAGGGTTTTATTGCTCTGTGGGGGAGGTGTAGGTATGCAGGACAGGGTGCTAGGTGGATGAGAGTATATTCTGCTTAAGATCTCTAGCATGTCATGTTTCAGGGAAGTCTACATATCTTGAATAGTATATGTGTGGGTTTAATTACTTTGTATTAATAATAAGCAGTCTGTGTAACCAGAAGTTAGAGATATGAGAGATGAAATTGTTGTGTTATCTTTGGAAGCAAGGAAATATCCTTTAAGACACAACTGAGGTCTCTGGAATGTGGGGGGGTGTGTGTGTGTGTGGAGGCTGAGTAAACTCCACCCCTTCCTGTTGGTGTTGGTATGAAAGAAGCTGTTCAGCCTTTTGTTCGCTCTATCTTCGCGCGCTGCCCAGACAGAAGGATCACAGCGTGTGAATCAGGGCAGGAGTACTCCTACGTTACTTATATGATTTTTATATTGTATAGTAATGTATTATATTGTATTGCATTATTACCTTGTTTAATTAAAACAGATTATTGTTTAACTGGTATCCTGGTGTCTTCTAATTTCCTCCCTGTTATGATTTTAAGCAGGACTCGCCAAAACGACACGCGGAGAGGAGTTGGGTTGTAAAAACCTCATTCTCCAACAAGTGGTGACCCCGACGTGATCGAGTGGGAGTTCAGAGGGAGTCACATCTGCAGCCTCATTCTCCAACGCGGGCAGCAGGAGCGGGGCTGTCAGCATTAGCTTGTAGATGGTATTTTAAACTCGATGCGCTCTGAAACTACGGGGCGGCCAAGGAAAAAAAATACACATGCGTTAATCGCGTTAAAATAATTAGTGCCGTTAAAAAAATGTTGCGTTAACGCGTTATTAACTTGACAGCCCTAGTTTTTAGTAGAAATATCCCTTACAATAAAGGCAGTATAGTATGCCCGTGTGTGATCTCCAATAAATGTCTTCAACCATCTTTTAAACTCAGAGTTTGATTCCCACTCCTTTCTGTACTTTAGTGAATACAGTTTAGACTGTGACACAATGACCTACGTGGATGTTTAGCTTGTCACAGAGAGGCACACACACAGTGGACGAGGTGATTAAGTGACTGAAGCTGTCTCAACGCGGGAGAGTGTGGCTGTCTCCTCTCTGCTCTGACTGCAGCTGAGCTGCTGCGGGAGGCAACTGTGAGTCTGCGCGCCTGTGAGTACTATGGGAGGGCTGAGCATGGGAGCCTGCCTGCAGACCTCCACTCTCAGGACAGTTCCGGTGCAGACCTCCACTCTCAGGACACCTCCACTGTCAGTACAGGAAGTGACGATTCTGACGCGTTTTATTCCCGCCCACCGAAGGACTCGTTTGATGGAAGTTTTCAAATCACAATGGAGACTCATCACGGAGGTGATGAGTCCGACCACCGTGCACTTTGGGTCGGCCTTGGTCAAACCCTTTTGACCCCCCCCAGCCTGGTTCTCGTAAAAGATTTTCGCTCAAATGACACCATGGAGGAATGTAACGGGAGTTGACAGGGGACTCTGCCCTCCTCACGAGTGCCTATTTTCGGACTTATTTTCACTTTTCCCCATCCATCCATTCATCTTCTCCCGCTTATCCGTGGTCGGGTCGCGGGGGTAGAAGTTCCAGCAGAGAGCCCCAAACTGTCTTTTCCCTGGCGACATCAACCAGCTCTGACTGGGGGATCCCAAGGCGCTCCCAGGCCAGCGAAGAGATATAATCCCTCCACCTGGTCCTAGGTCTACCCCTTGGTCTCTTCCCAGCTGGACATGCCTGGAACACCTCCCTAGGGAGGCGCCCAGGTGGCATCCTAACTAGGTGCCCGAACCACCTCAACTGGCTTCTTTCGACGCGAAGGAGGAGCGGCTCAACTCCGAGTCCCTCCCTGATGACCGAACTTCTCACCTTATCTCTAAGGGAGACACCAGCCACCCGGCGGAGGAAACCCATCTCGGCCGCTTGTATCCGCGATCTCGTTCTTTCGGTCATGACCCATCCTTCATGACCATAGGTGAGGGTAGGAATGAAAATGGCCCGGTAGACAGAGAGCTTTGCCTTCTGGCTCAGCTCCCTTTTCGTCACAACGGTGTGGTAAAGCGACTGCAGTACCGCTCCCACTGCTCCGATTCTCCGGCCCATCTCACGCTCCATTGTTCCCTCACTCGAGAACAAGACCCCGAGATACTTGAACTCCTTCACTTGGGGTAAGGACTCATTCCCTACTTGGAGTGGACAGTCCATCGGTTTCCTGCTGAGAACCATGGCCTCAGATTTGGAGGTGCTGATCCTCATCCCAGCCGCTTCACACTCGGTTGCGAACCGATCCAGTGAGTGCTGAAGGTCGCAGACCGATGAAGCCATTAGAACCACATCATCTGCAAAAAGCAGTGGTGCAATCCTTAGTCCACCGAACTGCAGACCCCCTCCCCCACGACTACGCCTCGAAATCCGATCCATGTATATTACAAACAGGATTGGTGACAAAGCGCAGCCCTGGCGGAGGCCAACCCTCACCGGAAATGGGTCCGACTTACTGCCGAGGACCCGGACACAGTTATCGCTTTGGGAGTACAGAGATTGGATGGCCCTGAGTAGAGACCCCCTCACCCCATACTCCCGCAGCACCTCCCACAGTAACTCCCTGGGAACTCGGTCATACGCCTTCTCCAAGTCTACAAAACACATGTAGACCGGATAAGCGTACTCCCAGGCCCCCTCCAGGATCCTTGCGAGAGTAAAAAGCTGATCCGTCGTTCCACGACCAGGACGGAATCCGCATTGTTCCTCCTCAATCTGAGGTTCGACAATCGGCCTGACCCTCCTTTCGAGTACCTTGGAGTAAACTTTCCCGGGGAGGCTGAGTAGTGTGATGCCTCTGTAATTGGCACACACCCTCTGATCCCCCTTTTTAAAAAGGGGAACCACCACCCCGGTCTGCCACTCCTTTGGTACTGTTTCCGACTTCCACGCAACGTTGATGAGACGTGTCAAGCATGACAGTCCCTCAACACCCAGAGCCTTCAGCATTTCCGGGCGGATCTCATCCACCCCCGGGGCTTTGCCACTGTGGAGTTGTTTGACGACCTCAGTGACCTCCCCCCGGGAGATTGGTGTTGATCCCCCGTCATACTCCAGCTCTGCCTCTAACATAGAGGGCGGAGTTGTCGGGTTCAGGAGTTCCTCAAAGTGTTCCTTCCAACGCCCTAACACTCCATCAGTTGAGGTCAACAGCGTCCCATCCTTACTGTACACAGCTTGGATGGTCACCTGCTTCCCCCTCCTGAGGTGTCGGACAGTTTTCCAGAACAACTTTGGTGCCGCCCGAAAGTCCTTCTTCGAACTTCTCCCACACCCGCTGCTTTGCCTCGGCCACGGATGAGGCTGCTGCCCTTCGGGCCTGTCGGTACCTTGCAACTGCCTCGGGAGTCCCCTGGGATAACAAATCCCTGAAGGCCTCCTTCTTCAGTCGAACGGCTTCCCTGACCACCGGTGTCCACCAGGAGGTTCGAGGGTTACCGCCCCTTGAGGCACCTAGGACCTTGAGACCACAGCTCCCCGCCGCGGCTTCGGCAATAGAGGCTTTGAACACCGACCACTCTGGTTCAATGTCCCCAACCTCCACAGGAATGCCCGAAAAGCTCCGCCGGAGGTGTGAGTTGAAGGCCTCCTGAACTTGGGCCTCCTCCAGACATTCCCAGTTCACCCGAACTACACGTTTGGGCTTACCAGGTCTATCCAGAGGCTTCCCCCGCCACTCGACCCAACTCACCACCAGATGGTGATCAGTTGACAACTCCGACCCTCTCTTTACCCGAGTGTCCAAAACATCGGCCTCAGGTCCGATGATACGATAACGAAATCGATCATGGACCTTCTGCCTAGGGTGCTCTGGTACCACGTACACTTATGAGCATCCTTATGCTCGAACATGGTGTTTGTTATGGCCAATCCATGACTAGCACAGAAGTCCAGTAACAAACCACCACTCCGGTTCAGATCAGGGGGGCCGTTCCTCCCAATCACGCCCCTCCATCACTTTTCCCCGGTTTTATTATTTTTTTGGCTATTTCACCCGGTTTCTACCGGGGACATTGCCCGGTCTCGGGTGTCCCCCCACGGCCTGTGTCCAGCCCCCCCCCCCCACCCCACTCATCCATGTATTAACAGATTTTGACAATTTTTGTTGCATTTTTCTCCTCTCCTCTCACTGATCGAATGGCAAACGCGACCCACTGTCGGAGGGCCTCCGCGCCGGCCGATATGAAGCGTGACCAAGACGCACCGTCCAGGGGTCCCACGGGTCCCGCAGCGGGGTGGAGGTTCCCAGCTGGAACCTCCCCACCTCCGCCACGGTGCACCCGGCAAACACGGTTGTTTCTCGAACCTTCCACTGTTGTCTAGCGGGTGTAACTAAAATACAAGATGTCGTATTTATACATAAATATATATATATATATCTATATAGATAAGTGTCAGTGCTATTTTATGTTGTATTAGCATGCATTTCAGGTTCGGAAAGTGGCGCTGCGGCTGTACTGATAGTAACTACAATACAAGGTGTCCGTATATATCTATATATATATAGATATATATACATATGTATATAATAAGTGTCACGATCCGATTTTATTTTGTATTTGCGTGCATTTCCTGTTTGGAAAGTGGCACTGTACTGATAGTGGTGATTTTATTTTGGAATTCTTAGCGTGCACTTCCTGTACTGACAGTGGAGGTGTCCTGAGAGTGGAGGTCTGCACAGGAACTGTCCTGAGAGTGGAGGTCTGCAGGCAGACCCCTCTCGGGCTGAGGGGCTCACGGCAGCTCGTTAACTGCAGAACAATACGTGAGTCTCCAAACACAAGAAAAGTCCCTAATAACACCATTACAAGTCGTTAGATTAGTCGTTAGTCGCTTTTGACAAAAATAAGTAGCCGGAGGGTTTGGAAAGCCGCCAAATTTAACGACAAAGTTGCCAAGTTGGCAACACTGTGTAACACAACTTCCAAAGTTACAGTAAAATAAAAAGGACCCTGACTCGGACAATACACAATCCAACATGTTCAACAGAAGATAATCTGTTATACATGGTACTTTACATATATATCTGTTTGTTTAAGGTGTCCAGGTGATGCAGACAGGCTGGACCAGAGTGAGAGACAGAACTGGACTCCTCACAGCAGTGAACTTCAGCACAGGTACAAAGACTATATTTTTTATTCTGTACAAAGAATCAAGAAAGATATTGGTTTAAATAAATGAAGTATTGACTTTAATACACTGATATACATTCCATTAAACAATACTAAATACTAGATCACCTACACATCAGTGAAGTTGAGGGTTTTTTCCATGCAAAAAGTTACATTTAGATGTTAACAAGCAATATGACTTTGTCAGCTTTCTAATTTAATGTATTGAAGGCAAAGATATTTAACACATAGTGAGAACTGCTACTATTTATCTCTCAATATTGTCTGTAAAAAACGTGGTAAAAGTTATTCTTTCAGTGAGACAACAGAGCAAGCTTCTACAGTTGCACTACGTTTTGTTACAGTTAAATATTATTTTGATAATAACATATATTTCAATGTAAATGAACTTCATACTATTCATTCATAATCTGATTGTCTTTGTAGCTCACTGTTGAAAAAACAAAAAAACATTACAATTACAAAATAATTATATCTACAGCCCCTAAACACACAAACACACCGCTTTCATAAATAACACACTTGTTCTGCAATAATATGTTTTATGTTTCCTGTAATTTTTGTCAGGAAAGGACATGCCTGAAAGACACAACATTTTCTCCTTCTCTGAGGGTCAAGAAGAACATCCAAGAGGAACATTAAAAGCTGATGTTATGAGATTTTAAGACCAGTACACTAAGAAACTACTTTTATTGTGAAAAAACAGTCAGCTGATCGAATGCACCTATTTCCACATCTACACTCCATCAGCTGATTATTTCTATTTGCCTCACTTTATGAGCTTCACATCACTTGTGCCTTGTACCGCAGAGTTTGCAACGTCACAAATAAATGGGGCCAATCTTCAGTCAGATGTGAATGTGTAATCTAACATTTTCAGTAAGAATAATGGACGAAAGGAGTGCAAAAACAATTTATTGAAATGTGAACCAAAAGTTAATCAAATGTTTTAAATAAAAAGCACATATGGACAGAAGGTGTAAACCTAGTAAATGTATAAGTGAACACATTTAGTCAAATAATATGAAAGACTAGGCCTGTGCAGTTGGTATCAGCTACTGTATGCCCAGCATGGGCTCCTCCATCAGGCCTGGTCCTCCTCACAGAGGAAAGACCCTCAGTCCTCTCCAAACCAACAGATAGGACGTCCATCACACGGAGGTTTCTCCCTGAAGTCTCTGCAGCTCTCTGGACACCACGCTGTCTGAATCCGTCCACACTGAATATGAGAGGGGGAAAATGAAAATAATAAATGCTTTAGACCAGTGACCACCAACTGGCGGCCCGCGGGCCACATCCGGCCCGCCAGACATTCTCATCCGGCCCGCACAACGGGGGTGACTGTGGCTTTGGCGGAGTGGTTACTGCGTTCGCCCCCCACCCATTTCTTTGTTTACAACGTCTCGTGAGTAAGGTGCAGTACCGGAGTCCAACAGAGAGGCAGCAGCTGCGGGACAGTAGACTGCGTACTGCGAAACCTTCCCTCCCCTGAAGAAGAAGTGATCCTTCGTTGTAAAGAGTCTGGTTAATGCGCTCCGCACCACAGCAGTAGCCCCGCTGCGACAGAGTCCACCAGAGAGGCTGGAGCTGCGGGACAGTAGCCTAGAAGCAGGTTTGGGTTGTAACCTTTATATATACAGTCTATGGTTGTAACGGAATACATAACGGCGTTACGTAATCAGAATACAAAAATCAAGTAGGCTAACTGTATTCAGTTGGCGTTACATTTGAAAAACGAGTAATCTGATTACAGTTACTTTCGTAAACCTGAAGTGAATACATTTTGGAATACTTATTGGAATTATTGGTGGAAAAGTTTCCTCACAAAATGTAATATTCATTACCGGCAGAACTGTGTGCACACTGCACAGCGCTGCAGCATGTCTGTGAGCGAGAGAGAGATGCAGCGTGTCTGTGAGGCCCCGCCCCCGCACGCAGATGAGAGAGAGAGATCTCTTTTAAAATATATTGAAAGTTAGAAACGGAGATGGTTAGATAAAATGTGCAATATAACGTTTATGTAGCATTCCTTTATTGTCGAAATGATGACATTTCATAACGGGATGAAATCAAAGTGAATGGCCTGCTGCTGCTGAATGCATGGGGCAAGTGACTGGAAAAAGTTTTAAAAGTTATTACATACAAGGATGGTCCGGATCTGGGGGTGGGAGGGGTTATATTTCCATAGTTTTGTCCTCTTGTCTGAATGTTGTTATTGTTTGTTTTTTCTGTATTTTTTGTAATTTGTGTTGTACTGGTTGTGATTGTACATTGTATTTTTCTAAATGTGTATGAATACATTTTTGAAAAACATTTGATCAACAATAAAAAAGGATTTGGTCAGGATCTAGACTCAGTGTGTAGTTTATTAATTAATCAACGCTCTCTACATTAGGAAAACACATACCAGTGTACCCGAGGGAGTCACACACAGCTGTGCCTGGATAACCAAAGAAATTGACAAGATAACCAAAACCCTTGAATCTACACACAGCAAATAAACTCAAATGACACAACGAGATGTAAAAGGAGATCACACATACAGTATAGTCGATATAAAACTGGCCGCTTCAATCTGAAGAGCAACTAAAACAAAACACGGGAGTGTACCTTGTTCTTGTGAACACTAATGTTATCCACAGCATACACAGAGACCACGAAGTTCTTAAGGAGAAAACTAGTTACTGAAACAAAACACGTTGGGGCGGTGGTGGCGTAGTCGATAGGGACTTGGCTTGGCAACTGGAAGGTTACCAGTTCAAGTCCCGGCAAGACCAAGTCAATCAATCAATCAATGTTTATTTATATAGCCCAATATCACAATGTCACATTTGTCTCAGTGGTCTTCACAGTGTGTACAGAATATCAGTATGACAATACGACACCCTCTGTCCTTAGACCCTCACATCGTACAAGGAAAAACTTCCGAAGAAAACCCAGTTTAAAGGGAAAAATGGGAGAGCAACAGAGGAGGGATCCCTCTCCCAGGACGGACAGACGTGCAATAGATGCCGTGTGTACATTGAAAAGATAATACATTTGCAACATAGGTAGTCCAAATGTTTGGAAATGCATGTGTGTATAATAGGAAGATGAATCCACGAGGATATCCATCCAGGACCGATGATCCAGGACCACAGCCACGACTCAAGATCCAGCGCTCGCGATCCAGGACACAGGACCGCAGGATCATCCATGACTCCGGATCCCAGCGTATATAGACACCAAAAAGAAAGAAATGTGGGGAAGCTGGGTTAATCGGAACATGACAGTACACAGGTATAGACAGAGAGAAGGAAGAAGTAAGATGTCCCCCGACAAACTAAGCCTATATCAGCAAAACTAGGGGCTGAATCTAATCAGCCCTAACTATAAGCTTTATCAAAAAGGAAGGTCTTAAGCGCACTCTTAAAAACGGATAGGGTGTCTGCCGCCCGAACACAAACTGGAAGCTGATTCCACAAATGTGGAGCTTGATAAGAAAAGGCTCTGGCTCCCATTGTACTTTTAGAGATTCTAGGAACAACCAACAACCCTGCATTCTTGGAACGCAATGCCCTAGTAGGACAGTAGGGTATAATGAGTTCTTTAAGGTAAGATGGCGCCTGCCCATTAAGGGCTTTGTAGGCGAGAAGAAGAATTTTAAATTCTATCCTGTGTTCTATAGGGAGCCAGTGTAAGGCAGCCAGAACAGGAGTAATGTGGTCCCTTTTCCTAACTCTGGTTAGTACACGAGCCGCAGCATTTTGAATCAGCTGAAGCGACTTGACTGACTTCTTGGTACTCCCTGATAATAAAGAGTTACAATAATCCAGCCTAGAAGTAACAAATGCATGGACTAGTTTCTCTGCATCGTTTTGAGGCAAGATATGCCTGATTTTTGCAATGTTACGTAGATGGAAGTAGGCGGTCCTTGAAATTGATTTTATGTGGGCGTTAAAGGATAAATCCTGATCAAATATAACACCAAGATTCCTTACAGTCTCACTGGAGGCCAAATGAATGCCATCCATAGTTAGTATATCTTTAGATAATTTGTTTCGTAGATTCTTCGGGCCAAGTACAATAACTTCAGTTTTGGTCGTGTTTAACATCAAAAAGTTTAAGGTCATCCACGTTTTTAAGTCCTTAAGGCAGTCTTGAATTGTATTTAGATGATTAATTTCATCAGGCTTGATTGATAAATATAGTTGAGTATCATCCGCATAACAATGAAAGTTTACAGAATGATTCCTTATAATATTGCCTAACGGAAGCATATATAATGTGAACAAAATAGGTCCGAGCACTGAGCCCTATGGCACTCCATGGCTAACTTTGGTTTGCGTGGAAGATTCATCGTTAACACGTACAAATTGAGAGCGTTCAGATAGATAGGACCTAAACCAGCCTAAAGCAGTTCCCTGTATGCCAACTAAGTGCTCTAGTCTTTGCAATAGGATATCATGGTCGATAGTATCAAATGCAGCACTGAGATCGAGCAAAACAAGAATAGAGACAAGTCCCTTGTCTGAGGCTATTAGAATGTCATTTGTGACTTTAACCAGAGCTGTCTCTGTGCTATGATGTGTTCTAAAGCCAGACTGAAAATCTTCAAATAAATCATTGTTTTTTAAGTAATCACACAACTGTTTTGCGACCGCTTTCTCAAGAATCTTTGAGAGGAACGGAAGATTAGAAATAGGTCTATAGTTGGCTAAAACCTCTGGATCGAGGTTGTGCTTTTTAAGAAGTGGTTTTATCACTGCTACTTTGAATGATTGTGGAACATAGCCTGATAATAAAGACATATTCATAATATTTAATAAAGAAGTGCTAATTAATGGAAAAACTTCCTTCAACAGCTTAGTTGGAATTGGATCTAACATGCACGTTGATGGTTTAGAAGAGAGAATCATTGAATGTAATTGTTCAAGATTTATGGCTGAAAAGCATTCTAGTTTACTATCTAGTGTAATATTAGAACTTACGTTTCCGGGAGCTGTTGATAACACTATACTGGTCAAAGGCAAGAGGTCATTAATTTTGTTTCTAAGAGTAACAATTTTATCGTTAAAAAAGCACATAAAATCATTACTACTGAGTGCTATGGGAATAGAAGGCTCAATGGAGCTGTGGCTCTCTGTCAGCCTGGCTACAGTGCTGAAAAGAAATCTTGCATTATTCTTATTCTCATCTATTAATGAAGAGTAGTAGGCTGCTCTCGCTTTACGCAGTGCTTTCTTATATTCATTGAGAGTAATATGCCAAATTAAACGAGATTCTTCAAGTTTAGTGGAACGCCATATCCTTTCAAGTTGTCTAGACTTTTGCTTTATTTTGCGGGTTTCGGCATTATGCCATGGAGCTAATCTATGTTGTTTTATTTTCTTCTTTTTCAAAGGAGCAACAGAGTCTAATTTTATTCGCAGTGCATCTATAGCACTATCAACAACATGATCAATTTGGGGTGGTGTACATTTTGTATAAGTTTCCTCCCCTACATGCAGACATGCTATCGAGTTAAGTATTGGTGGAATCTTTTCCTTAAATGTGGCTATAGCACTAACAGATAGGTTTCTGCTGCAAGAGCTTTTGACTAATGCTTTGTAGTCTCGTAATAGTACTTCAAAAGTTACTAAGAAATGGTCGGATAAAGCAGGATTATGCGGTTCGACTAATAGTTGCTCAATTTCAATACCATAAGTCAGAACAAGGTCGAGAGTGTGATTATAGCAGTGGGTTGGTTTATTTACACTCTGACAGAAACCAACAGAATCTAATATAGAGTTAAATGCAACAGTAAGGCTATTTTTATCATCGTCAACATGAATATTAAAGTCACCTACGATAATTACTTTGTCTGTTTTAAGAACCAAAGTTGATAAAAACTCAGAGAATTCTGAATAAGGACCTGGTGCACGATACACTGTAACAAATAAGATTGGCTGCAAAGTTTTCCATGTCGGATGCGTAAGACTAAAAACGAGGCTTTCAAAGGAGGTATAATTTAATTTTGGTTTAGTATTGATAAGTAAACTTGAGTCAAAGATTGCTGCAACTCCACCTCCTCGGCCCGTGCCTCGAGCAATATGAGTGTTGATATGGCTGGGTGGAGTGGCCTCATTTATGCTGACATATTCTTCATGTCTCAACCAAGTTTCAGTGAGACAGCATATATCAATATTATAATCTGATATTAAATCATTTACCAATATTGCTTTAGATGCTAGAGATCTTATGTTTAAGAGACCACATTTAATCTTCCTGTTTTGTTGCACTGTAGTAGTTGTTACATTTACTTTTATTAGGTTATTATTAGAGCCGGGACTCGATTAAAAAAATTAATCTAATTAATTAGAGGCTTTGTAATTAATTAATCGAAATTAATCGCATTTTTAATCGCATTTTTAAAAATCGCATTTTTAAGCACAGGGCCATCTAAGCTAATTTAACAGATGGCCCTGAGCCCAATAGAGATTGCCCTGAAAAATGCACGCGGACGAAATGGCACGAAGGGTTTGGGGGGCCTCCGTCCCCCTAGACCAGGGCTATTCAATTACACATTCAATTGGGCCAGATTTTATAACTACAAAATTCAGCTGGGCCAGACATTCAGCGGCCTGTAAAAAGCGGGTAATGACACATTTTAAACCAACACATATTACTGCGATGAAAAACATGCCATTTGTATTCATTGTTCATCTAACAAAAGTGCATAAAAACACAACAAATTAGCATTAATTTAACAGAATCTGAGGCATCTCAAAGTGCATAAAAAAAAAAGTGCACAGTTGTAGCATTACATGTGTTCGCTTTAGAAGTAAAATATTCAGATAATTTTTTTCGACCCAGACACATTACAAAGTGCATTTAAATACAAAAATAACTGTCAAACCCTTCAGTGCACAAACCCATAACAAGGGATAAGGGTAACTAACATGAATGAATACTACACTACACGTCTACTATGGTAAACTAGGTGCTTACTATCACCGCATGTGTGATCATGTGTCATCGCTGACTTTCTCAATGGGAGAAGTGACATTTTTAGTTTTGAACAAGAGCAGTGATGTTTGGCTCATAGGATGTCAATGCAATCCTAAGACATTGGTGAAGAGTGCTGTCAGTCAGGGAGCAGCGAGTGCTACTTTTGATTGAGTTCATGTGTGAAAAGCTTGACTCACATTTGTATGTTGATCCAAACATACTGAGCACACAGATCGCTACTTTCTGAACGAAGGGAACTGCTGTTTGTTGACATCACTCCAAAACTTCGCTGGCCCGTTAGTGCGCTGCGCTTGGGGCATCCGGTTACGGATGAATGCATGTCAATACGTTTCAGTGTACATTTCCCTTCGTCGATGGAGGGGACCACTTCCTTTGCTCTGGTGGATACGCCCCCCTCCATTGCAACAGTGAAGGGGTCTCTGACAAAGCCCATCACCTCTGTGGGCAGAGCAAGTCCATCCAATTGACCAAAGTTCTCTTTCAACCTCGCAATGAAATCTGTCATCACATCCGTGATTTGTGCCGGGGATGTGATGTGTTTGTGGAGCGTCGGAAAATGCAGCATCCGACCCGTACTCAAGTCGGTCGCGAAAAGGTCCAGCTTGACTTGGGCAATGACTCGCGCATCTGCTCCACAAGATCAATGACCGTTTTGTCTTTGTTTACACTTCAGAGTTGAGAGAGACATGTTTTAGAGTTGCTATCATAGGACCACCGTTACTAGCACCACTAGATGCACTTTCAAAAAACGTGCTGCGTTGTGGTTTGGTGGTTTCTAGCAACGCGGAGTGTTGCGTTCATGGTCTGTACTAGTGTAGGAATTTGGGCACGAGAGGCTGGGCCACTCGGGAGTTGGTTCTGGGCCGCATCTGGCCCGCGGGCCGCCATTTGAATAGGCCTGCCCTAGACATTTTTTAATGTTTGCAGGTCTTAGATGCTGTCTGGTGCATTCTCTAGACTGAATTATAAGATGAACCACCACAATATTATATTGTACAATTTCAATTGTATTCTTCATTTCACTTGTTTGTTTGTTCTTGTTTGTGTTTGCTCGCTTGCATGCCCTGCATAGCTTTAAGAAATACTTAAGTTGTTGGTCAAAACACTTTCCATCTGATGAAGGCAAATGCCTTCCCAGATGGAAAAAAGTAGAAAACATTACATTCAGTTATAACTGCCAAAACAAACATTATTTACACTATTATGGCCCCTGTTAAAAATGTTTGTAATGTTAACTACTGTAAATTGGTCGAACGAATGCCTCCTCATCCGGAAGCTGACCGAGCAGACCCGAGCAGCAGTCGAGAGGAGCCGAGCGCATCCGCGAAGCACACGTCAGAGTTCCCGCCGGCAAATTTAAATATCTTCGGTCAAAATAATTTCCCTTTAGAGCAATACCGCTTCAGTTGCGTCACTTATGTGACAGACAAGAAGAGTATGTGACAGACAAGAAGAGTCAACTCTAATGTCTAACACGTAATGTGGAGAAAGAGATGTCCTGTATGGGTTGATTGTGCGTTGATCTGTTGGTAATGCCTCGGGCTTCCGGTGGGCATGTAAACAAATGCATAATGCTGCGCTATACTTTGTGGCCTCATCCAGTTGCATAGCGACACTTATTGTGTAGTTGTCTTTTAATAAGTCACATGTGAAACATATTCTCATTCTGATTGGCTGTTAAGTGGTGCCCACTGACTGTTTCGGAGTCATCATGTTTGAGAAAAATCTCTGGAATCCATCGATCTGATTGATTAGCGGAGCAAATGATCAAAATACTACGGAGGGAAGATATTTTCGTTTGGATTACTGGTCTCGGGGAAGCTCGCGAGTGTGTGTGTTTGTGTATTTTTGCGTTTGTGTGTATTGTGTTTGTTTCCCGGGGAAAACACTCACGAGAAACACAGGCTGTTGTTATGCCTGCTGTGACGTCAAGTTACTCCGTTCTCCGCTTGTAATTATGCCGTTACAAGCTTCAACGTTGTATTTATCATCTGAATTTGCCGAAACAATTTTAATATTCTGAAAGCCAAGACTTTGTTTATTTGAAAACAAACTGTAACGGACCCTGCCGTGTTATCTATGATTACTATACGCCTTACATTCATAATGTCAGCAGGAGGAGTGAGTGGCGAGTGAGAGCTGTCATCTTCCATTTACAAGCTTCAAAAATGTATTTATCGTGTGATTTTGGAAATAAAAGTTTCATATTCTGAAAGCCAAGACTTTGTTTATTTAAATGTTTTTAAAAACATCCGAAATAAAAAACTTTTTTTTTTTTAATTAATTTTTTTTTAAAAACTTTTTTATTGGCTCATGATAGGCCCCTGATCTCCGTAGGCCCCTGGGCTTCAGCCCAGGTCAGCCCGTGCATTAAGGCGGCCCTGGTGACCCGGAAATGAATTTCAGCGCGCCATTTTGAAGGACATCTCATTTCTCTAAATGCACACCAAGGACCGAGGATCGAGCGTCGAGGAGGCTCTCTGGAGGAGCTATAACCGAGGATACACTGATGGTTCCTCCACGGCTCCTCCGCGGATGCATTTCCGGGAACGGTGGAGGCGTGACGCACGGCCGGACTTATCTCAGCCAATGACAGCTCTGCATGCAACCCCTGGATATTATTTTAGAACCTGCTCTCATCGCAACGCGATGTTTACAGTGAGAACAGCTGTGAGGTCCGTGCAGAAAGCAGAGCAGTGTGTATAATATATATCACTCAGTATAACAGGCCTACTCTCTTTATTTGCTTTAGTTTAGTAGATATCTACAAACAAAGAGTCGATATTTTTCTAAAACCATTTAGTGCTTCACAATAAAATACACAACGGCTGTAGCCTGATTATGCTTTAGGAGCTGTAGGTGTGTGTGGTACAGTGCGTAGATGCGGCGGACAGACGGGTCTCAGTTGGTTTGATGTCCTTACTTTTAATACTTGCAAATACAACTTTTGGCCCGTAATTTCAATTCCCCATTTCAGCGACCAGAGAGAGGGGGGGGATATATCCAGTCTCTGATTGTGTTACGTTATTATGAGAGTGCTCTCATACTTTAAATTGCATATATTTATATACATATATTTGTGTCTGTGTGTCCGCATCTGTAGCCTGGTATTGTCTCATTATACCGCACTCTCAATAAATTCAAAGTAAATATGTGGGGGAACAATGTTCAGCTGATCTAACAGAAATGATAAAATATGACAAAACACTCGACAGATGATGCAGCTGTTGCCACGTAATAATGAACGGACGTCGCTTTAATATGACCGCTCAGAGGAGAGGAGTTCTCATTTCTTTAAACGTCTGCTGCTTCCCCTCCTCTCTACTCGGTTCCCCTCCTCGGTCCTCCGCTCGCATCTCCTGTGGGCGGGACTAAGTCTCGAGGAGGGGAGCCGAGGAGGGGAGTTGAGGAGGGGACATTTAAGAATTGAGAAGCCTCTTAGGATGGGTCAAATGCAGAGAAACAATTTCCCCACGAGGGATTAATATAAGTCCAACAAAAAAAAAAAGTGTACCATAGCTGACATTAACGTTACACATTGCACTCATATTACTCACCAACATCTTGTAAAGCCGGTCCCACTGCTCTTACAGAACCGACAAACCCCCTTTCGTGTATGTACAGCTCTCAACCAGTGGCGGTCGGCCCATAGGGGCGCTAGGGGCGCCGCCCCACCTCTTGCCAGATAAAAAATAAAAAATAAAAAAAAATATTAAATAAAAAAAAATATATTTAAAAAATATATATATTTTATATTTTAATTTTTAATGAACAAGGTAAATATCATACAATTAGTATCACAAAAATGTATAATCTACAATACAATCTCGTTTAAAATTGTGTTACGATGTCTAAAGTTACTGATAAGTCACCTGTTTCCTGCCTGGCCTTGCCCATGGCATTAGTTTATCATTACGGGGCAGAGCCCCCGAGCGAAACAGCAGCAACCAGCACGTTGCAAAAGTCTCAATAGTAAACTGTGCCGCCGAAACATAATTTCAGCCAATCAGCGCCGTCAAATATTACCAACCCGGACCAACCCGATTTGTATATATCACAGCAGGCTCGTGAAAAAGACAAAACGTATCAACAAGGCTTCTCACATGGCTAGCTGGATGCAAACAGGTAAATGCTATCTTTTGTTTCACATGCTTGCTCTTCAAACAGCCGGGGACAGATACGATCTGTTCAGAAACTAGACAAAAGTTAAACAAGTACAAACCACAGACTGTCTGTGTCATGGAGAATACAGTCGCTGGTTTATTTATGTCTGTAGGCCGTTGTTGTGAGTGTGTACGGTCAGAGCATATATAGCGTTAGCTTAGCCAAGCTCCATTCAGGGAACAAGCATTCTAAAAGGTTTTTCGCCTGCCGTCTGTCTGCAGACTTGTCAAAGCATTAATTCATGGTTTTTACTAACCGGTATCAGTATGTTGTTACGTCGGCATCATTTAGAAACGTGTATTACAATTTAATCACGGTAAAATATGTTCATGTTGTTGTAGCTCCCGAGCCAGCGCGTCTTGTTTGAATGATGCGAGTAAACACAGCTAGCAGCTGCGGTGAAACTCGAGCGGCTAGAGCGATGCGATAGGAGCGTTTAGAGCGAAGCGAATATTCGCATCGCGTCCGGTCTGAACGCAGCATTAAAGCGAGCTCCACGCTGCACTGGAAACGCGCCATTACATCACCAGAAGTCCTAATTTAAGGGGTCATTTGTCTAAAAAAAATTTTTTTTACTCACTCTATCAATAGCCCCACCAAAAATATTTTTCACCAGCCGCCACTGCTCTCAACGTGTCCAGACTTGTAGTGATGTTCACCTCGTTTTATACTTTTATTCTCATTCTGAAAGAAACAGGTGAAATTTGCTAACGTGACGGCCGTCTTTGTGATGGTGATGCGTATTGTGCAAGACCAGAGACCTGTCGTTCACTCAGCGGTTTCACACACAAAAATGTGTAACTTCACAGTTTTACGACACATTTTTATTTTTTTGACTTGCAAAATGTTCTTTTAAATTGACAAACATCATATGTGTCATTCGTGGCACAATTGAAACGGGATCAAAAGATAACCTTTCTCTCTCCATTGACTTCAATGTATAATTTTACGCTTCCGGGGTCCCATGGAGGCTCCCGGAAGGGGAGGGACTTCACCTCTCTTTTGGCAGATGTATCAGGGGCGTGGCCTTTGTCGAATAACCAGGAAATACACATTTCGATCGCTTCTTCTGTCATTTACATAAATCTGTTGGTATATTTGGCTCCATAGGAACACTTTGATGCACTTTCAGTACCAGTGTGTGAGGTTGTGGTTGCGATGCCGATATGCGGACGCGTACAGCGAGGACTACAAAAAGACACACGAGGTGACTGGGGGATGTGTGTTCAAAACATTGCAAGCTTGAATAAATAATTTAAACCATTTGGTTTTTGCCAGACTTATTACTGAATATCATTCTTAATGTGATACCAAGTCCATCTGAGACCTGTGTATACCTTCAGACAGCCTCCAAGTGAAGCACACGTACTTTTTACTCACTGTTTGAAAGCAGCGTGGAGAAGTCTTCAGCTGTGGAGAGCTCCGCCCAGGATACACTGTGATACGACTTCTGTGGCTTGTTCTTTTTGTCAGTCTTATATTTGTATCATTATTAATATGATTTCGAGTTGATTTGAGACCCGTTTATACTTTCATACCATCTGTTAGTGAAACATACAGTCTGTCTGAGTTGTTTACACGCAGCGTGGAGAGCTATGGTAAACAGTGATCCGCTCAGATTAAACTGTGATACGACTTATGTGGCTATCAACCAGCAATCATTTTTAATATTAAAGACTACACACATTGATCCCTTATCAAAACAGTATTCTCCACTTTGCCGCACTTATCCAGATAAGATGTGACTGTTTACTTGGTTACATTTCGATACAGCGACACCCAATGACGATGGTACTCACATAGGCTACGTTGAGAACCAGAAACACATATATTCATACTTTTTCACACTGTTGTTAACATGTTTTCATTTCTAATTTAATGTTTATGCATTTATCTATGTGGACCCTTTTGGACCTGTCTGCTGCATTCAACATGGTGAACCATCAGATCCTCCTTCGCACTCTCCAAAAACTTGGAGTTTCAGGCACTGCACTTTCCCTCCTCACCTCATACCTCAAAGACCGTACCTACAGGGTCACTTGGAGAGGGTCAGAGTCCGACCCTTGCCAATTAACTTCAGGGGTCCCTCAGAGCTCTGTTGTTGGTCCCCTCCTCTTCTCCTTGTACACAAACTCGCTCGGATCAGTCATTAGCCCGCATGGTTTTTCATACCACTGCTACGCTGACGACACCCAATTAATTCTGTCCTTTCCCCGCTCAGAGACCCAGGTCGTCGCACGCATCTCTGCTTGTCTAGCTGACATCTCTCAGTGGATGTCTGCTCATCACCTCAAGCTCAACCTTGACAAGACTGAACTGCTTTTCCTTCCGGGAAAAGATTGTCCCACTCTTGACCTAACAATCAACATCGGCACCTCTATTGTTTCCCCGACTCAGACTGCAAGGAATCTGGGTGTGACCCTAGATAACAAACTGTCCTTCACTGCAAACATCGCTGCTACAACCCGCTGCTGCAGATACACGCTTTACAACATCAGGAGGATACGTCCCCAGCTGACCCAGAAAACAATGCAGGTTCTGATCCAGGCTCTCATCATCTCACGCCTAGACTACTGCAACTCCCTCCTGGCTGGTCTACCTGCATGTGCCATCCGACCTCTGCAGCTCATCCAGAATGCAGCGGCTCGTCTGGTCTTCAACCTTCCTAAATTCTCCCACACCGCTCCTCCGCTCCCTTCACTGGCTTCCAGTAACTGCTAGAATCCACTTAAAAACAATGGTACTTGCATACCATGCTGCGAATGGATCTGGCCCTTCCTACATCCAGGACATGGTTAAACCATACACCCCAGCACGTGCACTCCGCTCTGCATCAGCCAAATGACTCGTTGCACCCTCGCTGCGAGAGGGACCCAAGTTCCCATCAGCAAAAACACGTGGGTTTGCTATCCTGGCTCCAAAATGGTGGAATGAGCTCCCCATTGAAATCAGGACAGCAGAAAGCCTACACATCTTCTGGCGCAGTCTGAAAACTCATCTCTTTCGACTCCACTTCGAGCGATAGAATTACTAACAAAGCACTGCTAACAGAGCACTTATATACTAATAAACGACTGGCTTATCTATAGCCAGTTGAGTAGCTCTTGAAATGTTTGGCTCTATGAAACCTGATGTACTTATATGATTCTGTTTTCTTCAAGTTTGTGTCTTCCTGGTCGAATGTACTTATTGTGAGTCGCTTTGGATAAAAGCGTCAGCTAAATGCAATGTAATGTAATGTAACAAGACATCTATCAATATGTGTGTATACCTCCACCATTAAACTGTCATATTCTGCACATTTCTTATACTATCTACTAGAGATGTCCAGTATCGGGGGCCGATCCGATCCGGGGGTCGGGATCGGCCCCCGATACTGGGTTTTAAGGTGGATCGGGAGATACAATTAAATGTCATGGCCGATCCATATTAAATATTTCCCATGATTCCATTGTTACGTTGTTTGTCGTTGTTGTTCTATTGCATCAGCCGCCATTATCGAGTTGGAAAAGTGGAACGGACACATATCGTTAGCTAGTTAAAATGTCTGCAGTTTGGCATCATTTTAAAAGAACTACAAGTGAGTCGCCGACTGCGACATGCAAAGTCTGTAGTGTGGAAGTCTCACGAGGTGGTGCTAACAGGGTCTCCTACAACACCACAAACCTAATAAAACATCTTAAAAAGCACCACCCCGATGAACACACCGCCTACTGTAAAGCGACAGCGTCTGCGACTGATGGACTCCATCAACAAACACTGCGGGACAGCTTGAAACGAAAGGATTTGCTTCCTCGAGACTCCGAGAGATTTCGCAAGATTACTGAGCTGATTGTGGAGTGCATAGCAGGGGACGACCAGCCAATTTCACTTGTGGAAAACTCCGGTTTTTGTCGTCTAATAAATTATTTGGAGCCGCGCTATGGGATGCCATCCCGCCATTACATTGTTGAAAAAGGCATCCCAACGCTGCACACCAAGGTGCGTGAACAAGTGCAGCGGCACCTAAAGGAGGCTACCTCAATCGCCCTCACCACATACCTGTGGAGTTCAGGTGTAGCCCCGATGTCGCTCCTCAGTCTGACCGCCCACTGGATAGACTCCAGTTTTACTTTGCACAACGTGGTGCTACATGCAAGTGAGCTGCGTGGCTCTCACACTTCAATGCGTATCCGGAATGCTATAGAAGAGATGCTCGCCAAGTGGGACATAATAATGACAAGGTGCATGTTGTTATGAGGGACAACGCCGCCAACATGAAGAAGGTAAGCCTTCTTGTTATTGACCACTGATGTTTAGCTACGCATTACCCACGTCAGTAAAGTTCATGCTAATTCCGTCAACAGCATCTTTTAATGAATGGTCATGGGGTAAACTTCCATTTGATGATGTTGACATGATATACTGGATGTATATTAAATGTTCCCTATTCCCAATTATAATTATGTGTGCGCTGGATTTATTTAAAATGATGTCTAGATAACGTGTCTTTTAGACGGCAACCACGTCAACAGGCTAGGAGAAAAGTTAGCCTAGCTTGTTGTCAGCTAACTCACGTCAGCTTAGCCACTAGCACTTGTTATTGCGACAGCAAAGAATTAAAACCCAGTTTTATGTCTTATCTAAGACTACAGGCTTTCAATACGTTTGTTAGACTTGGAAGTAGCCTACCATTTTAATGACAAAACAGCTAGTTTTGAGAGGCTACCTATCAACAGGAAAAATATTCAGTGCAACTTTTGAGATGTTAAAATCTCAAAAGTCTCATCAGATCATAATGGTTTGGAGGTATCATGCAGATGGTGGACCATAGTGTATAAATTACTCACAAATGTTATGGAAATTTCCCAAGGTTTGTTTAATAAGTTAAGGAAAGTCCAGAAATGTATGTAAGTCAATGAGAGGTAAAGACGTTACCTCTTATTGACTTACATACACTGCCATCAGTTTTGCAACCAGCAGATGGCTGCGCTCTATTTGATACTATTGTGACATCGACTGCTTATTTTCCTCACTGACCAGTATCAATTGGCTATTGATATTCATCTATCTATCTCTCGCCATCATCCTCTCGACTGTAGGCATTTGCAGACATGGGGGTGCAGAGCCTGGGCTGTTTCGCACACACACTCCAACTCGTGGTCATCCAAGGCCTTCTCGCCCAGCAAAGCATCATCGATGCTGTCGCCAACGCACGGAAGCTTGTGGGTCATTTTAAGCATTCCCCAAAAGCCTACTCCATCCTCGAAGACATTCAGGTGGTTATCATTTTATTATTATTATTAGTAGTAGTAGTAGTAGTAGTAGTAGTAGTATGTTATCTTTTTAGTAATTGCACTTTCCCCCCTCCCTGTCATGTCATTGTAAAGCAATCCATCATTAGGCTACACTAGTGTTGAAAGGATGTAAGCCAACAAATAATTAACCTAAATATAGAGGCATTTTGAGTGGCCTACTAGAAAAGCGATACACACAGCTGATTTATTTTAATTATTATCATTATTATTATTTTACAGAAAGACCTGCACATGCCAACACAACGACTCCAGCAGGACGTGTCAGTCAGATGGAACAGTACTCAGTACATGATGCTGGTAGGCTATATGGATGGAAGGAATGAATGCAAAGAATTAATAGATTTTTTTACATGTGAATCAGCCTAAATAAATACATTTAGATGTGAGGTATATAGTTCTACTTGTATTTTACACATGAATGTTAAACTAACATTTATTTACTTATTTTGCAGAGCCTTCTTCAGCAAAAGAGGCCGCTCAGTGTCTATGCAGCGGACCACGACCTTCCATGCATGCCCTCTGCCAACCAATGGGCGCTTATGGAGAAGGCAGTTGTGGTCTTGAGTCCATTTGAAGAGCTGACAAGGGCAGTGAGTGCTGCGACTGCGAGTGCCGCGGATGTGATCCCTGCAATAACTGTCCTCAAGCGTCATCTTTCCCGTGAAGAGAGCACAGATGCTGGAATCAAGACTATGAAGAGAACACTTCTTGAGGCTGTCACTGAGCGCTTCGACTACGCTGAGACTGAACCAATCTACTCCGTTGCTACATTGGTTGACCCAAGATACAAAGATAGGCAAGTCCTGTTTGATTCAAAACTTCTTTTGCGATATATAATTGCTCAGGCCTAATCAATTCACCACTTGATTATTAATTATCAAATAACATCAAAATAAATGTTCCAAATGTTGTTCTGACATTGACAACAATAACTTTGATATGCTAAGGGAACGACAAAATATGTTAGGAAACAAATAATCATTTTTAACTAAATGAAATTCTATCCATTTTCAGATTCTTCACAAGTCCAGACCACCAGGAGCTTGCCAAGGAGGCTCTCATTAGAGAGGTGGAGATCATGGAGAGAAAGAGGAAGGCTGGCAGTGAGGTGTCTGCAGAAGAGCCTCCAAGAAAGTCACCACGTCGAGGCGGTGTAGGCTGTGCAGCTGCAAACAGCAGCTTTGTCAGTCTATATGACGAGATCTTGGAGGGGAATGTGGTGGAGTCGAGGCCTGTGAGTACGTCAGCAGTCGTCACTCAGGTGGAGGCCTACCTGGCTGAACAAACCATCCCAAGGTCAGAGAATCCTCTACACTACTGGCGGGCACATGCTTCACAGCGACCCGCACTGGCTGATACAGCCATGAAGTTTCTTTGTGCACCTTGTACATCGGTGGACAGTGAGAGACTGTTTAGTGCAGTGTCAAATGTCCTTGATGAAAAAAGGAACCGGTTGACAGCCGATAAGGTGCAGGTGTTGGTTTTCATTAAAAAAAACCTGCACTACACTTTGAAGAAGTCAGTGCAGTAGATTAAGATGGAGGAAATAAGGAGCTCTATTACACTGTAAAAATGTTTATGTTTAAGTTTAGTGATTATATGTATCTGAGATCCCTTAATTACCCACACTGTGAACAATAATAAGTTCAGTTTACTTGAAAAAAGGGTGGAAACTCGTTGTCTCAAATAAGTAACCAAAACTTTGTGTATATTATGTTTACTTTATGTGTACAATTAATGCAAAGATTTTTAAGTTAAGGTTACTTACTTCCAAGAAGTAAAGTTTAGTGAAGCTTACTTGTATTTACTGCTGTTAAATGAGTAACCTTTTGAGTTGTAAAGGGTACTTTATGTTGGATAGGAAAGTTGTTTTTTTATTATTATTGCAAAATAAATGCTCTTGAGAATAAAAGCTATTGAGCACAGCTTGGGTGCCTGTCTATTTCTTAATGTATACGAAATTAAATGCCGTTTGCCAACACAACATGTGATATCGGAAATCGGTATCGGAAAACCGGTATCGGGAAATATCGGGATCAGATCGGAACCTATATGAAAATATCGGAATCGGATCGGAAGCTAAAAAACGAGATTGGGACATCCCTACTATCTACATACATAAGAGTATAATTCATATGTATAATATCAGCTAAAATAAGTCCTTCAACATAGTTAACATTGCAGGAAAGCAATATATTAGACGTTAATTACTTTGTCAGGCTTAATATTTATCTGTAGATACCCCCAAAGCTTTTTTCTCATTTAAATGAAGAGCTTAATCTAAAGTATTGTTTTGCACCTCCTCCTATTAATATCTGTGTACATCCTGCACTAAACTGTTTTATTGTAGAGATCACTTAGTATCTTCTTGATTTTTTATATTCTATATTTCTATCATTGACCTTCTATTTCCCCCCTATGAAAGTATGTACTCTTAATATTTTTTTCATGAAATATAACACATAAAAACAATAATTCAATAACGTGCTTCAACCACTAGGCGGTGCACACAAGGTACACACAGCCATAATAACTTTTTTAGTGGGAATGCTGTTTACCCTCAAAGCCCACATGGCATGCAGCAATAGCAGCCAGGTACACCTTGATCGTGGAGAAAGCTCTGTTTATCGATCAAGTCCTGTAGAAATGATAAAATCACCCCGACAGGACATTGAAAAGAGATGTGTCCTTCTTGAAGGCACCACTCCTCAAACACCCTCCACTTACAGTCCTAAAGACACCTGGTGGAGGAAACTCTCGCACTCTGAATAGTGTTTATCACCTTCTGAGGGAGTTCCACTGTATTCAGATTGTACCACTCACGGGTCAGGCCCATAGTGCCCCACGCTCTGGGCGTGGGTGAAGGATCGCCCCACCCCGCCTGAGACAATCTGTCCCTGCGTGGTGGGGGCTACCATGGCTGCCCGCACAACAGCTGATATATCTCCGCCAGCCCGTACGTTGCGGGCTAAGTGTGTGGCGTTGCTCCTTCACTCTGGCCAGAGTTGGGGGTAACAGAGCCAGGGGTGGGAAACGCGTACAGAGGACCCGGAGGTCAATCGTGTACGAGTGCGTCCCCGCCTAACAGTGCGTTTAAATCGTGCATTAAAGAGAACAGCTGTCATTGAGCATTTTTTCTTTATGCGAACAGATTTAACGCGGCTCCGCCGTAACGCACCCACAGCGGACTCACGATCCTTGGATGTGGAGTCCAGTCTGCATAGAGTGGTGCACCTCTGGACAGTAGTTCTGTCCCGAGGTGCATCACTCCCGGTACCTGTGTCGCTCTCAGAGAGAGGAGACGTTGGCCGCTCCAAGGGATCAGTTTGTGTGCCAGTGTGTGTGACTGGAGACAACGCAACCTCCCTTGGCGGTTCATACACAATATTGTGTTGTCTGTCCTCATGAGGACATGGTGTCCTCTGAGAGAAGGCAGGAAGCGTTTTAGGGTGGGGAACACCGCTAAAAGCTCCGGGTGATTTACGTGCGCCCGCTGGAGGTCTCTGCTCTAGAGACCTCTCACCGGGTGACCTTCGTAAATACCCTATCAGCCTGTCTGACATGCGTCCGTGGTGACCACCTTCCGTGAAAGGACAGCACTCGTAGGCGCGTCCTGCACTAGAAAAGTCGGGTGTAGTGCCACTACGCATTACATAATAACCAATACTCTCCGCACGCCGTGGCGCGCAGGGTTTAGTCTAGTGCCTTTACAGCTCCACTACACTGCGCATGGGCGTGACGGTGGTGCCCTTAAAGCCCCAGCCGGCACTGCGTGTGCGCATGGCGGTCGTGCCTTCACAGACCCGTCAAGCGGAGCCGTAAATTCCCTCAGGAACGATGGGCATATCCAGCACATCTTCCTTTTCTCGGTCAGGGAGGTTGGTGAGGTTGAGCCATCTCGCTCTTTCCTGCACCACCATGATCCCCATTACCTTGCCCGTGGCCTGGACGGCGCAGCGCTGGACACAGAGGCAAATGTCCGTGACCGCTGCCATCTCGTCCAGAGTGGCTGCTCCCGGGCTACTCGACAGGTCATCGCAGAGCTCCGCTTGGTAGGCAGTTAGCAGCGAGGACACGTTCAGGGCCCTGGCGGACAGCGCTGCAGCTTTATAGGACTTTTCAGTCATTGTAGACTGAAAGCGGTCCGCTTTTGCTGGCAGCGTGTGGTTCCTGCTCGGTGAGGGGCCCATCTTTGGTAGAAGGTGGGCCGCTACCAGCGGTTCCATGGGCGGTATGCAGAGCAGGCCGAGCCTCTCCATTCCGTCGCAGTCCAGGGAGGAGGCACCCTGGATTGGGACCTTGTTGCTGAAGGGCCGGTCTCTCCACGAGACCGACACTTCATCCAACATTTCTGGAAAGACCGGGAGGAGTTGCCTCCTTTTGCTCACTGTTTGGGGAAGATGTTTCCCCTTGTAGCGGGACCTGAAGGTCTCCGTGGCTATTTCAGGCCACGGAACGTTGAGTCTGACCGCAGCGCGTTTGCACACGGCCTGCAGGTCCATGCTCAGACCGGGCGAAGCTGGTGTGCTGTCGCCCGGGAGAGCAGCCCTCGCTCCAGGCTTTGCAGCCTGGGCCGATGACATGAAGGTGTCACCTTCTTGTTCATCTGACTCGGAAAGGAGGAACGCCAGGGCGTCCTCCTCTTCGTCCTCCTCATAATCCAACTCGAGGACATCCTCCGCGGGTGAGACCATGGTGAGGTCTAACCGGGAGCTCCAGCTTGGTAAAGCGTTGGAATCCGTTCCCGCGCGTCTTGTCGTCACCGGGTCCCGGCCTGCCAGGGCGCGGGATTCCGGTTCTGAGGCCATCGCGGATAATGAGCCCCAGACCGACACGGAGAGGGGTTCGCTCTCTGTGGCGGACGCCCCCGTGTCTTGACTGCCGGCCGGCGGGTCCATGGACATGGGGGGGTCCTGTTCCGACAGGCTAGCTTGTCTTGCTAACCGTCGGCGGATTGCTAACCGTCGGCGGATAGCACCTCGGGCGTGTTCCAGCCCGAGGCAGGACGAACAGACCTGGTGTGTGTCTTTGCCCGAGATCTTCAACCCGCAGCCGCAGAGTCGAGACAAAGAGTCCCTGACTCCTCTGGTGTGAGGGAGAGGGGCGTCCATCTTTGTCGCCTCGTGGCGTGGAGAGGGCCCGCTCTCGACAGGTGGGACGGGAAAAAAGGTATTACCACCTTGTGCTTAATCCGGAGAAAAAAGGACGGTGTGGGTCTTTTATTCCCGGAGAATACTGACTGGTGTGGCAGTATCCTCCTTTTTTAATCCTTTTCCCCTCCGTGGGGAAGAATAAAGAAAAACTTCCTCGCTACCATGGTGTCGGTAGAGAGGGAGCGAGCTAGCAACAGGTGTGCTGCTAGCTTGAAAAAATCGGACCTACCTTACTTTCTCGTAGAGAAGGGTGAGGTCGATTTTAAATACTAACGTCGTTAGTACTACCGTCTTCCTGCGAAGCAGAAGGAGTAGCCGGCAAGCGCCCGTCGACCGAAATGGGTATTTGGGTTTAGTCTGTGGACAGTGAAGCTTGCCCGGCTACTGTGAGATGTGCTCTGAAGCGAGAAGAGGTGTTTGAATGACGCATGCGTTGTGGCGCAAGCGTCACAGGGGGTGATATAGCGTCATAGGGGGTGATTTCCCCTGACGCTGACGTCAAGATCACCAGCCAATCAGGATTGGCATAATGAGATTGGTGCTTCTGTTTGCTCCGCGATGAGGCGCATCCCATAGTGAGACATCGAACGGAGTGTTATGAATGAGAACTGTTTCATTTATTCTCTCTGGCTGTCCATCTCATAATGTTCACATAGAAACTAGCTGTCAATTGGAATATCATACAGAATAATTATAATTTCATGCAAAAATCTGTCTCAAAAAGAGTTTGCACATTTAAATGCAGGTGTTGTTATGGCAACGGCCAAATAGCCACATTTACTGCTGCAAATACGTTCACACATGCTGTTGACACGCAGTGGCAATTATGCCACCATTTCAGCTGACTTTTTCTCAGAAATACTGTCACAAAACATCCATATATTTCAGTGCTAAGTTGATGCTTAGCTAACCTAACTATGCTAACCTAACTATGAAAACATTACATTTAGATTGTATGACAAAGTGTTTATTTAATATCTCTGGCTAGCTATAGCTACTTGCTAACAGTTTAGCTTACCCCCACATTTCAAAGTAACGTCAACGTAGCTGTAATTTATGCTTTGCTTACATGTTCGCATAACTTGGAAGTTTACTGACATTTACATACCTTGTTTACCTGGCTCAAGTGGTGGCTCTGGAGTTGTTGTGTGAGCCACCACTTGAGAATTGTCGTATTTTTTAAGAAAATATGTTCTTATGTCCATCTTCAAAAACTCTGAGTCCGACTGACAGTTTATTTTAAACATTGTCACAGCTCACAGGATAGGTACCTGTCAGCCAATAAGACATGCAACTCTCTGGTTGGTCGGGTGTCTTGCCTCTGTTGCATTCACTGAGCACGGGAAATTACAATTCTGCCGTCCTCTCATGATGAGGTTCAGGTAAAGCATGGTTAATGTATTATATTATTGAGGGAGAATTGTCCGGGGCTACAAAAAAAACATCCGGGGCTTTGGTCCTGTATAATAACGTCATATTAAATGCAGTCATTTGGTCTTTAGCAACAGCTTGTGAGAGCAGTGCATTCATCAGTGTTCATTTTAATGCTGCCAGTTTGTTGACTGACTGTGTGTTGATGGGACTTCTCATGCTCCCTAAATGTTTCCCCTGCCTTTCGCCAGTTCTTAAATCCTCCTTTCACAAAACTCCCATCCCTGATCTTGTCTGCACTGACAAGCTTCTTTTCAATAGCAGAGCAACAGAAGAAGCACACCGCATTATCACTTTCTCTTATTATTTAGTGAAGCTTTTTATTAACCTGTTAAGCCCGACAGACCCGGTAACGGGGGCCCTGCAACATCTTGCAGAAAACAGTGTCTGAGGGCATGTTCATTTAATAAACTATGAATGTTTTATATCCATGTAACGGGGATAAACTCATCTAACTGATCATTCTAATTTTATTTTTTTTTAAAACCCCACAACGCTAACGCTGAGCCTCTGAATTAGCAACGAGCGAAAAATACTAACAGATGACTGCACCGAAATTCACTCACAAAACTTTATTATTTATCTTTGCTGCACATCCAACCCATCGTTTCACATCGTGAGATGACACAGAATCGATGGGTGCAGACATTATCACTCAATGATATGAACTCGCGGAGATAATAACAAGAACAGACATCAAAACATGTGGCGCTAGGTAGCTAAAAACGCTAACATGGCCTGTGTCGTAGTCTGGTCAAAAGTGATCTTCAATGGCATTAAAACAATAAAAACGCTGCTGAAGTTAATCCATAGGTTAATCCAATGTATCTGTGTCCCTTTGAAATGAGTTCTGATAATCCATAAGCAATAAACCTGCTTTTCCGTTTCTAGATGTCAGAGCTAGAAATATTTTCACTCTGATGCAAAACTGTGTGGGCGAAGCCCACACCTTTTTGTTTTAGTATGTGTGTGAGTGGGGAGATTCCCCTTTGATTATATTGGCTCTAACGGTCAGAAAGAGATGTCAATCACCAAAATCGACCAATGGGTTTCAGAGAAACGGTAAAACCCCCATTTCCACCCAAATCACCTCAGAGGTGGAGTTTTCTTTGCTAAACCTCTCTAAACAGGTCAAATGTCACTTGTTTTGAATCAATCTTGATACAGGTTACTTATTATATGTTGTACTTTGGATTCCTAAAGCTTTTAGTCTACCTTACCATCATCCAAGGGTAGTTTTCACTATAAGTAAAAAATAATCTTTGGAGGGACACTATAATTTACAGTTGTTTACTATGTTCAATCCGAATTTTCTTTAAAATAAAAAACATCTAAATTGTTTCTGACTCTTCTACATCCAACTCACAGGTTTATCATTACTTTGAGAAAAAAGATTATTAATTTAACCCTTTTAGAAGGGAAGATAAGGTCATTTGTTCTGGGAATGTAATTTTCGAGCCTGAGACCTGAAAAACAGGCTCAGGGCTAAACAGATTAACTGCTTACACTAAAATGCTAACTCGAAAATAGTTACTCAAAATAAAACTTTTGTATTGATTTGTTTAGTGAACTTTTTGGCGTTCCAGTTACAACTCTCCGCCAACAGCTGCAACTGCAGCCCCCTCAGCACCCCCCCCCCCCCCCCTTCCCGCGTCCCTGGTTAGAGGAGTGTATTTGACATCACACACTCAGCCCTTTTTTTGACGTCAAATACACACCTCTAAATGTTTGCGATTGCATTTTGCAAGTTTGTGATAGTGATTGCTATTGGCAGTGGCAGCTCCAGAGCAGTGGCGGAGCCAGGACATTTTCAATGGGGTGGCCAGGATGGAACCAGTGATCATTTTGGGGTGGCATTGAAATCACTATTATATGAACATAAAAATACATCTCACTATAAAATAAGGGGTTATTTACAGATGTAGCGCTTCATTTCAGACAGTTTGAAACGTGAGGGCCGTGATTGGTACGTGATCTGCCCTCGCTCAAGGGAAAACCTCCAGCTTGACTTGAGACCTCCCCCGTGATAAATAAATGTAATTATTATGAAGCCAGATGCAATTGATCATTGATCCACCAGGGGGTGCAGTGGGGTTCCACACTGGAGCTCATGTGAAATAAAGTCAGATACCGTACGCTGGATGTACAGCGGAACTTTGTTCAGATCCATATGTCACGGATATCATACTCTGTGCTAAATAAGAGACATGTAATCATTTACAAAACATCACCATGTTGTTATTTAACAAAATAATGTTGTTTAGTCGAAAAAAACGAACGGGAGGAAATGCAGCCCGGCTTTCGATTTGTAATCCTAATTTAATCATCATCTTCACCACGATCATTTATGTTTATGTTCGCCCAATTGTCATGAAATCACTGACACATATGAATATACTGTATTCAACTTCATTAAAACGTTATTAACGTGCCTAAACTCAGTAATTCACTAAAAATATTTATATTTTAATGGAGCCTCGTCGGCAGATCTGCATGAAGGGTGTTATTTTCCCCATAAGGAACAAGTCGCTGCAAATTATCCCGCTTATTACATGGCCACATTCTCAACAAAGTAACGACATGACTCCCAATATTAATTGAAATGCTTTTATGAATTTAGAAAATGTTTTTATTGATTTAAAAAATAGTTGTATTGATTTAAATTGACATGCATCCGCTAAGAAAAATTGTCTGTTGTTACAGTTTGAACAGTCTGAATGAAACGGCAGCTCTCAGCTGTGCATTTACACAACTAATGGCCCATCAACCACAGCTCTCTCCCCCCTCCCGCCTCCCCCCTGATATTTCTTCTCCAGCAGCTAAATTAACTTTAGGTTACTCTGAGTGACAAGCTTACAGTTAGACACAACACTGTCATTGCAAGTAACCCTCAGTTAGTTGACTTTTATGTCGCCTTATCTTTCTTACAGTGCAGACGCTTTTCTGCTTGCTCCTGCCTCTGCTTACTTTTTATGCTGATTTTCCTATTCTTATTCCCTGAAAACTTCGAGCAGCGGCTCCTGGACATTAACCTATCACTGGGACAGTTCATCTTCGTAAATAGACGGAGGTTTTCAGCCATATTTCAACATTTTTACGGCGACCCCAGTCTTACAGTAGCGTGGCCTAGCAACAGCTAAAGCCTGGTAGGCTACTGCATGCTATTTAGCTTAAGCTAGTTGGTAGAAAAATGCCTCCGTTCTCTACAGATGACTTCCACAAACTTCTACAGAAGATGGCCGTGCTGGAAATGAAAATGCAACGGCTGGAAGTTAACGTGGAAGTGAATGGACTATGTTGTGGGAATGACACCACTTTACCAGTGTTGCAAAATAATGGAAAAGGGTATGCTAACTCACAGCTAGTTAGCAGCTACAAGGATTCCAAGGAACAGGAGGGCTGTGTACCGGGTCATAAATCTACAAGTGGTGGTCCTCCCTGGAACTCTCTGGGTGCAAAGCCTAAGAGTAAATCATTTTCATGGGATTTGGGAGGAAGGATAACGGGCAGAGCCCAACACTCTGAAATATGTGATGCGACCGGCTGGCCTGCATTGTTATCACCCAAGAGGAGCGCCTCTTCAACCCCTAAACAGCAGTGGACAGCTGCTAAAGGGAGAATTACAAAAAATCCTCCTAAACCACCAAGTGTGCCAATCCAGAACAGATACGCTCCGCTGACCGAGAGCCGGAGATCTCTTTCTGATGACCTGGATAACCCGTCCTCTTCACACAGCAGGGTAAGGACCAATAGCTACTCCAAAAGTAAAAGGCTAGAGGGAAAGCTAACGACTGGGCCTGAAACTCTGATTGTGGGTGACTCTGCTGTAAGAGATGTAAAAGGTCTGTGTAGTAAGAACAACACCAAAGTACTCTGTTTTCCCAAGGATACAGTCTCTGACTTGGCTGAGAAGATCCTGCATATTGGGGCTGAACATCCGACTGTGAAGAATGTGGTACTACATATTGGAACAAATGATGTTGTGAAACAAGCGTCAGAAGTGCTGAAAAAAGACTTTAAATGTCTGTTGGAAACTGCCAGCTCTCTAAATGCAGAGGTGTTCATCAGCGGCCCTCTACCGCCAGTCAGAAGAGGAGTGGAGAGATTCAGCAGATTGTTTACACTGAACACCTGGCTTTCAACTGTCTGTACTGACCATTCTGTGCATTTTATTGACAATTTTAACTTTTTCTGGGACCGCAGACATCTTTTCAAGGCAAATGGAGTTTGCCTGAACAAGTCAGGAGTGAAATTGTTTATCTCTAACATATTCAACTGCCTGCGTCATCAATCTGTTCCCTCTGCCAAGGACAAGCGGCAAGAGGAATCAAAACAGGAGATAGACACAACACATCGCGCAGAAAACCCTGAAGAAGTATCACTGCACCCGCCTGAGGAATGTTCTGATTATGGGAGACCTATGAAACACACGGAGGAGTCCCCACCGCCCGTCACCCCCCCCCCCCCTGTCAACGCCTTTGAGGATACTCCGTTCACCCTTTCGCCCTCGCCCACCCTCCTGGAGATCGTTGAACACAAGAAGGAGATACAGAGGGCTGGCACCGATTCCTTCCTGGATTTCAAAGACCAGACTAAGGCGATACGCAGGGCTGGCAGCATGTCCTTTACCCCCGCTCCTCAACGACGCCCACCAAAATCACCAAAGCAGAGACGCGCACCATCTCCCCCGGCTTCATCACCATGCCTACCACAATCATCCAAACCAAAACAATCTGCAAACTGATATCTGCTGGGTCCAGGCTCAAGGGCGTATGGCACTCTCAACTCTTTCCAGGACATGCCCGGGCCCTGCCTGCCAGTAGCTTTGCCGATATCTGTGTTGATAGGTAATAGATTAAGAGCGGTGAATGATCTTAGATACAGGAAGCACTCAAACGTTTGTGTGAGTTTATCTAATTTAGCAGTGATTCCATGTCAGCCACAGCTTGTTACAAAAAACATGACTGATAGTGTGTTTAACGAACTTAAACTAGCTTTATTAAATGTCAGGTCTTTGGCAGGAAAAACATTTTTAATCAATGATTTTATCACTGAGCACAATCTTGATTTTATGTTTTTAACAGAAACTTGGATTGAACAAAATAACAGTGCAGCTGTTCTTATCGAATCAACCCCTCCCAACTTTAGTTTTATGAGTCAGGAAAGAATGCATAAGAAAGGGGGTGGAGTTGCTATTCTGTTCAATGATTCCATTCAATGCAGGAAGACATCGTATGGAAACTTTGATTCTTTTGAATATGTGGCCCTTCAGCTGAAATGCTCCTCTCGAGCTCTGTTCCTAAATAACTATAGGCCACCCAAATACTGTGCAAGCTTTTTTGATGACCTTACTGAACTGCTGTCTATAGTGTGTATTGACTTTGACCGTCTAGTCATTGTTGGTGATTTTAACATCCATGTTGACAACCCCCAGGACAGAGGGGCTAAAGAACTGTTTTGTGTTCTTGATAACTATGGACTGACTCAGCATGTGACGGAGCCCACGCACAATAAGGGGCACACTCTGGACTTAATTATCTCAAAGGGTCTGAATATCTCTAAGGTTGTGGTGACTGATGTTGCACTGTCTGACCATTCCTGTGTTTTCTTTGAGAGCTCTATTTCTGTTCACACAAGTGTTCAAAAAGAGGTAACCACAAAGCGATGTTTAACTGAAAATACTAGGGAAATGTTTACTCAGAATTTTTCTTCCACACTTGCCCCTGCTAAAACCTCAGTAAATGAGCTAGTAGATCATTTTAATTCAAAAATTAAAAATGTTATAGATGCCATTGCTCCAATTAAGGTAAAGGAAGTGACTGGGAAGAAAATATCTCCATGGAGAAAGGCCATGACCGTTAAAACAGAAAAAAGAGAATGTCGAAAAGCTGAACGCAGGTGGCGAAAAACAAATCTCCAGGTTCACTTTGAAATTTATAAAGAGAGACTTGGCCTTTATAATTTGGAATCGAAAAACGCACGACAATCATTCTTCTCTGACATCATTACCAAAAACAAAAACAACGCACGTGCCTTGTTTGCTACCGTCGACAGACTAACTAACCCCCCAGTGTCAGTAGCCTCTGAATTTCTATCCACCAGGGCGTGCAATGATTTTGCCTCCTTTTTCACTGACAACATTCAGAAAATCAGACAAGCAGTCAGTGCCTCTGCATCAGGAACAGCAAATGTGTTGTCTCTGTGTCCACTTAACATCAATTCAGACATCATGACACAATTCCATCAGATTAATGATAAAAACCTGGAGGACATTATACAACTTCTGAAATCCTCCTCCTGCTGCCTTGATATTATTCCAACAGGATTTTTCAAAGATGTTTTGCCTTGCATGGCCTCAGAACTACTTCATATAGTAAACAAATCTCTTCACTCAGGTATTTTTCCACAGGCCCTGAAAACTGCAGTCATTAAACCGCTCTTAAAAAAGAATAATCTAGATGCTTCAGTAATGAACAATTACAGGCCCATATCAAACCTGCCATTTCTAGGTAAGATCATTGAAAAAGTTGTTTTTCAACAGTTGAGTAATTTCTTGCATTTAAATGGTTGTTTCGATGTGTTCCAGTCAGGCTTTCGTCCAAACCACAGCACTGAGACTGCTCTTGTAAAGGTCTTTAACGACATCCACTTAAACACAGACAGTGGCAGAACTTCAGTGTTAGTATTATTAGATCTCAGTGCTGCGTTTGACACTGTTGACCACAGCATATTACTGGACCGACTGGAAAACTGGGTGGAACTTTCGGAAACAGTTCTAAATTGGTTTAAATCCTACTTAAAGGACAGAAACAACTTTGTTTCTATCGGTAAATACACATCTGAGTTGACAAATATGACATGTGGGGTTCCTCAAGGCTCCATCTTGGGGCCTCTTCTCTTTAACATCTACATGCTACCACTGGCTCAGATAATGAAGAACAACAAAATAAGTTACCATAGCTATGCAGATGACGTAACAATTTCACCAGGAGACTATGCTCCAATTCAAACACTGAGTAAGTGCATTGAACAAATCAATGACTGGATGTGTCAGAACTTTCTCCAATTAAACAAAGATAAAACTGAGGTAATGGTTTTTGGAGCCAAGGCAGAACGTTTAAACGTTAGCGCTGAGCTTCAGTGTGCAATGTTCAAACCAACAGATAAAGCCAGAAATCTAGGTGTAGTCATGGACTCTGACCTGAGTTTCAACAGTCACATTAAAACAGTTACTAAATCAGCCTACTATCACCTAAAGAACATATCGAGGATTAAAAGACTAATGTCACAGCAGGATTTGGAAAAACTTGTCCATGCCTTTATCTTCAGTAGACTCGACTACTGCAATGGTGTCTTCACAGGTCTCACTAAAAAATCTATTAGAATGCTGCAGCTGATTCAGAACGCCGCTACTCGAGTCCTCACTAACACTAAGAAAGTGGATCACATCACTCCTGTTCTGAAGTCTTTACACTGGCTTCCTGTGTGTCAAAGAATAGATTTCAAAATACTGCTGCTGGTTTATAAAGCACTGAATGGTTTAGGCCCAAAATACATTACTGACCTCCTGCTAAACTATGAACTATCCAGATCTCTCAGGTATTCAGGGACTGGTCAGCTTTCTGTCCCCAGAGTCAGAACTAAACATGGTAAAGCAGCGTTCAGTTATTATGCTCCAAATATCTGGAACAAACTCCCAGAAACCTGCAGGTCCGCTGCAACTCTGATTACTTTTAAATCCAGGCTGAAGACTTTTCTTTTTGTCGCTGCTTTTATTTGAACTATTCATATCTTAAACTGCACTGTAACTTTTATCCATGTACTTTTTCTTGTGATGTTTAATTGAACTATTTATATTTTAGACTGCACTGTAACTTTTATCCATGTATTTTTTTCTTAATGTTTATTTGATTAGCTTTTCTTTTTTAATGCTTAATGTCTTTCATTTTTTTTTTTTTTTTTTTGTAAAGCACTTTGAATTGCCTTGCGTTGAAAAGTGCTCTATAAATAAACTTGCCTTGCCTTCAACTGCTAAATTCGTTACTGATAAAAAAGGGCTTCTACTGTACCTAATTACCTTAACACTAGAACCGCCAGAGGTTTTTGTATAGGCCTACCTCACACCGTCAAATCCCGCTATTAGAATGCAATTTTTAACAACATAGGGTGCTACATAACACACTTTCAGGAAAAGTCACGGACTGGGAGACTTTAATATTTTATTGAAAAAAAGTTACATTGCACACACACAACACACATCACACAAATTGACCTGATTGGCGGTTTTAGTGTTAAATAAACTCACTAATGAATGAAACCAGTTCAATACGCATTATTCTTATTCTTATCATTCTTTATGAGCGCAGAAATAGTCTTAAAATCAGACATGTTTTTTAAATGAAATCTGACGGCAGGCAGTTAGCTTTGATCACCTATGATAAATGCGCCACACCTAATCGCTGGCCATTTAACCACAGAGCTCCCTCTATACAAATCAAACTGTAGTGTAGACGGTGTGAAAGCACTTATTGTTTTAAATAATGGTCGGAATGTGACCTTCTGAATTACCGTGGGACAGCACATTCTAAACTAAAATGTTCAATCAATAAAGTAACATCTTATCTTATCTTAATAATATCTTCATATTAATAATAATAATGAATCATACAGTATGTGTCCGAAAGGGAGCAGGAGGAATCAAACACACAAATATACAAAAAATATACTGCATATTAAAGCAACCGATTGTAAAGGTAAAAGTATGAGCATAACAAATAAAGAAGTGTAATGTAAACATTTACATTATTATTATGATTATTTAATATATAAATACTATATATTATTGAATTACAAGATTAGATATACTTTAGTTGATCAAAAATATTGATATGTTCAAATACTCTTCAAAACACAACTGCAAGTCCATGAATCTTTCTGTATTTGTGAATGAAGCCCCATCTCCTGGTTAAAACCTGAAATTGAAAATCTGGCAACGCCCTCTTGGAAAATAGTGGGAGGGCTTAACATTCCTCGATACTGGTTTTAGGCAGGTCGTATGCAGGAAGCTGTAAACTGGAGTCTGAAATGAGGGGCTACATCTGTAAGAGATTAGGATGGATCCTGTAGAAGAATGTACGACATGCCTCTATTCACATGAAATAAATAATCGTATGTACCCCTTGAGCACTAGGTAGATTAAACAAAACTATAGCATGTAGTTTAAACAAAACATTAATGTGGCTTTACAAATTAAATATACTGAGCATATTAAAAACCTAAAATTAACATAAAAAGTCATGTTTGGTTAAACATAGGGTAAATGAATATACCTAATATTCAAATGAACATAACAATTTCATGTTTCTTTGACATAACATAGTTGTGTGTCTTTAACATAATGGAATAGTTTTGAGTACACATGATTTTAATAAGTGGCAAACCGATGTCCATGTTTTTTATTATGTAAGTCCAACAGACTTTTTATAGTGAAGCTTAAATAAAGAAATCATGTTGCTTTAACAGGTACAAGTTAAATATACTGAGCATATTAAAAGCCTAAAATGAACATACAAAAGTCATGTTGGTTAAACATAGGGTAAATGAATATACGTAATATTAAAGGAAATATTCAAATGAACTTAACAATTTCATGTTTCTTTGACATAACACAGTTGTGTGTCTTTAACATAATGGAATAGTTTTGAGCACACATGTTTTTAATATGTGCAACCGATGTCCATATTAAAATCATGTGAATCCAACAGCCTTTTTTTTCAGTGCAGGGGGGGTTCTGGGGTAGGGTGACCAGACGTCCCCATTTTCCGGGGACAGTCCCCGTTTGTATTGGCCTGTCCCAGGTTGAAACTGTCCCCGGAAATGTCCCCGTTTTTTAATATACGTTAAAAACATATAGCAAGATGAAATCAAACGTTTCATGTCAGGAAACACTGGGTAAACACTACAGACTGTGGTCAAGCCAGCCCCCACTTCGGAAAACTCAGTCAAGCCAGCCCGTACGTTGTATTGCTATGCATTACGGTTGAGGCCTGTAAAAACTGCCTTCAAAATAAAAGCGTTACTCGGTCAATAACAAATATACCTAAAAAACACACCAAACATATTCAGCTTAAATTAAGAAATATGTCCTATATAATGTGATCAATAATAATTTAAAACAAACTACATATAACTACCACATTATAACTGAGTGAATGTAAAATGTAAGGATACAGTTATGAAGACATATCTGACATTTCCACTGGGTGACTCATTTCAATTGATGTTGACACCATCTCACAACACTCCTAAAATAGCACAATTTAAAAATATATGCTGTTTAAAATCTCAAATTAGATCTATTGTCCATCTATATTTTGATTATTATTTAATGGAAACTGTCCATAATCAAAGACTCATTCGAAGTCAATCAAATACTTATTTCACTTCAGGGTGATCAAACCGTGGGGTCTTATTTCATTACGTGTTGATTTCTATCAACACGTAATGTTGTATCGATGTATATAGAGATGTACTACTGCAAAAGTATTCTCCGTCGGGACTTCCTGCAACATCACCATGCCGTTATCTTGATTGGCCAGAAGACATTATCAAAGATGTTCTATTGAGCAGACGATTACTACGTGACAAACGTTTTCAAAACCGTTTCTAGTCTTCGGTATTTCCAGACAAGTGGCTACTGAAATCAATCTTACTAACTGCTGTCTGTGCAATTTACTCTGCGCGAGTTGGTGGACTTTATTTAGCTTACTTTAACATCATTTTTCATGGTGGGGCTAAGGTGGGGCAAAGCCATTTCTTGGTATGGCTTTAGCCTACCCCAGCCATACCCTGGTGCCGCCACTGGCTATTGGGATAACAAAATATGTCCAATAAGATTTATACACCTGATACTCAGGTGCTCAACACCTCTTCCATCCTATTTCCTGTAACCCTGTTTGACTTTATGAGCACATTTTGCCGGGACAACACACCGATGCTGCCGTGGCATGGATTGTGTTTTGTGTGTTTGAGTGAGAGGTGATTGAATCGTATCTGCGTTGCTTTTGACCTCTAGGTGGAGCCTGTTCACTGTCCTTATGACACTGTTGTCACATTGTTACAGGTTTCACTGTAATACATATAAAATAAATGTAAATATAAAAACAGACAGTGTGCAGGTTACTTTGATATCTTGTGCACGTCAGGCATTAATTTGGTAGAATAGTTTCCTGCCCGAGGGTAATAATGACTTTGTAACAGGATAACTGTCATTGACAGAACCGTGTTTAAAAACTGTACTATAGTTTTTCGTACGAAATTGTAGTATTAAACTCCATTCCCTCTTAGCAAGAGTGAATAGTCTGTCGCCAAATGAACCTGTACTGAAATCCTAAGTATTGTCCCTTTAAATAACTATAGAATTACTATATGTTTCACTCTATTTAATAATACAATAACGGTGCACGACAAATACGCTTGGGTCACATGATCACAATTGACTTCCTTTCCTGACACTGAATTCATTATTCTGTATTTTTGAGGAGGCATTCTTCTTTGAAAGAAGATACAACAAATGTGTTAACCTAATTAGTGTTATTACTTTAAAAAAAAGAAGATTATAATCTTCATCATCATTGTTAAGTGCCAGGCAAGCTGTGTTTTGTTCTGTTTTCCCCTCCTCCTGCTCTTTTCTCTGTAATCAACAGCTGATCACTACCTACCTGCACCTCATACTGACTGCTGATTGGATTCCCTCACCCCAGCTGACCTATCAGCAGCCAGAGCCAGTCATAACGGAGGAAATCCAGGAAGCCTTCTCGCTCTCTGAGCTGGGCCTGCTGCTGACTCCAGAGCCTCTCTGAACTTTGTTAGAGTTGTTAAATCTTCCGTGAATCTTGGTAGATTTGGGGATTCCTTGGTGAATCTATATGGTTTATGATTATTACATTTGTGTGTGTTGAGGATTTAGGTACGTGTTGGGTCCCCACTACAGTTTAAAAAGTAGGTACATCTTTGTTAGACACACTAGATTATTAGATTGTTGCCACCCCTGTAATGGTTTTGTTCTCTTTGCTAGTAGATCAGATAGTGAGGGACGTTTGTTAGATTTCTCAAAGGATAGATTTAGATATAGGCCATGTTGTGTTAAAAATTAAATCATTTATGGAGGCAGACAACTCAATAATCCTAACCTTAACCAAAAGGTAATTAGAGAACCAATTATAGAAATGCGGGGGGAGGGTGGAACAGAACATTAGCAGTTACATAAGAAAGTCAGATGATTATTGCTACAGTGAGCAGTCTAATCTGAACAGGAACATTTGGAGGGATTTGAATGTTGTGATGGTAAGGAGGAGTTCCAAAGATTCGGAGGCAGCAGAAGGGGATGTACTCTTTTGTATTTGATCTGGTATTTAATATATACTCAGAAGGGTATCTTTATGAATGAACGCCTTCAGCAAAAAAGTTTATGTGAGTACTATTCATCTCTTCTGAGGCGCTCGCACTGAAAAAATTAAACATGGAACATTGACTTTAATTAAATGTATTATGTCAATAGGTTCTACATAACTGTATTAGGTTAGTTGAAAGCAATACTATTAAGTTGAACCTAATATTTTTTATTTAAACTTAATACTACTTTTTTCAATTTACCTAATACAAATGTGTGAAATAAGTTGATATAATAAATGAAATTAAAGTCAACCTTTCATTGTTTCATTGAAGACTGAGATAAACAGTAATGGGTTTTAAGACAAATTACAGCAGGGTTCATTTATATATACAGTCTATGGGTTCAATATACAATGCTTATTTACTTATTTGTGGAATTTTAAAAACCTTGTCATTTACCAGTAAAGACAAAACATTTAAAAGTTGTATTTTAATTCTAATCGGCCACCTTTTGCTTAACAGTGTTGACATGAAGTCATAGAATAGAGTCATTTAATGAAGTCATTACATTGTAGCCTAACTGTAGCTTTTTACTTCTGGTCATTTACGCTTCAAAAATCATACAAGTAGTGTTAATAGCAGATATTCTTCTTCTGACCAAATGTGCAAGTATCATATGGGTTTGTTTTGCCGCAGAGATTATCTCTGTAATAATCCAAAATCCAATGTGAAAATCCCATTGCTTTTTTGTCAAGGTCACCAGTAAGATGCTAACTTCCATATCAGCTCAGAAAAATGTTTTAACTGCACCTATCTGTAGCTCCTAAATGTTTCCGCAAACATTATTTTTGAAAAAAGACATGATAAGACTGGATTTGGGCAGATTCTTCTCCTTTATTGGGACACAGTTGAGGTAGAAAACACGGCTAACATAGATGGGAAGCTACTAAAAAATGTCCAAACACAGAATAGAATACATACAAAAAACATCTGAATATTATGGATGTTAACGGCGTACATTGATTTTGGTATAGCAACCCAGCATTTATCTCCAAATGGTTAACAGTGAGCTATGAAGACATTTGGTGTGCCAATGACTGGTATAACAAAATGTGTACATGTGTCTTTATTAGGGCTGTCAGTCGATTAAAATATTTTATCGCGATTAATCGCATGATTGTCCATAGTTAATCGCGATTAATCGCAAATTAATCGCACATTTTTTATCTGTTCTAAATGTACCTTAGAGGAATATTTTTCAAGTTTTTAATACTCTTATCAACATATGAGTGGACAAATATGCTTTATGCAAATGTTTATTATCATTTGAACAATGACAAATATTCTCATGAATATTAAACACAACAACCTCTGAACATTACAAATATTCGCCTCAATTCAACCTGGAACTTCTCTCATACAATAATACAATACAAATTGTGTGTGTGTGTGTGTGAGATGGATCGTTGGAGCTATGTGCAACTCAAGGCATATGCTCGAACGGGAGCTGCCTGGACGCTGCAATCATGTTGCGCACTATCCGTGCTGAGTGTGCTGACTGTTCGTACAATGTCCCCAGTGATGTACCTGAACGCGTTCATGAACGCGTTCATATTTTGGGCGAACGTGAACTGAACGTACTGTATTTCCGCTAGATGAACGTAATTGAGAACGCGTTCATTCTCAGCGCTGTATAACGGCGTTCAAACGTGCGTTCATTCTCAGCACTGTATTATAACGGCGTTCAAAAGTGTGCCAGATTTCATATGCCTTTCAGCCGAAAACCCAGTTAAAACACACCGTAAACAGGCTTCAAAATAATGCGGAAAACCACCCAATCTGGCAACAGCAAGCTGCCTGTGACGCGTACGCGCCTGTCACCCCTGGCTGTCGCACTAAAATATAAATATACTAAATATATCAGACTCCTCACAACAAACAATGTGGAACCGCGGAACCGGCGAGCATTGAATGAATGAATGAATGAATTAGTATGGACGAAGCCGAGAGCAGCTGCAGCAGCACTCGCTCAGAGTGAGACTCTACGGCAGGGTGGGGAACCTCCGGCCTCCGGCCGTATACGGCCCGCGAGACAATTTGGTACGGCCCTCGAGGTAATTTATAAACACACGCAAAAAAAAAAAAATGAAAGAAATCTAGACCGCAAAAAAATTAAACAAGCGAGTACCTGTTTTTCCTGGCCAAGGTCAGGGTCCTTGAACACAACACGAGCCTAACGTGTCATCACGTGGTATATGTCTCGACTGACAGGGGTGCAGTTCTGACGGAGAGCACCAGAACGCCACTCCAGCACTTCAGAAATTGCAGTACCGATAAGTCCGTACACATGCCACAGTTTCTGCGTGTCTGTGTCTTTAGTTGAAAGCCCAGTGGCGATCTGCTCATCTGTCATACTGATCAGACAGTCAATAACTGTGTTGTTGTCATTAGCATCTGGTTAGCTAGCTATGCTAACGAATATAAGAAGCTTTGTCTACAACCAGTGAGGTAAAGGCACATCTTTATATGATCATTATAGTTATAAAAAAAATAAGAGAATAAAGTAAACAGGTATAAAATACTATAAGACAGTTATTAATAAAGAAGAATACAGTTTGAAAGGGTAGTGATGATTGTCAAATATCCATAAATTAAAAGAAAATCTGCTTACAGTTGTGTTTGGGTGTTGAGAGATGTGTCCATAGATCTCCTAATGTTGCTCTCAAAGTGCAACACATCTTGCCAGGGGAGCACGCCCCCCGGACCCCTCTAGAGGAGGTTAGGTCCCCCCCACTTAAACCATGTTCACATGGATAGGAAACTAAATACATTTGCACACATCTTGTGTCCATAAATTATCTTTCTGTTTAGGTGGTCACGCCACACCCTGCACGTGCATGCATACGCGAGTCATGGTGAGATATCTGGATTAGGAGGTTGCTTTTTCTTTGCACAGAATGAAATGAATGAGCTGTGATTTTAGTTTTTTTAAGCAGAGGTCAATAACTTGTACGGCCCTCTGAGAATATTGTAAAAATTGAAATGGCCCATTAACATCGTACAGGAGACAAATAATAGCTCGCAGCAACTTATTGAAAAAAGAACTATGAACTATAAATTAGTTCATTTTTGAAACCATGAACTTTAGTTCAAAATTTTGAATTATGAACTATGAACTGAACTAGTTCATTTTAAAATATGTGAACTGTGAACTGAACTAGTTCATGTAGAAAGTGAACTTTCCCAACACTGAATGTCCCACTGTCTGGCTACCTGCATAAAGTCAAGTGCTCGGCGCAGTTGTGTGGATAGAGCGCTCCTCTGTTTTCATTTAAACAGCTCCTTATATCCGTTAGCGCAGCTAGCTAGCACCAGATGCTAACAACAACAATGCACGTAAGGTCTCTCTCTCGCTCGCTCGGGCCACACATACACACACCCTCCCGGTCCTCCCAATAGCCAGTCGGTGCCTGCCGGTGAGCGTGGAAGTGTGGTCTGCCACAAGCGGGCGGCAGGAGCGGGGCTGTCAGCATCAGCGGGGCTGTCAGCATCAGCTTGTAGATGGTATTTTAAACTCGAAGCGATACTCTGAAACTACGGGGCGGCCGAGGAAAAAAAATACACATGCGTTAATCGCGTTAAAATAATTAGTGGCGGTAATATTTTTTTGCGTTAATGCGTTATCTTGACAGCCCTAGTCTTTATCTTTCGACCAATTCAAAGTATTTAAAATATTTCAAACTATAGATTACGTTTACATATACAATTCTAATAACTGATATAAGCAAACTTTGACAATATTTTTCAGTCAATCAGATATGTGCAGGCCCGTAAGAACCGCTCCAATTAGTATATAAATGCATCTGATACAAAAGCTAGGGGAAAGGGAATGTAAAGACAAAGGGCCTTAACTTTAGAATCCTGTTTATCAATAATCCCTTTCTCCCTTCCCTTCCCACCTCCTATTTTACGTTAGCATCCCAACCAATCACAGCTTGGCTCTTGGCTGTTGCCACAGCGGCACTTGGGTCCAACTGACGTCATCACCCCTCATCAGAGGACTGTCCGGCCTTTAGGAGAGCAAAAAGCAGGAGAGAAGGAGTTTTAGTTCATGAGTTGATTACGTGGGCTCAGAGGGCTAATCCAATCTGGATTAGGCCGAGTGGTTTCTCTACAGGGAGGAGGTGAGCTGCTGGCATAAAACTGGACACTGTGACTGCAGGTTTGAATAAGGCACTCCGCTTTTTGATTAAAGCGGAGTGCCTAAATCTCTTCTTGTAATCTCTGAAGTAAAGCCCTAAGGGATATGAATCATAGATTTTAAACGATTATTAACTAATAAATAAGAATAAAGGCTATGACCCCTGACATAGAGATTAAACAAAAAAATGAAGAGACCACTGTTTTTTTTATTTAGGAAGGTTTAGAAGGCAATATTTGGTGGAGATAACCCAAATGTACTATTTACACGCTTTGTTGTGTGATGCCATGTTCTTCCATCAGCCTGTACTGTTGGGTGAGTTTTGTAACCCAATAGCAATGTGGGCACAAAACCCTGGTGACCATTCATCTTGATGATCATCATGAATGGATGATGAATGTAATAGTGTCTTCACAGATCTCACTAAAAAATCCATTAGAAAGCTGCCAGCTGATTCAGAACGCTGCTCTCGAGTCCTCACAAACACTAAAAGAGTGGATCACATCAGTCCAATTTTGAAGTCTTTACACTGGCTTCCAGTCTACCAAATAATTGATTTTAAAGTACTATTGCTGGTTTTTAAAGCACTGAATGTTTTCGGACCAAATTATATTAACAATCTCCTGCAGAAGTATGAACCATCCCTGGGTTCTCAGGTCCTCTGGGACGGGTCTGCTCTCTGTTCCAAGAGTCAGAACCTAACACGGAGAAGCAGCGTTTAGTTATTATGCCCGACAATCTGGAACATACTCCGTGAATCCTGCAGGTCCGCTGCAACTCTTAATACTTTTAAATCAAGATTAAAAACGTATCTTTTTGACGCTGCATTTGAGTGAGTTGTTCATATTCACACTGCAGTATGGCTTTTATCATAGTATTTTATACCTGTTGTGTTATTTTATTATCTTTGCTTTTTAAATGCCTGTTTTTTAAATGCCATTTTATAATTTGCTATACTGTATTTATTCTTAAATGTCTTTTATTTTATTTTGCAAAGCACTTGGGTTGCCGTGTGCTGGAAAGGTGCTATATAAATAAACTTGCCTTGCCTTGATGATTGCTGATGTTTATAATGGACTTCAGGTCAGTCCAATGTCCCTCAACAACTGTACTGACATAGAGTTGTAACAGCAGCTAGGGGTGAAGTACATAGTGACGACTCTTTGAAACAGGCTCCTCAGGACAGGGCTGACATCACGAAAGTTAGGGAAGAAAGTCCTTCATCAATAGAAGCGAAGAGTAGCCAGGCTGGAGTTTGCAAAAGCCCAAAGGATTGGAATGTATAAGACTGGAGTAACATCATGTTCTCTGATGATTCAGATTTTCAGCTAATGCCAGCTCTGAGATGAAACTGAAGATGCCTTCAAGCTACAGTGCCTTGCACACACTGAACAATTGGAGGTTAGTTGATGATCTGGGCGTTCTTAACAAGGCTTGAATTGGGCAGATTATAAAGGCTCATACATGGTTATCATGTTTCCTACTTCTTTGAAAATGTTACGGAACTTTAATGGTGCGTTCACACAGACGCAATGTGATTTTTGGCGTGGAGCGATTACATGTAAAGTCAATGCAACGACGTGGATATAGATATTCAGGCGGCGCAAAATCGTGAGTTACATTTTTTCACTAGAGGGTTTTTGATTTGATTTCTAGCGAGAACTGTATATTGTACTTTTAGAATCCACGTCCAGTGGATGTGTAGGATCTATAGTTTGATAGATATTACGAAGATTATTTGAGGTCTTCGAAAACAGTATTTCCGGTCTCGAAGTTTTCATAATAAAACCGGAAGTATTCCCCTCACTGTCAAATGATTTTACAGTGATATCTGCAGTACTCATCCACTAAAAAACATCAGTTTATCCTTGTTAATTACACAACATTGATTGGTTTAAATAGTGTACAATGCTTTTGTGTTTTTAACCTTCGATTCAGAGAAACAAATAGTTGTTTCGGAGTTTAGGATGGCCGAAGACACTACACTACCTATAATCCTCTATCGTTTGGGACTACAACATCCGCTTTGCTTGAAAAACCCCGTGATTAGTCCCCAAGCTCTGTGATTGGATGTTGGAATGGCAGTGCGCCAAGGTTACGCCGAGTGTCAACAGCTCTTTGAAATTGCAATGAAACCACGGCAGACTACCAAAACTGGATTCCAACGGGTTCACCCCCACAGAACTACACATGCTGGCTATTGTGTTTCGCAACATGTTCCCATGGTTCTATGGCAACGTCTCTACTGGGAATTGTATATTTAAAAGATGTTTTCGTATTTCCCATAATTAGAAGTTGCCAGTAGTATACTGTGTACATCCCTGGAGGTTTAGGGGATGGGAAACAAATTGGTGTTATCAAATTTAAAACATATAATTAATAATGGTGAAAATTGCTTGTGCCCATAATGGGCAGCATTATATATACCCACATGACAGCTAAGGTCAGAAGAGCTTTATGTAACAGCTGGTCTTATGTCTGTGATCCCTCCTGTTGTCAATTGATAAGCCTGAAAACATGCACTGGTCAAGGTTCAGAGGCAAATTTTGCAAATCTGACAGTAGCCATCGATCAGCTTAAGATAAGATATACTTTATTGATCCCAAGTGGGAAATGTTTTTGTTACAGCAGCATACTACTTTGTTCTACTCACTACAATTCAGAGGTTAACCTGGTATTTTTACTCCCTTTGCAGATTATGATTAATGATGTGAATATAAACAACCCGTAAAGCAGACTTTAGTTACACCTGAGTCAAATTCAGGGAAGGTGATTGTCAAGTGCCAAAATAAACTATGCAATATATTAGACGTCAAAAGAAGACCTTTACCAAGTATTCTTTAATGTTTAAATAAAGCCTTGTTAGTTTGTCTGTTTTGCACATCCTCCTATTACTATTTTTGGACGTCCTGCACTAAACTGTTTTATTGTAGAGATCACTACAGTATCTCCTTGATATTTTCTATTCTATATTTCTATCATTGACCTTCTACTTTCCCCCTATTTTGTATGTAGGCTACTCTTAATATTTATTCATCAAATACATATTCAACAAAAAAATTCAATAACGTGCTTTAACCACTAGGCAGTGTGGGTTAAAAAACTGTCAAGTTTACAGTGTTAACACAACAAAATGATACTTTCCAGTATACGTTTCCAGTTTAGTTTATGACAGATTTATTTTGTTATCCACACATATATTGTTTTTATATTTGTAACACCAAACCGACATAACAGATGGTCTATGACCCAGTGGTCTAGGTAATAAAATATAATAATATCAAACATAATATTACTATTAACTTTATTGTGAAATTAAAACAGAACGGTAAAGAAAAATACAGTTTCAGTCTCTCGATTTGAAGCTTATGCATTGTACCATGAACCTATATAGACCTGTAACAGTCAACTGGTGAGGAGTTGGAAAGGTAGTTTCTTAAGATGTTACAAAACCACACAGCATACAATGCCATAATAACTTTGTATTATTAGTGTAGGACACTTATTTATGTATAACATCTGAAGATGTGTAGTTTTAGTCTTGGTTTTCACATAGTTTTACAGGGATATTGCTATATATTTTCACATATTGTAGTTCTACACATTAATATCTATGATTGTAAAAACATCATAGACAGAAGGTATATCCGTCATTTAATGCTAAGCTATTGAAATTCTGATTCCATAGATGTGTCTCCCATCACCCAAAACCCATCACCCAAAACCCCTGACTATTCTCTCAACTCAGTGTTTACATTCTTATATTCAAAGAAAATCAGTAATATCTTTTAAAAACTCCCTGTGCACCGTGTAAATATAGCCTATCTACCAATTGGATCACATTTAAAGTCAGCCAATTACTATTGATACGGCAAGGAGACTATTGTGTGAAGAGAGATTGAAGATGTTGTTTAATTGCTGATATATTTATGATCCATGTCACGTATTCAGTTTCGGCGGTAGTTCTTCCAGTTTGTCCCGAAGTCTTCTAATCAGGGCTCCATAAATAGAGAACTACGGTAGATATGTAATATTAATGCAGCCGAACCGTGTATTACAATGCCGTTATGTGATGACTTTCAAAGAGAAAAAGCAAGAACACTCGGAATATAAGTATTGTTTTTTTTTATTGTTTTTTTATGTTTCCGGATTTCATATCGCATAAAACACCATATCCAAACGTTGCATTCGGCTAAAACATCAAATCACCGAGCTTCAACCGATAGCGGAGGATTATGGTATGTTCGATGTTTTAGGCCTATCAAAACTCTGAAAAAAGAAATGTGTCTCTCAGAATCGAAAGGGAAAAAACTATGGGAAAACACAAAAGCAGTGTACACAATTTAAACCAATTAATGTTGTGTAATTAACAAGGATAAACTGATGTTTTTTAGCGGATGAGTACGGCAGATATCACTGTAAAATAATTTGACAGTGAAGAGAATACGGTTTTATTATGAAAACTTCGAGACCGGAACGTTTTCACCCTGTGAGGGTTGACGCTAACTTTACATGGATGCTGCCGTCAATATAAATGAATAGGGGAAAGACGTAGTATATACACGTTCTCCTGGCGAGACCTCAAATCATCTTCGTAATATCTATCAAACAATAGATCCTACACATCCACTGGACGAGGATTCTAAAAGTACAATATACACTTCTCACTAGCAATCTGATCAAAAAGCATTTTAATGGCCAAACTATCATACAATTTAGGATTTTCCAGAGAGGGTTATTTGTGAATACGACCCACCGTAGTGTTTGCAGTCAACGGGAGCACTAGAGGTCAAAAACTTTAAAACGTGATTATAGGTCATAATAAACGCTTGAACAATCGACCTATTTGGTCATAATAAGCGCTTGAACAATCGACCTATTTGGTCGTATGAGTTGGAGGACTTGTTTTTATCTACCATAGTATCTACATAGATATAAGCTCCGCCTCCTCGCCACCCTGCCTGTTTGAATGACGCGAGTAACACACAGCTGAAAACTCAAGCGTGAAACTCAAGCGTGAAATCTGATGACCTGGATAACCCGTCCTCTTCACACAGCAGGGTAAGGACCAATAGCTACTCCAAAAGTAAAAGGCTAGAGGGAAAGCTAACGACTGGGCCTGAAACTCTGATTGTGGGTGACTCTGCTGTAAGAGATGTAAAAGGTCTGTGTAGTAAGAACAACACCAAAGTACTCTGTTTTCCCAAGGATACAGTCTCTGACTTGGCTGAGAAGATCCTGCATATTGGGGCTGAACATCCGACTGTGAAGAATGTGGTACTACATATTGGAACAAATGATGTTGTGAAACAAGTCAGAAGTGCTGAAAAAAGACTTTAAATGTCTGTTGGAAACTGCCAGCTCTCTAAATGCAGAGGTGTTCATCAGCGGCCCTCTACCGCCAGTCAGAAGAGGAGTGGAGAGATTCAGCAGATTGTTTACACTGAACACCTGGCTTTCAACTGTCTGTACTGACCATTCTGTGCATTTTATTGACAATTTTAACTTTTTCTGGGACCGCAGACATCTTTTCAAGGCAAATGGAGTTTGCCTGAACAAGTCAGGAGTGAAATTGTTTATCTCTAACATATTCAACTGCCTGCGTCATCAATCTGTTCCCTCTGCCAAGGACAAGCGGCAAGAGGAATCAAAACAGGAGATAGACACAACACATCGCGCAGAAAACCCTGAAGAAGTATCACTGCACCCGCCTGAGGAATGTTCTGATTATGGGAGACCGATGAAACACACGGAGGAGTCCCCACCGCCCGTCACCCCCCCCCCTGTCAACGCCTTTGAGGATACTCCGTTCACCCTTTCGCCCTCGCCCACCCCCTGGAGATCGTGAACACAAGAAGGAGATACAGAGGGCTGGCACCGATTCCTTCCTGGATTTCAAAGACCAGACTAAGGCGATACGCAGGGCTGGCAGCATGTCCTTTACCCCCGCTCCTCAACGACGCCCACCAAAATCACCAAAGCAGAGACGCGCACCATTTCCCCGGCTTCATCACCATGCCTACCACAATCATCCAAACCAAAACAATCTGCAAACTGATATCTGCTGGGTCCAGGCTCAAGGGCGTATGGCACTCTCAACTCTTTCCAGGACATGCCCGGGCCCTGCCTGCCAGTAGCTTTGCCGATATCTGTGTTGATAGGTAATAGATTAAGAGCGGTGAATGATCTTAGATACAGGATCGTTTAGTTTATCTAATTTAGCAGTGATTCCATGTCAGCCACAGCTTGTTACAAAAAACATGACTGATAGTGTGTTTTTACGAACTTAAACTAGCTTTATTAAATGTCAGGTCTTTGGCAGGAAAAACATTTTTAATCAATGATTTCATCACTGAGCACAATCTCGATGTTATGTTTTTAACGGAAACTTGGATTGAACAAAATAACAGTGCAGCTGTTCTTATCGAATCAACACCTCCCAACTTTAGTTTTATGAGTCAGGAAAGAATGCATAAGAAAGGGGGTGGAGTTGCTATTCTGTTCAATGATTCCATTCAATGCAGGAAGACATCGTATGGAAACTTTGATTCTTTTGAATATGTGGCCCTTCAGCTGAAATGCTCCTCTCGAGCTCTGTTCCTAAATAACTATAGGCCACCCAAATACTGTGCAAGCTTTTTTGATGACCTTACTGAACTGCTGTCTATAGTGTGTATTGACTTTGACCGTCTAGTCATTGTTGGTGATTTTAACATCCATGTTGACAACCCCCAGGACAGAGGGGCTAAAGAACTGTTTTGTGTTCTTGATAACTATGGACTGACTCAGCATGTGACGGAGCCCACGCACAATAAGGGGCACACTCTGGACTTAATTATCTCAAAGGGCTGAATATCTCTAAGGTTGTGGTGACTGATGTTGCACTGTCTGACCATTCCTGTGTTTTCTTTGAGAGCTCTATTTCTGTTCACACAAGTGTTCAAAAAGAGGTAACCACAAAGCGATGTTTAACTGAAAATACTAGGGAAATGTTTACTCAGAATTTTTCTTCCACACTTGCCCCTGCTAAAACCTCAGTAAATGAGCTAGTAGATCATTTTAATTCAAAAATTAAAAATGTTATAGATGCCATTGCTCCAATTAAGGTAAAGGAAGTGACTGGGAAGAAAATATCTCCATGGAGAAAGGCCATGACCGTTAAAACAGAAAAAAGAGAATGTCGAAAAGCTGAACGCAGGTGGCGAAAAACAAATCTCCAGGTTCACTTTGAAATTTATAAAGAGAGACTTGGCCTTTATAATTTGGAATTGAAAAACGCACGACAATCATTCTTCTCTGACATCATTACCAAAAAACAAAAACAACGCACGTGCCTTGTTTGCTACCGTCGACAGACTAACTAACCCCCCAGTGTCAGTAGCCTCTGAATTTCTATCCACCAGGGCGTGCAATGATTTTGCCTCCTTTTTCACTGACAACATTCAGAAAATCAGACAAGCAGTCAGTTCCCTGCATCAGGAACAGCAAATGTGTTGTCTCTGTGTCCACTTAACATCAATTCAGACATCATGACACAATTCCATCAGATTAATGATAAAAACCTGGAGGACATTATACAACTTCTGAAATCCTCCTCCTGCTGCCTTGATATTATTCCAACAGGATTTTTCAAAGATGTTTTGCCTTGCATGGCCTCAGAACTACTTCATATAGTAAACAAATCTCTTCACTCAGGTATTTTTCCACAGGCCCTGAAAACTGCAGTCATTAAACCGCTCTTAAAAAAGAATAATCTAGATGCTTCAGTAATGAACAATTACAGGCCCATATCAAACCTGCCATTTCTAGGTAAGATCATTGAAAAAGTTGTTTTCAACAGTTGAGTAATTTCTGCATTTAAATGGTTGTTTCGATGTGTTCCAGTCAGGCTTTCGTCCAAACCACAGCACTGAGACTGCTCTTGTAAAGGTCTTTAACGACATCCACTTAAACACAGACAGTGGCAGAACTTCAGTGTTAGTTATTAAGATCTCAGTGCTGCGTTTGACACTGTTGACCACAGCATATTACTGGACCGACTGGAAAACTGGGTGGAACTTTCGGAAACAGTTCTAAATTGGTTTAAATCCTACTTAAAGGACAGAAACAACTTTGTTTCTATCGGTAAATACACATCTGAGTTGACAAATATGACATGTGGGGTTCCTCAAGGCTCCATCTTGGGGCCTCTTCTCTTTAACATCTACATGCTACCACTGGCTCAGATAATGAAGAACAACAAAATAAGTTACCATAGCTATGCAGATGACGTAACAATTTCACCAGGAGACTATGCTCCAATTCAAACACTGAGTAAGTGCATTGAACAAATCAATGACTGGATGTGTCAGAACTTTCTCCAATTAAACAAAGATAAAAACTGAGGTAATGGTTTTTGGAGCCAAGGCAGAACGTTTAAACGTTGCGCTGAGCTTCAGTGTGCAATGTTCAAACCAACAGATAAAGCCAGAAATCTAGGTGTAGTCATGGACTCTGACCTGAGTTTCAACAGTCACATTAAAACAGTTACTAAATCAGCCTACTATCACCTAAAGAACATATCGAGGATTAAAAGACTAATGTCACAGCAGGATTTGGAAAAACTTGTCCATGCCTTTATCTTCAGTAGACTCGACTACTGCAATGGTGTCTTCACAGGTCTCACTAAAAAATCTATTAGAATGCTGCAGCTGATTCAGAACGCCGCTACTCGAGTCCTCACTAACACTAAGAAAGTGGATCACATCACTCCTGTTCTGAAGTCTTTACACTGGCTTCCTGTGTGTCAAAGAATAGATTTCAAAATACTGCTGCTGGTTTTAAAGCACTGAATGGTTTAGGCCCAAATACATTACTGACCTCCTGCTAAACTATGAACTATCCAGATCTCTCAGGTATCAGGGACTGGTCAGCTTTCTGTCCCCAGAGTCAGAACTAAACATGGTAAAGCAGCGTTCAGTTATTATGCTCCAAATATCTGGAACAAACTCCCAGAAACCTGCAGGTCCGCTGCAACTCTGACTTACTTTTAAATCCAGGCTGAAGACTTTTCTTTTTGTCGCTGCTTTTTTGAACTATTCATATCTTAAACTGCACTGTAACTTTTATTCATGTACTTTTTCTTGTGATGTTTAATTGAACTATTTATATTTTAGACTGCACTGTAACTTTTATCCATGTATTTTTTTCTTAATGTTTATTTGATTAGCTTTTCTTTTTTAATGCTTAATGTCTTTCATTTTTTTTTTTTTTTTTAAGCACTTTGAATTGCCTTTCGTTGAAAAGTGCTCTATAAATAAACTTGCCTTGCCTTCAACTGCTAAATTCGTTACTGATAAAAAGGGCTTCTACTGTACCTAATTACCTTAACACTAGAACCGCCAGAGGTTTTTGTATAGGCCTACCTAACACCGTCAAATCCCGCTATTAGGAATGCAATTTTAACAACATAGGGTGCTACATACAACACTTTCAGGAAAAGTCACGGACTGGGAGACTTTAATATTTTATTGAAAAAAAAGTTACATTGCACACACACAACACACATCACACAAATTGACCTGATTGGCGGTTTTAGTGTTAAATAAACTCACTAATGAATGAAACCAGTTCAATACGCATTATTCTTATTCTTATCATTCTTATGAGCGCAGAAATAGTCTTAAAATCAGACATGTTTTTTAAATGAAATCTGACGGCAGGCAGTTAGCTTTGATCACCTATGATAATGCGCCACACCTAATCGCTGGCCATTTAACCACAGAGCTCCCTCTATACAAATCAAACTGTAGTGTAGACGGTGTGAAAGCACTTATTGTTTTAATAATGGTCGGAATGTGACCTTCTGAATTACCGTGGGACAGCACATTCTAAACTAAAATGTTCAATCAATAAAGTAAACATCTTATCTTATCTTAATAATATCTTCATATTAATAATAATGAATCATACAGTATGTGTCCGAAAAGGGAGCAGGAGGAATCAAACACACAAATATACAAAAAATATACTGCATATTAAAGCAACCGATTGTAAAGGTAAAAGTATGAGCATAACAAATAAAGAAGTGTAATGTAAACATTTACATTATTATTATGATTATTTAATATATAAATACTATATATTATTGAATTACAAGATTAGATATACTTTAGTTGATCAAAAATATTGATATGTTCAAATACTCTTCAAAACACAACTGCAAGTCCATGAATCTTTCTGTATTTGTGAATGAAGCCCCATCTCCTGGTTAAAACCTGAAATTGAAAATCTGGCAACGCCCTCTTGGAAAATAGTGGGAGGGCTTAACATTCCTCGATACTGGTTTTAGGCAGGTCGTATGCAGGAAGCTGTAAACTGGAGTCTGAAATGAGGGGCTACATCTGTAAGAGATTAGGATGGATCCTGTAGAAGAATGTACGACATGCCTCTATTCACATGAAATAAATAATCGTATGTACCCCTTGAGCACTAGGTAGATTAAACAAAACTATAGCATGTAGTTTAAACAAAACATTAATGTGGCTTTACAAATTAAATATACTGAGCATATTAAAAACCTAAAATTAACATAAAAAGTCATGTTGGTTAAACATAGGGTAAATGAATATACCTAATATTCAAATGAACATAACAATTTCATGTTTCTTTGACATAACATAGTTGTGTGTCTTTAACATAATGGAATAGTTTTGAGTACACATGATTTTAATAAGTGCAACCGATGTCCATGTTTTTTATTATGTAAGTCCAACAGACTTTTTATAGTGAAGCTTAAATAAAGAAATCATGTTGCTTTAACAGGTACAAGTTAAATATACTGAGCATATTAAAAGCCTAAAATGAACATACAAAAGTCATGTTGGTTAAACATAGGGTAAATGAATATACGTAATATTAAAGGAAATATTCAAATGAACTTAACAATTTCATGTTTCTTTGACATAACACAGTTGTGTGTCTTTAACATAATGGAATAGTTTTGAGCACACATGTTTTTAATATGTGCAACCGATGTCCATATTAAAATCATGTGAATCCAACAGCCTTTTTTTCAGTGCAGGGGGGTCTGGGGTAGGGTGACCAGACGTCCCCATTTTCCGGGGACAGTCCCCGTTTGTATTGGCCTGTCCCAGGTTGAAACTGTCCCCGGAAATGTCCCCGTTTTTTAATATACGTTAAAAACATATAGCAAGATGAAATCAAACGTTTCATGTCAGGAAACACTGGGTAACACTACAGACTGTGGTCAAGCCAGCCCCCACTTCGGAAAACTCAGTCAAGCCAGCCCGTACGTTGTATTGCTATGCATTACGGTTGAGGCCTGTAAAAACTGCCTTCAAAATAAAAGCGTTACTCGGTCAATAACAAATATACCTAAAAAACACACCAAACATATTCAGCTTAAATTAAGAAATATGTCCTATATAATGTGATCAATAATAATTTAAAACAAACTACATATAAACTACCACATTATAACTGAGTGAATGTAAAATGTAAGGATACAGTTATGAAGACATATCTGACATTTCCACTGGGTGACTCATTTCAATTGATGTTGACACCATCTCACAACACTCCTAAAATAGCACAATTTAAAAATATATGCTGTTTAAAATCTCAAATTAGATCTATTGTCCATCTATATTTTGATTATTATTTAATGGAAACTGTCCATAATCAAAGACTCATTCGAAGTCAATCAAATACTTATTTCACTTCAGGGTGATCAAACCGTGGGGTCTTATTCATTACGTGTTGATTTCTATCAACACGTAATGTTGTATCGATGTATATAGAGATGTACTACTGCAAAAGTATTCTCCGTCGGGACTTCCTGCAACATCACCATGGCCGTTATCTTGATTGGCCAGAAGACATTATCAAAGATGTTCTATTGAGCAGACGATTACTACGTGACAAACGTTTTCAAAACCGTTTTCTAGTCTTCGGTATTTCCAGACAAGTGGCTACTGAAATCAATCTTACTAACTGCTGTCTGTGCAATTTACTCTGCGCGAGTTGGTGGACTTTATTTAGCTTACTTTAACATCATTTTTCATGGTGGGGCTAAGGTGGGGCAAAGCCATTTCTTGGTATGGCTTTAGCCTACCCCAGCCATACCCTGGTGCCGCCACTGGCTATTGGGATAACAAAATATGTCCAATAAGATTTATACACCTGATACTCAGGTGCTCAACACCTCTTCCATCCTATTTCCTGTAACCCTGTTTGACTTTATGAGCCACATTTTGCCGGGACAACACACCGATGCTGCCGTGGCATGGATTGTGTTTTGTGTGTTTGAGTGAGAGGTGATTGAATCGTATCTGCGTTGCTTTTGACCTCTAGGTGGAGCCTGTTCACTGTCCTTATGACACTGTTGTCACATTGTTACAGGTTCACTGTAATACATATAAAATAAATGTAAATATAAAAACAGACAGTGTGCAGGTTACTTTGATATCTTGTGCACGTCAGGCATTAATTTGGTAGAATAGTTCCTGCCCGAGGGTAATAATGACTTTGTAACAGGATAACTGTCATTGACAGAACCGTGTTTAAAAACTGTACTATAGTTTTTCGTACGAAATTGTAGTATTAAACTCCATTCCCTCTTAGCAAGAGTGAATAGTCTGTCGCCAAATGAACCTGTACTGAAATCCTAAGTATTGTCCCTTTAAATAACTATAGAATTACTATATGTTTCACTCTATTTAATAATACAATAACGGTGCACGACAAATACGCTTGGGTCACATGATCACAATTGACTTCCTTTCCTGACACTGAATTCATTATTCTGTATTTTTGAGAGGCATTCTTCTTTGAAAGAAGATACAACAAATGTGTTACCTAATTAGTGTTATTACTTTAAAAAAAAGAAGATTATAATCTTCATCATCATTGTTAAGTGCCAGGCAAGCTGTGTTTTGTTCTGTTTTCCCCTCCTCCTGCTCTTTTCTCTGTAATCAACAGCTGATCACTACCTACCTGCACCTCATACTGACTGCTGATTGGATTCCCTCACCCCAGCTGACCTATCAGCAGCCAGAGCCAGTCATAACGGAGGAAATCCAGGAAGCCTTCTCGCTCTCTGAGCTGGGCCTGCTGCTGACTCCAGAGCCTCTCTGAACTTTGTTAGAGTTGTTAAATCTTCCGTGAATCTTGGTAGATTTGGGGATTCCTTGGTGAATCTATATGGTTTATGATTATTACATTTGTGTGTGTTGAGGATTTAGGTACGTGTTGGGTCCCCACTACAGTTTAAAAAGTAGGTACATCTTTGTTAGACACACTAGATTATTAGATTGTTGCCACCCCTGTAATGGTTTTGTTCTCTTTGCTAGTAGATCAGATAGTGAGGGACGTTTGTTAGATTTCTCAAAGGATAGATTTAGATATAGGCCATGTTGTGTTAAAAATTAAATCATTTATGGAGGCAGACAACTCAATAATCCTAACCTTAACCAAAAGGTAATTAGAGAACCAATTATAGAAATGCGGGGGGAGGGTGGAACAGAACATTAGCAGTTACATAAGAAAGTCAGATGATTATTGCTACAGTGAGCAGTCTAATCTGAACAGGAACATTTGGAGGAGGGATTTGAATGTTGTGATGGTAAGGAGGAGTTCCAAAGATTCGGAGGCAGCAGAAGGGGATGTACTCTTTTGTATTTGATCTGGTATTTAATATATACTCAGAAGGGTATCTTTATGAATGAACGCCTTCAGCAAAAAAGTTTATGTGAGTACTATTCATCTCTTCTGAGGCGCTCGCACTGAAAAAATTAAACATGGAACATTGACTTTAATTAAATGTATTATGTCAATAGGTTCTACATAACTGTATTAGGTTAGTTGAAAGCAATACTATTAAGTTGAACCTAATATTTTTTATTTAAACTTAATACTACTTTTTTCAATTTACCTAATACAAATGTGTGAAATAAGTTGATATAATAAATGAAATTAAAGTCAACCTTTCAGTTTTTTCATTGAAGACTGAGATAAACAGATAATGGGTTTAAGACAAATTACAGCAGGGTTCAATTTATATATACAGTCTATGGGTTCAATATACAATGCTTATTTACTTATTTGTGGAATTTTAAAAACCTTGTCATTTACCAGTAAAGACAAAACATTTAAAAGTTGTATTTTAATTCTAATCGGCCACCTTTGCTTAACAGTGTTGACATGAAGTCATAGAATAGAGTCATTTAATGAAGTCATTACATTGTAGCCTAACTGTAGCTTTTTACTTCTGGTCATTTACGCTTCAAAAATCATACAAGTAGTGTTAATATGCAGATATTCTTCTTCTGACCAAAATGTGCAAGTATCATATGGGTTTGTTTGCCGCAGAGATTATCTCTGTAATAATCCAAAATCCAATGTGAAAATCCCATTGCTTTTTTGTCAAGGTCACCAGTAAGATGCTAACTTCCATATCAGCTCAGAAAAATGTTTTAACTGCACCTATCTGTAGCTCCTAATGTTTCCGCAAACATTATTTTGAAAAAAGACATGATAAGACTGGATTTGGGCAGATTCTTCTCCTTTATTGGGACACAGTTGAGGTAGAAAACACGGCTAACATAGATGGGAAGCTACTAAAAAATGTCCAAACACAGAATAGAATACATACAAAAACATCTGAATATTATGGATGTTAACGGCGTACATTGATTTGGTATAGCAACCCAGCATTTATCCTCCAAATGGTTAACAGTGAGCTATGAAGACATTTGGTTGTGCCAATGACTGGTATAACAAAATGTGTACATGTGTCTTTATTAGGGCTGTCAGTCGATTAAATATTTTATCGCGATTAATCGCATGATTGTCCATAGTTAATCGCGATTAATCGCAAATTAATCGCACATTTTTTATCTGTTCTAAATGTACCTTAGAGGAATATTTTTCAAGTTTTTAATACTCTATCAACATATGAGTGGACAAATATGCTTTATGCAAATGTTTATTATCATTTGAACAATGACAAATATTCTCATGAATATTAAACACAACAACCTCTGAACATTACAAATATTCGCCTCAATTTCAACCTGGAACTTCTCTCATACAATAATACAATACAAATTGTGTGTGTGTGTGTGTGAGATGGATCGTGGAGCTATGTGCAACTCAAGGCATATGCTCGAACGGGAGCTGCCTGGACGCTGCAATCATGTTGCGCACTATCCGTGCTGAGTGTGCTGACTGTTCGTACAATGTCCCCAGTGATGTACCTGAAGCGTTCATGAACGCGTTCATATTTTGGGCGAACGTGAACTGAACGTACTGTATTTCCGCTAGATGAACGTAATTGAGAACGCGTTCATTCTCAGCGCTGTATAACGGCGTTCAAACGTGCGTTCATTCTCAGCACTGTATTATAACGGCGTTCAAAAGTGTGCCAGATTTCATATGCCTTTCAGCCGAAAACCCAGTTAAAACACACCGTAAACAGGCTTCAAAATAATGCGGAAAACCACCCAATCTGGCAACAGCAAGCTGCCTGTGACGCGTACGCGCCTGTCACCCCTGGCTGTCGCACTAAAATATAAATATACTAAATATATCAGACTCCTCACAACAAACAATGTGGAACCGCGGAACCGGCGAGCATTGAATGAATGAATGAATGAATTAGTATGGACGAAGCCGAGAGCAGCTGCAGCAGCACTCGCTCAGAGTGAGACTCTACGGCAGGGGTGGGGAACCTCCGGCTTCCGGCCGTATACGGCCCGCGAGACAATTTGGTACGGCCCTCGAGGTAATTTATAAACACACGCAAAAAATAAAAAAATGAAAGAAATCTAGACCGCAAAAAAATTAAACAAGCGAGTACCTGTTTTTCCTGGCCAAGGTCAGGGTCCTTGAACACAACACGAGCCTAACGTGTCATCACGTGGTATATGTCTCGACTGACAGGGGTGCAGTTCTGACGGAGAGCACCAGAACGCCACTCCAGCACTTCAGAAATTGCAGTACCGATAAGTCCGTACACATGCCACAGTTTCTGCGTGTCTGTGTCTTTAGTTGAAAGCCCAGTGGCGATCTGCTCATCTGTCATACTGATCAGACAGTCAATAACTGTGTTGTTGTCATTAGCATCTGGTTAGCTAGCTATGCTAACGAATATAAGAAGCTTTGTCTACAACCAGTGAGGTAAAGGCACATCTTTATATGATCATTATAGTTATAAAAAAAATAAGAGAATAAAGTAAACAGGTATAAAATACTATAAGACAGTTATTAATAAAGAAGAATACAGTTTGAAAGGGTAGTGATTTGTCAAATATCCATAAATTAAAAGAAAATCTGCTTACAGTTGTGTTTGGGTGTTGAGAGATGTGTCCATAGATCTCCTAATGTTGCTCTCAAAGTGCAACACATCTTGCCAGGGGAGCACGCCCCCCGGACCCCTCTAGAGGAGGTTAGGTCCCCCCCACTTAAACCATGTTCACATGGATAGGAAACTAAATACATTTGCACACATCTTGTGTCCATAAATTATCTTTCTGTTTAGGTGGTCACGCCACACCCTGCACGTGCATGCATACGCGAGTCATGGTGAGATATCTGGATTAGGAGGTTGCTTTTTTCTTTGCACAGAATGAAATGAATGAGCTGTGATTTTAGTTTTTTAAGCAGAGGTCAATAACTTGTACGGCCCTCTGAGGATATTGTAAAAATTGAAATGGCCCATTAACATCGTACAGGAGACAAATAATAGCTCGCAGCAACTTATTGAAAAAAGAACTATGAACTATAAATTAGTTCATTTTTGAAACCATGAACTTTAGTTCAAAATTTGAATTATGAACTATGAACTGAACTAGTTCATTTTAAAATATGTGAACTGTGAACTGAACTAGTTCATGTAGAAAGTGAACTTTCCCAACACTGAATGTCCCACTGTCTGGCTACCTGCATAAAGTCAAGTGCTCGGCGCAGTTTGTGTGGATAGAGCGCTCCTCTGTTTTCATTTAAACAGCTCCTTATATCCGTTAGCGCAGCTAGCTAGCACCAGATGCTAACAACAACAATGCACGTAAGGTCTCTCTCTCGCTCGCTCGGGCCACACATACACACACCCTCCCGGTCCTCCCAATAGCCAGTCGGTGCCTGCCGGTGAGCGTGGAAGTGTGGTCTGCCACAAGCGGGCGGCAGGAGCGGGGCTGTCAGCATCAGCGGGGCTGTCAGCATCAGCTTGTAGATGGTATTTTAAACTCGAAGCGATACTCTGAAACTACGGGGCGGCCGAGGAAAAAAAAATACACATGCGTTAATCGCGTTAAAATAATTAGTGGCGGTAATATTTTTTTGCGTTAATGCGTTATCTTGACAGCCCTAGTCTTTATCTTTCGACCAATTCAAAGTATTTAAAATATTTCAAACTATAGATTACGTTTACATATACAATTCTAATAACTGATATAAGCAAACTTTGACAATATTTTCAGTCAATCAGATATGTGCAGGCCCGTAAGAACCGCTCCAATTAGTATATAAATGCATCTGATACAAAAGCTAGGGGAAAGGGAATGTAAAGACAAAGGGCCTTAACTTTAGAATCCTGTTTATCAATAATCCCTTTCTCCCTTCCCTTCCCACCTCCTATTTTACGTTAGCATCCCAACCAATCACAGCTTGGCTCTTGGCTGTTGCCACAGCGGCACTTGGGTCCAACTGACGTCATCACCCCTCATCAGAGGACTGTCCGGCCTTTAGGAGAGCAAAAAAGCAGGAGAGAAGGAGTTTTAGTTCATGAGTTGATTACGTGGGCTCAGAGGGCTAATCCAATCTGGATTAGGCCGAGTGGTTTCTCTACAGGGAGGAGGTGAGCTGCTGGCATAAAACTGGACACTGTGACTGCAGGTTTGAATAAGGCACTCCGCTTTTTGATTAAAGCGGAGTGCCTAAATCTCTTCTTGTAATCTCTGAAGTAAAGCCCTAAAGGGATATGAATCATAGATTTTAAAACGATTATTAACTAATAAATAAGAATAAAGGCTATGACCCCTGACATAGAGATTAAACAAAAAAATGAAGAGACCACTGTTTTTTTTATTTAGGAAGGGTTTAGAAGGCAATATTTGGTGGAATAACCCAAATGTACTATTACAGCTTTGTTGTGTGATGCCATGTTCTTCATCAGCCTTTACTGTTGGGTGAAGTTTTGTAACCCAATAGCAATGTGGCACAAAAACCCTGGTGACCATTCATCTTGATGATCATCATGAATGGATGATGAATGTAATAGTGTCTTCACAGATCTCACTAAAAAATCCATTAGAAAGCTGCAGCTGATTCAGAACGCTGCTGCTCGAGTCCTCACAAACACTAAAAGAGTGGATCACATCAGTCCAATTTTGAAGTCTTTACACTGGCTTCCAGTCTACCAAATAATTGATTTTAAAGTACTATTGCTGGTTTTTAAAGCACTGAATGTTTTCGGACCAAATTATATTAACAATCTCCTGCAGAAGTATGAACCATCCATGGGTCTCAGGTCCTCTGGGACGGGTCTGCTCTCTGTTCCAAGAGTCAGAACTAAACACGGAGAAGCAGCGTTTAGTTATTATGCCCCGACAATCTGGAACATACTCCGTGAATCCTGCAGGTCCGCTGCAACTCTTAATACTTTTAAATCAAGATTAAAAACGTATCTTTTTGACGCTGCATTTGAGTGAGTTGTTCATATTCACACTGCAGTATGGCTTTTATTCATGTATTTTATACCTGTTGTGTTTATTTTATTATCTTTGCTTTTTAAATGCCTGTTTTTTAAATGCCATTTTATAATTTGCTATACTGTATTTATTCTTAAATGTCTTTTATTTTATTTTGCAAAGCACTTTGGGTTGCCGTGTGCTGAAAGGTGCTATATAAATAAACTTGCCTTGCCTTGATGATTGCTGATGTTTATAATGGACTTCAGGTCAGTCCAATGTCCCTCAACAACTGTACTGACATAGAGTTGTAACAGCAGCTAGGGTGAAGTACATAGTGACGACTCTTTGAAACAGGCTCCTCAGGACAGGGCTGACATCACGAAAGTTAGGGAAGAAAGTCCTTCATCAATAAGAAGCGAAGAGTAGCCAGGCTGGAGTTTGCAAAAGCCCAAAGGATTGGAATGTATAAGACTGGAGTAACATCATGTTCTCTGATGATTCAGATTTTCAGCTAATGCCAGCTCTGAGATGAACTGAAGATGCCTTCAAGCTACAGTGCCTTGCACACACTGAACAATTGGAGGTTAGTTGATGATCTGGGCGTTCTTAAACAAGGCTTGAATTGGGCAGATTATAAAGGCTCATACATGGTTATCATGTTTCCTACTTCTTTGAAAATGTTACGGAACTTTAATGGTGCGTTCACACCAGACGCAATGTGATTTTTGGCGTGGAGCGATTACATGTAAAGTCAATGCAAAGACGTGGATATAGATATTCAGGCGGCGCAAAATCGTGAGTTACATTTTTTCAACTAGAGGGTTTTTGATTTGATTTCTAGCGAGAACTGTATATTGTACTTTTAGAATCCACGTCCAGTGGATGTGTAGGATCTATAGTTTGATAGATATTACGAAGATTATTTGAGGTCTCGAAAACAGTATTTCCGGTCTCGAAGTTTTCATAATAAAACCGGAAGTATTCCCCTCACTGTCAAATGATTTTACAGTGATATCTGCAGTACTCATCCACTAAAAAACATCAGTTTATCCTTGTTAATTACACAACATTGATTGGTTTAAATAGTGTACAATGCTTTTGTGTTTTTAACCTTCGATTCAGAGAAACAAATAGTTGTTTCGGAGTTTAGGATGGCCGAAGACACTACACTACCTATAATCCTCTATCGTTTGGGACTACAACATCCGCTTTGCTTGAAAAACCCCGTGATTAGTCCCCAAGCTCTGTGATTGGATGTTGGAATGGCAGTGCGCCAAGGTTACGCCGAGTGTCAAACAGCTCTTTGAAATTGAATGAAACCACGGCAGACTACCAAAACTGGATTCCAACGGGTTCACCCCCACAGAACTACACATGCTGGCTATTGTGTTTCGCAACATGTTCCATGGTTCTATGGCACGTCTCTACTGGGAATTGTAATTTTAAAAGATGTTTTCGTATTTCCCATAATTAGAAGTTGCCAGTATTATACTGTGTACATCCCTGGAGGTTTAGGGGATGGGAAACAAATTGGTGTTATCAAATTTAAAACATATAATTAATAAATGGGTGAAAATTGCTTGTGCCCATAATGGGCAGCATTAATATATACCCACATGACAGCTAAGGTCAGAAGAGCTTTATTTAACAGCTGGTCTTATGTCTGTGATCCCTCCTGTTGTCAATTGATAAGCCTGAAACATGCACTTGTCAAGGTTCAGAGGCAAATTTTGCAAATCTGACAGTAGCCATCGATCAGCTTAAGATAAGATATACTTTATTGATCCCAAGTTGGGAAATGTTTTTGTTACAGCAGCATACTACTTTGTTCTACTCCACTACAATTCAGAGGTTAACCTGGTATTTTTACTCCCTTTGCAGATTCTGATTAATGATGTGAAATATAAACAACCCGTAAAGCAGACTTTAGTTACACCTGAGTCAAATTCAGGGAAGGTGATTGTCAAGTGCCAAAATAAACTATGCAATATATTAGACGTCAAAAGAAGACCTTTACCAAGTATTCTTTAATGTTTAAATAAAGCCTTGTTAGTTTGTCTGTTTTGCACATCCTCCTATTACTATTTTTGGACGTCCTGCACTAAACTGTTTTATTGTAGAGATCACTACAGTATCTCCTTGATATTTTCTATTCTATATTTCTATCATTGACCTTCTACTTTCCCCCTATTTTGTATGTAGGCTACTCTTAATATTTATTCATCAAATAACATATTCAACAAAAAAATTCAATAACGTGCTTTAACCACTAGGCAGTGTGGGTTAAAAAACTGTCAAGTTTACAGTGTTAACACAACAAAATGATACTTTCCAGTATACGTTTCCAGTTTAGTTTATGACAGATTTATTTTGTTATCCACACATATATTGTTTTTATATTTGTAACACCAAACCGACATAACAGATGGTCTATGACCCAGTGGTCTAGGTAATAAAATATAATAATATCAAACATAATATTACTATTAACTTTATTGTGAAATTAAAACAGAACGGTAAAGAAAAATACAGTTTCAGTCTCTCGATTTGAAGCTTATGCATTGTACCATGAACCTATATAGACCTGTAACAGTCAACTGGTGAGGAGTTGGAAAGGTAGTTTCTTAAGATGTTACAAACAACACACAGCATACAATGCCATAATAACTTTGTATTATTAGTGTAGGACACTTATTTATGTATAACATCTGAAGATGTGTAGTTTTATTCTTGTTTTCACATAGTTTTACAGGATATTGCTATATTATTTCACATATTGTAGTTCTACACATTAATATCTGATTTGTAAAACATCATAGACAGAAAGGTATATCCGTCATTTAATGCTAAGCTATTGAAATTCTGATTCCATAGATGTGTCTCCCATCACCCAAAACCCATCACCCAAAACCCCTGACTATTCTCTCAACTCAGTGTTTACATTCTTATATTCAAAGAAAATCAGTAATATCTTTAAAAACTCCCTGTGCACCGTGTAAATATAGCCTATCTACCAATTGGATCACATTTAAAAGTCAGCCAAATTACTATTGATACGGCAAGGAGACATATTGTGTGAAGAGAGATTGAAGATGTTGTTTAATTGCTGATATATTTATGATCCATGTCACGTATTCAGTTTCGGCGGTAGTTCTTCCAGTTTGTCCCGAAGTCTTCTAATCAGGGCTCCATAAATAGAGAACTACGGTAGATATGTAATATTTAATGCAGCCGAACCGTGTATTACAATGCCGTTATGTGATGACTTTCAAAGAGAAAAGCAAGAACACTCGGAATTAAGTATTGTTTTTTTTTATTGTTTTTTTATGTTTCCGGATTTCATATCGCATAAACACCATATCCAAACGTGCATTGCGGCTAAAACATCCAATCACCGAGCTTCAACGATAGCTGAGGATTATGGGTAGTTCGATGTTTTAGCCTATCAAAACCTCTGAAAAAAGAAATGTGTCTCTCAGAATCGAAAGGGAAAAAACTATGGGAAAAACACAAAAGCAGTGTACACAATTTAAACCAATTAATGTTGTGTAATTAACAAGGATAAACTGATGTTTTTTAGCGGATGAGTACGGCAGATATCACTGTAAAATAATTTGACAGTGAAGAGAATACGGTTTTATTATGAAAACTTCGAGACCGGAACGTTTTCACCCTGTGAGGGTTGACGCTAACTTTACATGGATGCTGCCGTCAATATAAATGAATAGGGGAAAGACGTAGTATATACACGTTCTCCTGGCGAGACCTCAAATCATCTTCGTAATATCTATCAAACAATAGATCCTACACATCCACTGGACGAGGATTCTAAAAGTACAATATACACTTCTCACTAGCAATCTGATCAAAAAGCATTTTAATGGCCAAACTATCATACAATTTAGGATTTTCCAGAGAGGGTTATTTGTGAATACGACCCACCGTAGTGTTTGCAGTCAACGGGAGCACTAGAGGTCAAAAACTTTAAAACGTGATTATAGGTCATAATAAACGCTTGAACAATCGACCTATTTGGTCATAATAAGCGCTTGAACAATCGACCTATTTGGTCGTATGAGTTGGAGGACTTGTTTTTATCTACCATAGTATCTACATAGATATAAGCTCCGCCTCCTCGCCACCCTGCCTGTTTGAATGACGCGAGTAAACACAGCTGAAAACTCAAGCGTGAAACTCAAGCGTGAAACTCAAGCGTGAAACTCAAGCGTGATACTCAAGCGTGAAACTCAAGCGTGAAACTCAAGCGTGAAACTCAAGCATCCGGTGTGAACGCACTATAAGGATTGGTTCCTTCAACAGAAAAATGTTTCATGCCACACTTCAATCAAGCTGTGGATGGAGGACCACCAATTCAAGACTCAGTCATGAAAACGTATTTAATTGTCTCTAGCAAGTTCCAATTTCAATTTAGTTTCAATTCCATATCTGTAGGAACCAGTTTACATTACAATACCTACGTTTATATTGCCCATGTGTGTTGTAATTGCTTTTTTAGATGTTAACATTTAACAGTATGGACTCCTAGACGTCAATGGTATGAAGCAGTAACACGTTTTGAACGGTAGGTAAAACAGCCATTTTACCTTATCTTGAAATGTTTTGTGGTTACCACTCTTCTGCTGCCGATCTTTAAGTTGCAAAGCATTTTCCAGGAGTCTCTTTGATCAAATACGTGGCCAACCTTACCTCAAACTAACCACTTTGGGTGCTGTAGTTACACTAATTGTACCCTAATCAAAATGAGCTGACCCTTTATCTGGTCCAAATGTTGTCTTACAAGAACCTCAAGTCATGTTTTAAAATAATTTATAAGTTTGTTCATCAGATTTGTTTAAGTATCTAATAGCTTTCACAAAAGTAAAGACACTTCCTTTTGTAACTATGGACACTGCTGTATTTTAGCTGTATTATGGACTGCAGTCAACATTTTGCTTAGATATCAAGTAGCAATGTATGAAGACCAGCAAGGTCTACTTGGACCCACAATTTTGTGATATTACTTACTTTTATTTTGTCGGAACAGCCCCTTTAGCCTGGGTAGCAGTTGAAGAGCCACCTTTAGAAAACTCTGAATGGGAAGTTGGCCTACGTTCTGATTGGGTGCGACGGTCAGAATTGTCTACCCCTCTTGTAGAAAGCCTGCCTCGGGATCTCTCTTCCCAGAGTTTGGGAAGTACAGTACCTCCAGATGTGAAGCAGGTCTGGGAGTTTTGTGAGTCTTTTTGTAAGAAGACCGAGCGGGCATCGCGAAAGGACACAGACGGAATTATCTCTTCATTGTTGTTATCTGTGGCACGTGTCACTTCTACTGGAGAACTTGGGTGAGACGTGGACTGAGGTCTAAACGCAGGAGGGCTTGGAAATGTGTGGCACACAGAAGGACAAGATGGCGGTAGGCGCACTCTAGAAACAGGTGGTGCTGTCACAGGAAGGCTGTAGGAGCGCATCTCACCTTCATAGAGTTCATTACTTCCACATCTCTTCCACGTTTCCAATTGCTGCTCTGGCTCTTGTGCCCCCATAACAGCATCCTGTCTTAAAGGACGGGCAGGCAAGATAGTGATCGATCTTGACCTGGCGCTGACTCGGTTTGGCAGCACTTCCACATTCTGAATGGATGTCTTGAGGCGTTTGGACACTCCCGTCTTTTGGTTTATTATTGGGAGATTTAGAGTTGAATCTTCCTGTGAGCCTTCCTTATTTCCTAGTATGCCATCATCTCTCTGGAAGGAATTGTCCAACAAAACCTCTGGGGGCGGAGGTGGTAGGTTGTCTACGTCCAGGTCATCCTTGCTTTCAGGCCAGCTGTTGTTGTTATTGTTGCCATTGATTACAAACCCCCCCTCATTACCATTAACCGTGTCAGATAATTGAGGGATCCGAACTTTTCTGTGACTCCTGATATGAGGTGGGACATTGGAAAGACTTTGCCCTGGTCTACCATCCACCCCTTGGCTAAAGGTATTTATCAACCTTCTGACGGATTGGTGCTTTGGTGGTTTGGGTGCGAACATTTTTGAGGAATCAGATGATTGATTTGTTCTGAAATGGCCTTTTTGTGCACCTGACGATCCACTTAATGAATGCCGTCTTTGTCCATTTCTATACAGGTTATAATGAGGACCTGCTAACTCCTTCTTTCCTTGACCTTCAGCCATCTTTTTCATTTGTTGATCCAAGTCCCCCCGGTTCTTTTGTAGTTCCATCATAAAGTCTACGCTCATGATGGATGATGTGTATTCAGTAGCAATCACAGTAGTCAGGGGTCGTTTCCCTTCAGGCTGCCGGTCCTTCATGTACTTTGCACACATGTAAAATAAAGCTTGACTGGGATCTGGTGGGGAAGAGTTTGACCTTTGCCTTTCAGGCCTATCGTCTTCGTCATCCTCAAACTCTTGATCATCATCATCATCATCATCATCATCATCATCCTCCTCGTCATCTTCATCATCCTCATTGTAGCCCTCAAGATTGGGTAAATTACCGGACAGAATATCACATGTACCTCGATTGTTGAATCCAGATCCACAAATTCCAGCTCCAGCACTCCCACGCTGCCGGTGGTACCTCTCAGACCCTGTCAGATTCTCATTTTCTCCCCCAATCCCACTGTCCTGACTGTGCAGGGACAAATTCTCTGGGTTATACTTCCTCATGGCAGCTTCCTCCACTTGTGCCAGCACTTGAAACAACCTCTGCTCTGCTGCCTGCTTGGCCTGCATCTTCCCAACCAGCAGTTTAGAGAGAGAAGCAAAATACTCTACCGCCTCCTCAAGGGTGGTGTCACTAAGTGCGTGGACCGAGCCCCCCACAAGCCTCAATTTCTCTGTTGAATGCTGTAGCAGTTGCTGTAACAGATCTGGAGGTGGGTTTGGGGGGTTGCCTGTGTAATTTTTCGGTTTAGATGGCATAATAGTGGGGCCCATCATCCCCGATTGCAAGGCCATGTTGTCCCCATGCTCTTTCAACATGAGCTCCCCCTCCTCGGCCATTTCCTCTAGAGCCTGGTTGATCTCCTCGAAGCGAAACACCAAAGCAGATATCGGGGGCTGCAGGGACAGCTGGGTCTGCGCGGCCTGGTCCAGCAGGCCCAACAGGGTCTCATATTTGGAGATATTCGGATTCAGATAGGCATAGGCTGCCACGTGAGCCCTCACCATGTGTGGAGGGAAGTCCACCTTTCTCTGGATACAAGACGTTTTTCTTTGCTTTTTAGTAGACCTTCTCCTGCCTTTATTCTTCTTTACCTTCTCTGTTGTTGTACATGTGTCTGTTTGTACAATCTCCTCGACTATTCCTAACGGCCTCACATCCACCTCTGTTTCTTTAATGTCCTCTGTGTTTTGGGCCACTGCTGCGTCGCAGGCCAGCTGAGAACAATCTATCTCTTTCGTATAAGGTTCTTCAATGGGAAGAGGAAGTTCATGTTCTTCCTCGCCAGTCTTGAAACACTCACCCTTTTCTTCTTCAGGTCTAGAATCAACACCCTCCCGTGGTGCTTCATCTGGCAAATCTGATTGAGGTTGAGAATTTGCTGTCTTAGACAATAACTTTCCTTTGGATGGAGAGGAGCCCATTTGTGCATTTAAATGTTGTTCAAGAAACCTTAATCTCTTTCTCTGAAGAAAATCAAGTCAGGGAAAAAAACGGAAAGCCAAAGTGTAAATCCATAAGTAAGATCTTCTAAAATTCTCCAATGATGTCCTTCTGTTGACAGTCAATCCTCCAGACATTAGTTTGAATATATTTCTGAAGTTAGTTAATGCTTTATTCTCAGTAAAAAAGTGCACCAACTGAAACCTGTACTGACTACCTACTGAGGCTTGTGATGGTAAGGAGCTGTGAGGATAAGACGTATTGGGGGGGGGGTTCTCCCCTTCAGCATGCACAGATGGTCATGTTAAGTACATCAACACACACACTTGCACACACACAAATACACACAGGCATTGAAATGTAAGACTTTAAGCTCATCAGGTTAATCAGAGCCTACTGTCAGGTGATGTTTTCAGCCTCATCCACTGTGCTGGTGGTAGTCTACATGCAACTGTTGGGTTCACTCAGAGATAAATAAGAGATGTGTTGCTTAGCTTGTTGTATAGTATTTTACCTTACTGTAAAGAAATATATTACATATGTTTTGGAGTTGTGACTTTGCAAAACTAATTATGTCTCTCACACACACACACACACACACACACACACACACACACACACACACACACACACACACACACACACACACACACACACACACACACACACACACACACACACACACACACACACACACACACACACACACACACACACACACACACACACACACACACACACACACACACACACACACGTTCTCACTCCCATCCAGTCAGGGCCCCTCCCCGTCACTATATTACGTACAGGGTACCGCTTGACCGTCAGGCTTCTACGGGCAGGGCGTCCCATAGACCTTCATTGCGGACAGCGGACCCCTTGACCGTCAGGCTTCTACGGGCAGGGCGTCCCATAGACCTTCATAGACCAACAACAATGGCCGACCTTCGTGTTATTCTCGGTGGAAAATGCCTATTTTAAGGTTCATGTGGCCATTAAAATGCGTTTTGATGTCATTTTATGCGATTAATATGAGTTGTTATTTCTGATTATTTGTGCAGTACATGTACATGATGTTTAGTTTGCTAGTTATGACGAAGATTACTTCATGAATGTGTACACATTGATGGTTGGTAAGGTGGTTGCTATGGACGCTGCAACAGCTCCCAGACCACTGATCAACAACAATGTCCGACCTTCGTGTTATTCTCGGTGGAAAATGCCTATTTTAAGGTTCATTTGGCCATTAAAATGCGTTTTGATGTCATTTTATGCGAGTAATATGAGTTTTTATTTCTGATTATTCGTGCAGTACATGTACATGATGTTTAGTTTGCTAGTTATGACGAAGATTACTTCATGAATGTGTACACATTCATGGTTGCTAACGTTTTTTTGGTGGAAATTAGTTTTTTCACAACAAAGTCACCCTTTGTACTTGGACTTATTGGGAGAATCTAAAGGCAATAACTGAGGTTACCTAACTGTAACCCAGCTTCTATGAGTATTGGCGCAGCCCTCTAAGGCTATCGCTATTGGGTTTACCCTTCTGCGCCCCCGCGCAGTACTGAAAACACTTGTAGTCCACGCCCACCCGCTAGGTGGGCCCCACCCTCGGGCCACCTTCCGGTATAAATAGGGAGGTTGCCCGGTGATCTGCTCCCATACAATATAACTTTTCTTCAGCTATTCGTAGAGCCAGTGGGGCCCGGCGCTTAGAGGGCTGCGCCAATACTCATAGAAGCTGGGTTACAGTTAGGTAACCTCAGTCCTATTTCGTATATGGCTTCGCCCTCTAAGGCTATCGCTATTGGGTTAAGGGCGAAGCATGATGTAGTCTGCGCCCCACTGGGTCGGTCCAGCACTAGAAGCACAGACACACCTGCTCAATAACACATCCCTGCCTGTTGTGCCATGCGTAATGGCACCTCCCCGTCCCTGGAACATAGAAAACATACCTGTTTTCCTGACGGGGTGAAGGCTGGGAACAATACATACCGACCGCTGTGAGAAGTAGAGACGAAGGTCCCACCTTATCCTGCGATCATAGAGGGGGAACAGCCGCTCTCTCCGCGCCAGCCAGGTAGGAGAGCGCTCAGCTGGATCCCTGACGTCACTCACTCTGATCAGGCACTCCGTACGAAGTGTGTCAGAGTAAAGGGAACATCCCTCTCCTACAAGGGGAAAAGGCCGCTCTCTGTGTGCCGAGAGGCAGGAGAGAGGCGCTCAGCTGGCTCCCTGACGTCACTCACTCTGACAGGACACCCAGTACAGGGTGCGTCATAGAGGAAAGGGAAACATCCCTCAAATAAAATTGAATAAATGAACAGGGGGAAGACCAAGATGCAGCCATGCAAATATCTTCCACTGACATTCCTCCGCTCAACGCCGTGGAGGAGGAAATTCCTCTGGTTGAGTGCACTTTGATATTCTCCGGGGGCTCCACCCCAGATGAGACATACGCCTGTGAGACCGCCTCACACAGCCAGTGTGACAGCCGTTGTGTAGACAGAGGTTGCCCGATAGAGCGCTCTCTGTAATGCACAAACAGGCGCTGAGAACGGCGCACTGCCGCTGTGCGCGCCACATAGCAGGCCAGCGCGCGCAGAGGAGATGAGATGTGGCTTCTTCCTCCGATTTATGAGGAGGCGGAAAAAACCCATCCAAGGTGATCACTCTTGATCTAAAAGAGATAGTGATGACCTTTGGCATAAAGGCTGGGTTAGGACGTAACACAGCCGAATCTCCCACGGCCGGCCTGACAGCGTACGCTGTAGGCATGGAAACCAGGAAGCTCCCGTGCGTTCCGGGGCTATCAGGATCACTGACAGCCGCTCTTCCTGCACTCGGTCCAGGAACCGAGGAATCAGCAGTCCCCTGGGCCATGGCCGATGTGCGAACGCGTCCGCCCCCAGGGGTGGGTGGTCCCGTGCTGACAGGGAGAACCAGAGCTCGCATTGCGCGTTCCCGCGTGCGGCGAACACGCAGATCCACCTCCGCTTTCCCGAACCGGCTCCAAACCTGGGCAATCAGTTCGGGATGGAGGCTCCAGTCCCCTGCCGAGGACCTCCTCTGGACATGAGGAGGCTGAACAAAGGTCTGCCCCTTTGTTCAGCTCTCCAGGCACATACAGTGCTCTGATGGAGAGCACGTGCCCAAATCAACAGCCGTCTGGCTGTGTTCAGGAGCTGCACTGAGCGTACACCCCCCCTGGCGATTGATGTAGGCCGCCGCAGCTTTGTTGTCTGTGCGAATCAACACATGCTGATTCCGCAGCAACGGGGCAAAATGCTGAATTACTCTCCGTACGGAGATCAATTCCAGCACATTTATGTGGAAAGACATGTGAGCCGGCCACTGTCCTCCCACTGCCTGCGACATGCACGTTCCTCCCCACCCTGAGAGAGATGCGTCTGTGAACACCGATCTCGGTGTGACGTAACTCTGCCCAGGGGAACCCCCTCTGACAGGACGTGGGGACTTTTCCAGTATGTTAAGTCTGAACCCACGGACAGAGGGATGACCACCATGCGCATCTTCTGTCGTATGGGGTCGATGCGGAGGCTGATGAACCACCTCTGCAGTCTCCTCATGTGTAGGAGACCCAGGGGCATCACCACGTGACCTGCTGCCATCATGCCGAGCAGCCGCATCACGGAGAGTGACGTCACCACGCTGCGTGGTATGACACGTTGAAGGAGAGCTGTCAGCGTTTCCACTCTCTGCCGTGAGAGTCGTGCTCTCATGCAGGCTGAGTTCAATTCCACCCCAGGTAAACAATACTCTGGGCTGGAAAAGGACAGCTCTTTTTCCAGTTGATCATGAAACCCAGCTTTGACAGATGCAATATGAGTTGTACCGTCTGTAAAGCTGCTTCCTCCCTGGAGCGAGCCAGCAGCAGCATAAAAAAGTCGTCCAGTTAAAATAGTACTCTCATTCCTCCTCTGTGTAGCGGCTGCAGCGCCGTCTCTACACACTTTGAAAAAGTACGAGGAGCCAGGGAATAGCCGAACGGCAGACGGTTGTACTGGTACGCTATTCCTTGGAACGAAAACCTCAGGAATTTCCTGTGTTTCGGAATGATGGGCACATGGAAGTAAGCATCCTTCAGGTCTATAGAGGTGAACCAATCTCCCTGGTGAACACACTCTAGCACCTTTTTGACCGTCAGCATGTGAAAAGGTCTTTTCATTATTGCCTCGTTGAAAACTGACAGGTCGAGGATGGGTCTCATTCCCCCTGTCTTTTTCGGGATAAGAAAATAGCGGGAGTAATACCCCTGATTTTCTTCCTCCTGGGGAACCCTGGAAATAGCCTCTTTCAACAGGAGTTCCCGTAGCTCTGCTTGGAGCGCAAGACACTGTTCTCGGGATGTTAGGCATGTCACCTGTATCCCGTTGAACTGTGGGGGGGTGGAGGCGAACTGCAGGGTGTACCCTCTGCTGATCAGCCTGTGCATCCATCCGTCCATCAAACACAGGCACTGCCACGCCGAGACACACTCTGACAGCGGGCGCGCCTGTTCGAGATGTGTTGTGGTTGTCATGACGACGAGCCACTCCAAAGCCCTCGCCGCCGCTGCCCGTGAGGCAACCCAAGGTGGGCCCAGAGCGAAAAGGCTGTGCGGAGGCCTCCACACGCTGCGTATCACTTCGCCTCGCATCATGAGACGTGTACACGCTCAGAGGATGGATGGAGGTGTGTGCAGTAATATCCACATGAGGCGTTAACACTGCTCTCGTGGGCTTATTATGACCGTGTATAGGTGGCGTATCTCGGACAGAAGAATGCCGTGAGGTCTGTGGTTTAATAACCGAAGAGTCATAACCATCAGAAATCTGTCGCGAACCATGCCGCCTACTAATCATCAGATTGGAGGCAGTTGGTGTAATTATTGTGCTCCGCAGCTTATTAATCGATAGATTAAATAGCGCAGGCTTTTGTACCGAACCCGGCTGGCTATTAACCGACAGGTCATAGGCAGCTCCCAGGGTGGGGGATATGTGACACACATTTGTAACTGAAGACTCAGACCACATGTTAGGAAATAAACACCTTTTATTTCGATCACACTCCCCCCCAGACCGTCAAGGTCGGCTTTGTTTTTTCGGCGGCTCTCGTGGAGTAGACGCCGAACGGGAGTACCTCACTCCCTTCTTACCCCCCCTCTGTGGTGGGGGCCCGTCGGTGCGGGACGGTGCCCTGGAGGTGCCCTGGAGGTGCGGGTCGGTGCCCCGGAGGTGCGGGTCGGTGCCCCAGCCGCCGCTGACGGACGATTCTGACGCCTCGGCTGCTGTTGCTGTTGGTGTCTGTCCGTCTGCCGCTGTGGCCGGGAACTGGGGCCCGAACAGCCCGTCCGAGCTGATCGGAGCGTCCAGTAAGACCTTCCTGGCTGGCTCTGTGACCGCTGCCTGCTGTAACCAGAGGTGACGCTGGATCTGTGTCATCCATGCCGTAATCCTCGCCTGGGACACCGCCACGGCTGCGCACAGCGTGAGCGCCGTGCTGGCCGCCTTAGCGATCTCCTCCGACTCCTCTGGAGCCATGGTGGTGGATCGCTCGACCAACGTCACCACCAAGTTGGTCAGCAGAGCGATGGTGTTTGCCGCTGCTGACGCCTGGAACGCACACTGGTGCGCCCGGTCAGCCTGGCGGGCGACATACTGGTCCTTGGGGTCGGCCAACATAGGGCGCCGTCCGGCGACCAAGTTGGCCTGCCGTTAAGCTCGGTTCCAGAGCGGGGGTGGTTGGGAAAACCTCATCTGTGAAACCCTCCACCTTGGTGAAGGAGACAAAGGAGGCCACCGGAGCCCTCAAGCTCCTAGGGTTCGCTGCTGCACCTTCCTGATGCCGCCTAATGGCGGGGAAGCGCGGCCAGATCGGATCACTCCTGCCCGTCTGCACCCGGGAAAACACGCCCGCCATGTCGTCCAGAGCCACCCTCTCCCGTACTCGTGGAACGGGGAGACCTCTACATGCTGCTGCCTTGCCGATTATTTCCGGCAGCTCCAGCATGATGCCTCCCAATGCCGGTAGCGCCGTGGCCACGGAGAAGGGGACCACGTGCTCGACCGCCACCTCTGACTCTCGCTCCGACCCCGTCTCCCCCGTCCGGGGAAGAGGGGGAAGGGGAGAGCCGCATGGCGAGCCCTGGAGGGAGGCGGGGAAGGAGTCGTCCGACTCCTGCCCCCCACTCGCCTCCATAAACAGGCTGTCCTGGATGGGCATCTGCCCACCCCAGACGTCTTCCTCACCCGCAGCAGCTAGGGCGTCCGCCCTTTGCTTCCTGTCGGATGAAGGAAGACGCACACAATGAGGACATGCGACCTGCTGGCTGAGAGCCGCGTCCGCGTGCTCTGGCCCCAGACAGGCTGCGCATATCGGATGCAAATCATAGCTCCTGGCTCACAAGCCTGGGACCCTTCCGGTCAAACATGAAAATAAAAATGAGTGGATGTCACGTCCTGGCTCACTCGAGCCGGAGACCCTTCGGTCAGAACACGTGGAACGTGACTTGAAATAACCATGTAACACGACAGGACCTGTAGTGTAACGTGCCCCTGATCTTAGATTGATGATGCAATAGAATCCAGATAGAAACATGACGATGATATGTGAGCTGATATGCTAATGACACCACCACCAGTTATATGCGTGATTACCAAAGTTTTTTTTTGTTTTTTTGTTTTTTTATAGTATCATATGCATTTTGTATCTATTTATTTTTATATTTATTTATTGATTAATAAAAAAATAAAATAAAAAATAAGAATGTGTTTGAAGCCCTAAGGGGAGATAGTTCTAAGAGCACGGGATCCGGGTGAGTAGATGAGAGAGTGATGTTTAGGGAGTGGAGGGGTGAATGATCAAAAGAATCTCCCGCCATGTGGTTTCTGAAGCAGGGCGGGGATCTTAGGCCAGCTGCGCCTGGGACATACGGACCTCGGATGAGCATCGTTGCAGGCGCTGCAGATATGGAGGAAATGGCAGTTTGGGTAAGTGCAGACATTTTCGTTGAAGTTACGGCATATCTGCTTGTCTGAAGTCTGAAAAGTGTGTGGGGGGGGGGGGGCTCTGCATGCGGAGAGAGGCACGGAAGGGAAGAATTGGGCGAGGTGGCCCTGAGCACCGCAGCTGTTGCACGACATGACTTGGTGGCCGCTTGTGGACATGACGAGTAGCTCCGTGTCCAGTATGGACCAGTCCAGGCGGATGTTGGAGTGTGCAATGTGAAGCGCTGCTTTACATGAGAAGCTCTTGTGGGAGGAGTAAAATACGTTTTTCCCGTATTTCAGAAAAAGGTCGCCGATCAGAGCAAGATATGCATCTAGCTCTTGCCTTCTTTCCGGGTAGACGGAGCATATGACGTCACGGTAGATGCCGAAAGCAACCAGGAAATACCCTATGGAGAGGTCTCTGTTGAGACGGGGGTCTGCTGCCTTGAATACGGCAGTGATGCTTCCCCCTGTGGCGATGGATTTGTCACACTCCGGGGACGACAGGATGAGGCTAACTAGGTTAATGTCCTTCCCGTCGAGTATTTTTGCCCGAAGCCGGGGGGAAATATTCGCCATTTGGGGAATGTAAGACCTACCGGAAAGAGTGACTGGGAGGGCGGAAGCCAGGGAATGAGGGGAGGCTACACTGTGAGGGAATGTAGGGGCTTGGACTGGCATTAACCCCGGCGGCGCCATGGCAGGAAGCGCAGCCCTGTGAGTTGATGAAGTGGAGGCTCTGGCTGCTGCCCTTTCCATAGACTGAAGGCGAGCATGGATTTGTTGCATGGATTTGGCCAGGGATTGCAGGGTGTTGGCCAAGCTGGTATCTATGAGCCCAGGCTGGTTTAAGGTGGGAGGAAGTTATCTTTTTGGACGGATGAGCTCCTGGGGGGGGCGACTTCCTTGTCCTCTTACCCCCGGTCTGTCGGAGGGGCCGGCTGGAGCTGCTGGCGTGAGCTGGGGAACGGCGCCTGCTACTTGGTCTGAGAGCTCGCGAAGCTGGGAGAGAGTAAGAATGGGGGAATGCTCTTCTGCTGCAGTTGAAGAGTGAGGAGATCTGCCTCTGCTGAGTGAGAGCTGCTGCGGAATCCCGCACGGGTGCTCGAGCGCCGGTAGCTTGAGGAGGGGGAAGCTGCCTCCGGCGGAGCGTCAGGGCTGGGATTGTGATCCTCCTGGAAGAGTTCGTCCTCGGAATCGTCCGAATTGGACATCTTTGAGGTTAGATTTATCGTACGCGGAGGTTTGTTTGCACTACCGTTGCGCATTGACACCTGAAAGACAGCTGATAGAAAAGGGGAGAGCATATATAGAGGGATTAACAGGTGCGATAATTAGGCTTGTGAATGGAGGGAAGTGATAGGTTGGCTAAGGAGTGGCGCTCCCTGTCATCTAGTGAAGGGAGCGAGTATTGCCATGACGTGCAATACGAAGTGATAGGTCTTCCTGTCTGAACTTGCGCTAAGCTTCCTTACTCGTTATTCTCTACTAATAGTTCATTAAAGACTGTATATCATGGCTATTTTGCACATCCCTTTCAATATTTTCAAAGGTTTATTGACATATCATATACACAACTACGGTGTAGTTATGCAATGAATGAAACACTTGGGTCACAGGTTCCTCAACAGTGCATTACAAGACATCTATCAATATGTGTGTACCTCCACCATTAAACAGTCATATTCTGCACATTTCTTATACTATCTACATACATAAGAGTATAATTAATGTGTATAATATCAGTTAAAATAAGTGCTTCAACATAGTTAACATTGCAGGAAAGCAATATATTAGACGTTAAGTACTTTGTCAGGCGAGGCGAGGCGGTCAGCGTGGATACATGCAGGGTCGGATAACAGGCCAGACAGGATAGTCGAGGGACAGGCAGGATCAGGAAACAGGCAGAGCAGACAGGTCGGGGACAGGCAGGGTCGGAACCGGGTAGGCAATCTAGTTTTGAACGCGGGAGAGACAAGCATGAGGCAAAGTACAATCTGGCAAAGAGTGTGTGTAAGGTGCGGGTTTAAATACTGGCAGAAGCTAATGGGTGCAGAAGAGAAAGAGAGTGAGTTAACGAGTGGGTGTGGAAAACAGGTGAGACAGGTGAATGGAAAACTACTGGTGAATGATGGAGCAGACTAAGACATGTAACCTTCCTATGTGACTCAGGCGCATGCAGAACAGTAATTCTACCACACCTAGCGGAGGGGCTGAGGGATTTAAAGAAATCAAAAGAGACGATCTTAGTAAGATCTGCAATTGGGGCAGTAACCGTAGAAAACTTGACTGTGCCGCTTGTGATAAAGGATCCAGTAACTGGTCTCACAGCCCATAAATCCGTAGTCATATCAAATACATGTCCCACTGCTCTCCTTGGTAGGGATGTAATGTCAGTTTTGGGAATAGCAGGAGTTCCAACTCGAAATGGGATGAAGGCAATAAGAATCTTTGAGAAACTTAACAAGCCTGACCTGTATGTAGTGGATGGAGTGGGTCCTCCGACCTATTTTTACAGTTTTGACCTCATAACCCAGGGGCCAAGGGAGGTCACTAAAGCACTTTGGGAAAAGACCCTACAGGTCTCCTAAGAGCTCTCAAACCCCCTACTTGACCTCAACAAACAGGAGGACATGAAAATCATAAACTTAGTGTCAGACCCGGGCTGGGAGTCCCTGATTTACACTATGAAAATAAGTTTTTGAAGGAGCCATATGTCCAGTTAGCAATTAAAAACGTCTACTGGAGTGATGTTGGCTTCTGTGGGTTATCAGTTGGCCTCCCCCGAAAAGACAGAGCAGGGTTCAGAAGCTGGAGCATTGCCCACGTCGCACTGAGTAAGCCAAAAGGCAGACAGTGGCGAGAGGTGGGAGGATTTGTCTCCACATGTGCAAAGGATCATCTAATTTGAGATTCGGTAACAGGGAGACCTGGAGTTTTCCATTCCACAGATTTTGAATGCCTACAAGATTAAGCTTAACTGGCATACAATAGGGGAAAAAGCAGTGCATTTGTCCTCGCATGACAAACAATGACGAATGCTTGATTTCCACACACTCTCCTCATTAGAAGAGGAGCTGTTAGAACAGCTGCCTGAGGAGCTGTGGTCTCAAGGTCCCGCGGATGTAGGCAAGATCAAAGGCATAGAACCAGTAAAGATAACACCAAAAGGAAGTTTCAGGCCTTATCAAAGACAGTATCCCATTAAACCTGAAGCTGTAAGCGGAATAGAACCCGTAGTTGAGGCATTGATAAAATCGGGCATAATAAGAGAATGCCCTGATTCCCCGTGTAACACTCCTTTATTTCCTGTCAGAAAAGCACTCCCATCCACTGGCTGGAGGATGGTGCAGGACTTAGTCAGTAAATAAGGCTGTGATTCCAAGGGCACCGTTAGTGCCCGACCCACATACATTGTTATGTGAGGTAAAGCCACAGAGTAAATACTTTTCAATAATTGACTTAGCAAATGCGTTATTTTCAGTTCCCGTACATAGAGACTCTCAATTTTGGTTTGCTTTCCAATTTAAGGATAAAAAATATACTTACACACGTATACCACAGGGTTACTGTGAAAGTCCAACTGTATTTTCTCAAGCTATGTCTGTAAACGTAGCACAATTTGATCCACCTGAGGGCAGCCAAATATTACTCTATGTAAACGACATTCTGATATGCTCGAAAACAGTGCTTCTCAAACTTTTTCAGTAATGTACCCCCTTTGAAACATTTTATCAGCCAAGTACACCCTGACCGAACATTTTTGATCGAAAAAGCCTATACAAATAATTCCAATATAGTGATATTCCCTCAGTGTGTGATGTATTAACTCTTTCATGCATGCATTGCAACAAACTAAGGATATTTTCATTTTATGCATGAAAAAACAATAACATAAACATTTTTTAAACTGATTTTTCAACTGAAGTAATATCTGTTTAACAAACCAATGAACAAAATGATATATTATGCAAAACTATAAAATACAATACACACATGTGACATGTTTATATGAGGACCCCCTTGGTGGTTCTAGGAACATTTTATGTAAAATTGTGTTTTCTATTTAACTTATTGTACTAAGATTATTTTTGTAATCATGCATGGTATTTTTTTAATTACCATTTTTTCGTTTTTTTTTAAATCTCACGTACCCCCTGCAGTACGGGTCCGCGTACCCCCATTTGAGAATCACTGCTCTAAAACACAGGAACAATGTCAAAAAGATACACTGGCGTTGTTAGAATACCTATCAGAGCAGGGGCACAAAGTGAGTAAGAGCAAGCTACAACTATGGAAGTTGAAAGTGAAATATTTGGGATATGATCTGTCAAAAGAAGGTAGATCCCTTGATGATGCACGAAAAATAGCTGTCTTACAGGTTCCGAAACCACTGACAAAGAGACAGATGATGTCATTTTTGGGCGTGACTAACTTCTGTTGCAGTTGGATTCCTAATTACGCAGAATTAGTGAACCCTCTGTCAAGACTGATTTATGACCTGCCTATGGCAGCACATGACAAGCTACACTGAACAAAAATATAAATCCAACACTTTTGTTTTTGCTCCCATTTTTCATGAGATGAACTCCAAGATCTAAAACATTTTCTATATACACACAATAACCATTTCTCTCAAATGTTGTTCACAAATCTGAAAAGATCTGTGATAGTGAGCACTTCTCCTTTGCCGAGTTACTCCATCCCACCTCACAGGTGTGGCATATCAAGATGCTGATTAGACAGCATGATTATTGCACAGGTGTGCCTTAGGCTGGCCACATTTTAGAGTGGCCTTTTATTGTGGCCAGCCTAAGGCACACCTGTGCAATAATCATGCGGTCTAATCAGCATATTGGGGCTCAGGTATGTACTCAAAATGGATTAAAGTTTTTCCAACTAGGAATCCAGATGCATTGACAGTGGCGAAAGCATTGACAAATCACATAATCCCAAGTTTTGGAATTCCGGGAAAGATCTATAGTGATAATGGCACACACTTTGTAAATAAAGTAATTCAGGATTTGACAGCTGTATTTGGAATACAATTAAAACGACAATGTTCTTATCATCCACAATCAGCAGGGTTGATGGAAAGAAATAATGGTACAGTAAAAGCTAAACTAAAGAAGATAATGGCCGAGACAGGGAAAACATGGATGAGATGCTTAGCACCAGTGATGCTAAGCATGCACATCCTACCTAGTGCTAGAGGGCTATCACCTTTTGAAATGTTATATGGAAGACTATTATCTGCCTGAGTTAAAACCATTTGTAAGAGAGGACGAGGGTATGAGTGAAAACACAGCAGAGTATATAGCAAAAATGTTGAGAAGAAAAGAGATCACAAATGTTATTGTCCCCTCTGCACAGGAAGTACCTGACTCCACACAGACAGTGAAACCAGGAGAGTGGGTGTTCACGAGAGCGATAAAGAGAAAGACCTGGCACTCACCCAAGTGGGAGGGTCCCTACCAAGTACCCCTGTCTACACCTACTGCAGTTCGAGTGGCAGAGAGACCGTCCTGGATACACCTGACTCATTGTAAAAAGGTACATCAGTTGTCGTCACCTAACTGTGAAGCTGTCGAAACCTAAAAACAGAAGCTCGCCTCTACTGTGGTGAAGTCTGGCTACAAAGGGGGGTGATTCCAATAAGGGTGCTCGTCTCAAACCAGTGAAGAAACCAACAGAACCCAGTAGAATTTTAAAGAGTGGACGTTAGCAGGGAAACAGTAACGGGTCTGAGTGATAGAAACTGACGATGTATCAAAGAGAGAGAATTAGACCCTGGAATCCATTCAGATTGCCAGGGTTGTGTGGCATGAGAGGAACTATGACTATCATGGCAATTATTTCCATCATCACGACTGCACCATTCATCTGGTGGGAAATACAGGCCAGAGAACAGGCAAAACTAGCAATGAGTAATGACTAGGGGTGTAACGGTATCCGTATTCGTCCCGTACCGTCACGGTTCGGCACATGCAGTCACACGGCGAATACGCCTTTTTTTTTACGAGTGGGAAAAAAGTCTGTCCTTCAGGGCAGTATCCACTACACTATATATAATCCAGGGGGCGGTATTGCGCCTAAAAGCTGTTTGCCAGCCGCCCTTAAACAACAAATGAAGAACAAGAAGAAACAACAACAAAACGAACTAAATACAAGAAGAAGAAAAGTTAGTATGGCGATTTCAGATAACACACAGGAGCTAGAACCCACCTGCTTCTTTTAAATCAGCTGTGTGGGAACATTTCGGGTTCCCTGTGGACTACAATAACGATGAAGTGTGCGAGTGGTGGATCCGAAGAGGACGGTGTGTCGGCGTTGTTCGATAGCGGTGCGGTATGCTAATGGTAACACATGCCAAACATGCTAAATCATATCAGAAGGGATCACCCAGATTTGCCAATCACCGGAGCCCCGCAAAAGACAACAGCAGTTCAACAGCTGATCCCCGCTGTTTTTAAGAAGCCAAGAGACATGAGAGCCGTGAGACCAAAATCAATAACGGAAGCTTTTGGCATAATGTTTTTCAACGACTTTGCGCTCTTGAAACACTTTCTTATTATTTATGATGTAATATTTTCAAGACATTCTTTTTAGTTTTACAGCTTGATGAAACCTTTTTGTTTGACATCAGCCATTATAGATAATATGGCCATCTGAGTGTGTGGTGTTGTTTGTGGTTTGTTTTTAACTGTTTAATACAGTTAATTATTCAAAATGTCAGAGTTCCTTATTTTGAAACTGAAACTTGCACTACTGTTCAAAAATAAATAACAACAAACCTGGAATTAAGCATTTGGGACTTTTTTTTGCTTTTTCTTGTTGTACCGAACCGTACCGAACCGTGACCCCCAAACCGAGGTACGAACCGAACCGTGACTTCTGTGAACCGTTACACCCCTAGTAATGACATTACTAGGATTGTGGATTCCACCGGGGAAATTGAACACACTGCTGAGTCTCTAACTAACATCACGGTTCCACAAAATCAGACTGATGCACCTGACATACCGAGACCTTCTGGATACGGAAGTCCACAGACGAGGACAAGGGACCCACAAAGGTGGGTCGCAGGGTTGCACAATTTAACCTGCACCCTGGGTGAAACCTGTGCTGCTATATTTGATTTTTGCATAATTGCCCCCTGTACAGATGTGGCCCACGCTGAAAAGATAAAGTTCACTGACAAGTATCTCTGCATGGTTTATGAGAACACCATGTCTGGGAGATCTTGTGAGTCATGGGAACAGGCATTTTGGACCACAGCAGAGTTAGATTGGGGATACCAGGGACATGATTTTTGCGAAAAAATCGAAAGTCCAGACCCGACACTGAGGAGATTAGTGCTACCTATGCATTGCCAACGGTACGACTTTAATCCAGTACGACTAGTGATAAAAGATGTGAAAGAATGTGATGAAAGGGTGTTTACACTGGGGGCATATTCCGTGGGAACAGATCCAGTGGGTTCTTTTTTTCATAAAGACTGTACCTGCACCAGCTGAACAATCTGCACAAGTGGAAGACATGCCTACAACTGTACAACCAGCCTCACCAATAAGCTATTTGAATGTTACCTCAATCAAAAAATTGATAACTGTTGAAACAGGTTATGAAGACAGGAATGTATGGGTGGATAGGATGATTTACACTGCTGAATGCATTAACATAAATGACTGTTGCTTGCGCCCCCTCCAGACCAGTTTTAGGCACTGTTCCATTTAAGTCATCTCCCTGGGAGGATCCAGTGGGATTTGAATGTGCTTTGAAACTATATTCCTCCCCTGAACCGCCAGTAAATCCAGCATGCATTGCCTTACACTATGAGATGCCGCCATTGGAGATAGATACTCAGTATGTACCACCTTATTTCAGCCCTTATGCTGCTAACTACACTTGTTTTTATAGAGAGAGCGAACCGAGTGTGAGTGTAGGAGACCTGACTTGGTGTAAGGAGACACAATGTCATGGTCACAACAGGAGGGTACGAGGCGTCTTGGTTCAATAGACACACCACTGCTCGAGCTGACATGTGGTGGTATTGTGGGGGTAAGAGATTATTCCCCGTACTGCCCTTTAACTGGGCAGGTAGGTGTGCTTTGATACAACTAGTGATGCCGTTATATGCCCTACCAGTGAGTGCCAAAGACCTCCTAGATCCCGTCAGGGAGCCAAGCAGGATAGATAGCCGTAAGAAAAGGTCCGCCTACACGCCACCTGGGAGTTTTAACCCATCAATAAGGCACTTTCCCACAAAGTTTCCTGAGAACTTAGTTCTAGAGAACTCTTTTAGTTCTCTAGAACTAAAAGATCGAGTTCACACCGAAATTAGTTCCTGGGGGAGGATTAGGCAAATTAAGCCGCTGACGTCACTTCTTCTTCTGCTTTACTGGCAGGCCGCAAACAACTTAAAGTTGCAATCTGCCAAAAAAACGAGAGAAGAAGAAGAAGAAAAACTTCCGCTTCCGCTGTATGCGTCTGTTTACCTTCCGACCTCAGGTATGGAGTTGACTGAAGTTGTGGTTTTGGTGCTCGTGTTATACAGCTTCGTAACTGAGTTATTTAAGCCAATAAGTCAGCCACAAATACAGCATGTTGCGTATTGCATAACCTGTGTGAGCGTCGTGGTGATGATTACAGGGAGGAATGGACTGCCTTACCAGCGACAGCCATTGTCGAGGCTGGGGGGCAAAACACGCGCACAGCCCTTATGAGGCATCTGAACAGCATGTAAATTGTAAATTGACAATAAAGCTGATCTTTTGTACAGTGCATTTGGTTCTCTCTTTTATTTACCATAGTCAACAGACAAAATTACAATAGTGCAAACACACCTTAGTGCAAAGATAAAATGTCAGTATCAAAACAGTGTGGCAATATAATAACAAACTGCCAGGGGCCTATACTGCGAACCTGGTTCAACCTAACCTGGATATGTTTGAGTTAGCCGGTTGGCTTAATCCAAAACATACGCGCTCTCGCTAAACTGTCCTACGACGCTGGTTATCAAGTGGATCGCTCAAGCCAGCCGTGTCCTATCTAGTTAGGTGCGCGTTCACATAAAATGGGTGGTATCTGGAGCATTCGACCAATCACAAACATGGAGAAGCGCACTGACAGCGCAGCGTCATACTTCCTGAATGAAAAGTGAACTTTAATACTAGTCAAAAATGAAGAAGTTAAACTTTAAACATCCATGACTTAAACACTTTATCCAGGATAAAGCCACATAGCTGCACCTGCAAGGTGAATACAGCTGGTAAAAGAAAAAGTGTTTGAATGCGTACATTAACAGGTTTATGATATCACTGCCCCGTCTAAAACACGATCTGACTTCAATTACATTTGTCTCGAGTGTTTCGTCAACTTATGTGTTGCTTAAAATAATACTTCTGCATACAGTATGTGACACTGTGAGTGTTGCACGGCCAGATACGGCTCAGCTGACTCAGATAAGGAGAGATATGATACATTATGAAGTGATATGCCGCGGACTGTACTTAATGTACTCTGATCCGGTTACTTATGTTGTGGCCGATATTTAAGTAAGCTTTCTTAACGCTAATGTTATAATAGTCAGATTGCTCTGAAGATGGGAGGTGATATTCTATTAATGTTCACGTTCACACAGTCGGTGATTTTTGCCGGCCGTCTTTCCTGCGACGGCAGCTTTTCTGTATTTCCTTTCTCCTGTAATATGACTTGATCGCTTTAAACTCCGCACACTGAGCTCTGATTGGTCAGCAGGCGGTGCTTTCACTGAGTTGAGCTCTTAGCCTGCAACCTAACCTGGTCCCGACCAGGTTAGCTGCTTAGCATATATTACCATGGAGATCTAGCCTGCTAAAAAGAGAACCAGCTTCGTAGGACCGGAAAGCCGGAGTTTTCCCTGAATTTAGCCGGCTAAGCGAAAATCCTGCTTCGCAGTATACCCCCCAGGTGTGTCGTATGCACAGTAAATAGGCTCAGCAGTTAACACACCTTTATTATATATCCTCCTGAGAGGAACTCAGTACACTAACTCCTAAGATGTTCCCTTACTGATGTAAAGTAAAGGTTGTAACTGTTTGCAATAAAGTTGTGGGGCACTGAACTGTTCTTTTGAATTTTGATATATGATAGTAATTACTTGTCTTTCAAATTTGAAGGAGGGTGAGCAAGCATCTTGAGGAACATTCATCATTAACTCCTCCAAACAAAATAATATATATATTCAATAATAAATGAATATGTGAATCATAACAGGGATTGACAGCTGATAGGAAAAATTTGATTGTTAATATTATCATATTCATTCAGACAAACATCGATGAGACAGTTAATTAATGTACTTATTGCAGCAGTCTGCATAGATTTGGTACCCCTGCTGGTCTAAGAGTGAAACAAACTCATTCAGTTACAATGCATTAAATTATGTCTGCCACCTTATATATTTATATTTAAGGCTTTACTGATGGGCCACAATAATGTCACCTATGTTATTGAGTTAAAATATCAATATTGTGGCTTTCCAAGTTCACCTGGGGCCTATACTACGAACCTGGTTCAACCTAACCTGGATATGTTTGAGTTAGCCGGTTGGCCTAATCCAAAACATACGCGCTCTCGCTAAACTGTACTACGACGCTGGTTATCAAGTGGATCGCTCAAGCCAGCCGTGTCCTATCTAGTTAGGTGCGCGTTCACATGAAAGGGGTGGTATTTGGAGCATTCGACCAATCACAAACATGGAGAAGCGTACTGACAGCGCAGCGTCATACTTCCTGAATGAAAAGTGAACTTTAATACTAGTCAAAAATGAAGAAGTTAAACTTTAAACATCCATGACTTAAACACTTTATCCAGGATAAAAGCCACATAGCTGCACCTGCAAGGTGAATACAGCTGGAAAAAGAAAAAGTGTTTGAATGCCTACATTAACAGGTTTATGATATCACTGCAATGTTGTGGCCGATATTTAAGTAAGCTTTCTTAACGCTAATGTTATAATAGTCAGATTGCTCTGAAGATGGAGGTGATATTCTATTCATGTTCACGTTCACACAGTCGGTGATTTTTGCCGGCCGTCTTTCCTGCGACGGCAGTTTTTCTGTATTTCCTTTCTCCTGTAATATGACTTGATCGCTTTAAACTCCGCACACTGAGCTCTGATTGGTCAGCAGGCGGTGCTTTCACTGAGTTGAGCTCTTAGCCTGCAACCTAACCTGGTCCCGACCAGGTTAGCTGCTTAGCATATATTACCATGGAGATCTAGCCTGCTAAAAAGAGAACCAGCTTCGGATGACCGGAAAGCCGGAGTTTTCCCTGAATTTAGCCGGCTAAGCGAAAATCCTGCTTCGCAGTATACCCCCCTGATAAGCCCTGAGCCTGTTTTTCAGGTCTCAGGCTCGAAAATGACATTCCCAGAACAAATGACCATATCTTCACTTATAAAAAGGTTAAATTACGCATCTTTTTTCTCAAAGCAAGGTTACATCTGTGAGTTGGATGTAGAAGTGTCAGAATCAATATAGATGTTTTTATTTTAAACTAAATTCAGATTGATCACAGTAAAACAAATTAAGGTAACACTTTATATTAAGGTACACAAATTCACCATCAACTAGTTGTTAATTAACATGCATATTAGCAGTATATTGGCTCTTTATTAGTAATTATAAAACACTTATTAATGCCTTATTCTACATGACCATATTCACCCAGTACTAGGCCATTAGTTGATTGTTTTTCCTCAATAACCCTCTAATTAGGGCTTATTTGTTGCAAGTAAGGACGTTGTTGTACATGAGTTTTGGTCTTAATATGCTCTGCTCACTATGGGCCTAATAAAGCAGTAGTACCACAAGAATAGTAATTCTCCCATAATAACACTTAAAAAATATGATCTATTTTATGTAACAAGACATGAAACTAAAAGTGTTAATTGCGTCTAAATAACTCAAAATGAGGTATTACTGTACATCAGCATGTGTAACAGTTGTAAATATGCAGTTGTGTTTATTTGTAAATCATTTAGTATAATCACACACATTCTGTGTTTTATATTTAACAATTCTGTGTTCTTTATTTATTGATTGTTCAATACCTGACAAGGCCGGAGATGAAATATCTACATACATCGTATAAGAGTATAATATCAGTTAAAATAAGTGCTTCAACATAGTTAACATTGCTGGAGGTATGCACACATATTGATAGATGTCTTGTAATGCACTGTTGAGGAACCTGCGACCCAAGTTTTTCATTCAATGCAGAACTACACCATAGTTGTGTAGGCCTATATGATATGTCAATAAACCTTAGAAAATCTTGAAATCTTGAAAGGGATGTGCAAAATAGTCATTATATACAGTCTTTAATTAACTATTAGTAGAGAATAACGAGTAATGAATATACTTTATAGGGATGCTATTAATATCTAATAATAAAAATAATGAAATTCAATAACGTGCTTTAACCACTAGGTATCCCTTTATATCAGCTCTGCACCGTTATGGTGTAAATACAGCCTATCTACCAATTGGATCAAATATAAAAGTCAGCCGAATTAGTGTTGATACTTCAAGGAGACGTATTGTGTGAAAAGAAATGTAAGATGTTGTTTAATGGCTGATATATTTATGATCCACGTCACGTTTTCAGTTCCTCATGTTTGTCTAGAAGTCTTCTCATCAGGGCTCTATAGATACAGAACTACGGCAGATATGTAATATTTAATGCAGCCGAACCGTGTATTACAATGCCGTTATGTGATGACTTTCAAAGAGAAAAGCAAGCACACTGGGAATAAAGTATTATTTTATTTTTCAAAAATGTTTTCAGTCTGTTTCCGGTATTTGTTAAAGACGATGTGCTGTGAGATGTGAGACTGGAATTGCACAGGGGAAAATAACGTAGGCTATCTTTAGATGCGGATTTTGTTAAACTAATATGTTTGCGCTGTGGACCAACACTATACATTGACGGGGAAGGGGGTAGCAATAAAGATAACACCATTAAACAGTTACACAACATAACAGAAATAATATCGATAGCAGCGTCCCTAGCAACCACCTTGGTAACAATGAAAACGTCGCGATTACCTGTGGTAATCTTCGTAATAACTAGGAAAATAAAGATCATGTACATCCACTGCACATATAATCTAAAATAACAACTCATATTTCTCGCATCAAATGACATCAAAACGCATTTTAATGGCCAAACTAACTTTAAAATAGGCATTTTCCACTGAGAATAAAACGAAGTTCGGCCATGTTTTTTTTTTCTGCAGGGAGAAATTTGAAGATCACGTGACATAGACGCCAGCCATCGGAATGAATGGTGAAAAAAAACGGGGTTTGTCAAACAGAGCACATGGTGTAGTCCAAACGATAGCTGGGGATTCTGGGTAGTGTAGTGTCTTCTGCCATCCTTTACTCCGAAATAAACATTTGTTTCTCCGAATCGAAGGGGAAAAATACAAAAGCATTGCACACAATTTAAACCAATCAATGTTGTGTAATTAACAAGGATAATCTGGTGTTTTTTAGTCGATGAGTAGTGCAGATATCACTGTAAAATCAATCGACAGTAAGAGGAATACTTACTTCCGGGTGTACAATTCTCCGTTATCCAATGGGAATGGACGCTCACATTTCCTTTAAGGGCAGCCGACACAAACGAATGCCGTGCTTCCATGAGCGTCAAATCCCGCTGCAGATGGGAATACATTGCAATCAGTTGAAAGCTATTTGCGTCCCTTTATGATGCTGAAAGAGCCTAGGAGCTTCACAACTGGACGCCACGGACACTCCTGGACGCTTAGGGAGTGATGGTGTGTTGCGGAGGTCTATGCTGCCCTACAAAGGCAAAAGACCTTAACTTCGATTTTGGTCGAAAATGTGGACACATATCTTGAATAAATGTTGTTGTTTTTTGGGAGAAAACAGTGTGTGCTCTTTGCCGTAACTTCCAAAAAGCCTAGAGAAGCCAAGGCAGAATCCCGTAACACCAGTTACGGTTCTTTGTCTTTGTCTCACTGCACTCCAGAACGCTCAAATTGAGTTACGGTCCTCTGCTTTTGTTTTGATGTGCTTCAAATTGAAGTTACTGTTTTACCGCGCTGGAGTTACGGTGTTATGCCTTTTGTCATCAAAGCATTTGACACACACAGTATTTTGAATAAAATGTAAAGCAAATATTGTTGCAGTGGTTGTTTTAACTTATCTTTTAAGAATGGCTCATTGCTCTCGAGGTAAAATGTTGGTGGAGATGGCTTTGAAACGCAGACACCAAGATCAAGGTAAGAAAAATATTAGAATACAAGAAAGATAGATTGATCGATAGATAAATAGACAGATAGATAGCTAGATAGAGGGCCTAGCCAGGGGCGGCGGGTGCTGTAGGCTAGGGAAGGCTAAGCCTTAGCAAATGTTTGTCACTGCATGCTGGTAAAATAAAAATATAATGTATAATGTTTGTGTCTTTGACATTAGCACTGCTATGCAGTGCCCTGTACTACGAAGCCAGTTCAAACCCTGGATATGTTTGAGTTATCTAAACTAACCCTAACAAACGAGATCTCGACGCTGGTTAATATCAACTCGGTAAATCAAGCCAGGGCTTCTCTCACCAGCTGAGAGCACGTTCACGTGAAAGGGGTGGGGTTAGCAACATTTGACCAATCACAAACAGGGACAAGTGTACTGACAGCGCAGCGTCATACTTCATTAATGAAAAGTAAACTAATATTAGACAAATATTAACTTTAAACATCCATGACTTAAACATATAATCCAGGATACAAGCCACCTGCAAGGTGAATACAGAACAACTGGTTACAAAACAAATAAACTACCGAGTGTTTGAAAGCGTAACAGTTGTATGATATCACTGCCCCATCTAAGACACGAGTGGATCTGACTTTAATTACACTTGAGTTGAGTGTTTACTCAACTTAATGTGTTGCTTAAAATAATGCTTCTGCATACAGTATGTGACACTGAGTGTTGCACGGCCAGAAACGGCTCAGATAAGGAGATAATATCTGGCTATATTATGATATTATATGATAGATGATCTGATTGAATGTGATATGAATGATAAGTGCGACACGTCGGCGTCTTCTCTACATACAGCAGTTTAAACTGTATTTCCTTTATCCTGTGATATGACTTGATAGATTTAAACTCCGCACACTGAGCTCTGATTGGTCAGCAGGCGGTGCTTTCACTGAGTTGCCGGAGGCGGGCAGCGTCAGGTAAAAAAAAGTGATTTAGCCTTCCCAAACCTGAGCCTCACGCGCCGCCTATGGGCCTAGCGTAGGCGTAACGGAGCGTCCACACTACAGCTTCAAAAAAAGCTTGGAGCTGGGCGTGTCTGTAGCTTGGGGATTTTATTCCAGCAACACGACCAACAACCAATCACATGAATCTCCCGCCCCCGACATACAAAGCAAAAAATCCCGGGGATTTTATGGGAGCAATATATATATAAACTCCCCAAACAGGCGAAAACCTACCAGTTTCACCCACTGTCTCTGCCACCTCCCTCCATGCCTGTTTCCTCCGGTTTGTATCCCGGTAGGTGAAGAGGGTCTGGTCATACAAAACCGGGTGATTTGCTACGGCGATAGTTAGTTTCTCCTCCAACTTTTTTTGAAATATAGAAATGAACGGCGGGATATCTCTCCCAGCTTAGACGTGGTTTGATTGGCTACGGCTTGAGCTGTCAGATTTTCCGAAACGGGATTTGATTGGCTGGCGCTGGCTACTCCGGCGGAGAAGGCGGAGACGGACCGCTCTGCTACCCACAATTCAGTTCGGCGAAAAAGCGAGGCAACGTGACGTCACCCCATTCAAAGTGAATGGGCAGATTGGAGTTGTTGACGCTGTAGTGTGGACGGGCCGTAACAGTATCCCTCTGCTGACAGCCCGCCAGTATCATGCAGCTCGCGGATCCAGTAATGAGTGACCCGAGAGTAAAACTAAACATATCTATAACTAGTTTAGGTAGCCTAGTTTGAGAGGTAATTAAAATAGATAGGCTACGTGTGATATTCTAACCTGAAGTGTGTGTGTTGCTTCGCTCACCGCTGCAGGTGATCATGAAGAGCTGCGTGTCGACTCGTCAGCAGCAGCTGATCTTTCTCTCCCGTCAGATTAGACTTCACTCGCATTTATGTCCATATCGATCAGATCTAGCTAATTATATGAATACCTGCTTATTAAAAGACACCTAAACAATAACCGTCGCTATGCAACCGGGCAGGGGCGGATCTAGAAAAATATTCATGGGGTGGCAAGAGGGTGGCAGGAGAATTTCAGGGGTGGCATCCCCTGGCAGAAGTATATGCTGATTTAAACTCCGCAGTCATATAAATCAATGTTAACTTGGAAAGCCACAATATTAATATTTTAACTCAATAACATTAGGTGACATTATTGTGGCACATCAGTAAAGCCTTACATATAAATATATAAGGTGGCAGACATCATTTAATGAATTTTAACTGAATGAGTTTGTTTCACTCTTAGACCAGCAGGGGTACCAAATCTATGCAGACTGCTGCAATAATTAACTGTCTCATCGATGTTTGTCTGTATGAATATGATAATATTAACAATCATATTATTCCTATCAGCTGTCAATCACTGTTATGATTCACATATTCAGTGTTATTATTAAATAAACTATATTTGTTGGAGGAGTTAATGATGAATGTTCCTCAAGATGCTTGCTCACCCTCCTTTAAATTTGAAAGACAAGTAATTACTATCATATATCAAAAGAATCAAAAGAACAGTTCAGCGCCCCACAACTACATTACAAACAGTTACAACCTTGACTTTACATCAGAAAGAACAAACATTAAAGAAGTGACTAATGGCGCATTTCCACTGCAGCGGGTAGCCCCGTTTAAGCGTCCTGAACCGTCCTCAAGCGGCCAGGCCAGTTTTTGGTGGCATTTCCATATAGCCTAGTACCGGCTAGCAAGTACTTTTTCCCTCTTTTTCCGGCCCCATAAAATCGTGGTTCTATCAGACCAGGCCAGGGCTGTGACGTCAACACTCGACTGCTGATTGGTCAGAGAGAATCGTCACAAGATCGCGCGCGAGATCATCCCTCGCGTCACATATATATCAAGAAGCAAGCTTGCAGCATTTTGTAAACGGAGGAGCTACAAAAATGGCAACGTCGAAGAAAAGCACACCGTGGTCGACCGAGGAGGTGACGACGTTCCTACATCTCATTGGGGATGATAAAATCCAGCGGGAGCTCGACGGAACAACGCGAAATGTGAAAGTGTTCCAGGATGTCTCTGCACAGATGTCCGAACGCGGATTTTCGAGGACTTTCCTGTGATGTAGGGAAAACGGCAACGGCTTTACTGGAGTCCCTGCAAGGTACGCTCACTTCTAACAAAGAAGTCTATTTTATCCTTACATTAATGTTCGACAACCCGTGCTTTTATGGAGCCCCGAAGAGCTACATAGCTAGCTAAGGCAGATAGCCTAGGCAGATAGCCTTAGCTAGAGCTATTGTTTGCTAACACCATATGTGCCATTGTTTACGTTCAGTTTTTCTTTTCTATAGTTGTTGTTGCTATTTAGTATTGTGCTGCAGTAGTTTGTGGAATTAACAAGTCATTTTGCTGTTCTAGATGATTACATTGGGACTCGTGAGGAGGAACATTCCCGAACAACGGTTGATGGCAGTGTTCCGTCCACATCGTCATCGAATCCAGAACGGACCCCAGCCGAAAAATCGACACCAACTCAACCACCAACACCGAGTGCCATCACGACACCGCAGCGTGTGGTTCTAGGTAAGAAATAGAAATGGCAAAGCAACTGGAATTGTGTTTTGTTTTTTTAAACCTTGGATCATCCATCGTCAGTAATTAAAATAAGCTATACCACTGTGTGGAAATGCTCTGTTTCAAGTAAAGTCTTAGCTAGTAAGCAGCTAGTACAGTTGTGTGTGTGACATCCTATCATATACATATATTTATATTCATTATCAACAGGCTGGACATAATGTAATTCACTTTCACAATCATTGTAAACATCTAGGGCCAGAACTTTCTTTAGTTCACCTTACTGTTGTTCTGTTTATACATGTTATTCTTATATCCTTGTGTGACCTGTACCTGTCCTGTGTTTTTTCCTTATTGCTAATTATTATCTTATTGTCACCCAGGCAAGAGGAAACGAGGAGGAGAGGATCGGGCCCAGCAGGAACGGCACCATGACTGGGCAGCCGATGTGGCCCGTCTCCTCCCTGATACTTCAAAAAACCTTAATAGTTATTGTAAATATTATATATTTTTTATCTAGTTAATTTTTAAATGCAACATTTGTACTTCCTTGTTTATTTATTTTCTTTAAAATGTTCATTTTATATTTACAATTCCATGTATATTTATGCTGGCTGCAATACAGTTTTACATTTTTTATTTGTATTGTTTAATGGCATGCCTTTTTGATACAACATTTGTATTTTTATACTGCCATCAATAAAGTACTTCTTTGACTTATCTTATCTCTTGTTGATAATGAATGGCACCCAACATAAAAAAATCATAAACATACATGAATTTATAAAGCAATAACAAACACCATCAGTTAGGAAAAAGCCCCTTACTTTTATGAGATTTAAAGCAAGAAATTGAGTTTGCTAGCTTGAGGTCCTCCTCTAAAACATTATTACATGTTTATTTTGTAATGGTATTAAGAATACATGATAAATACATAATACATGTAGAAATTGCTCAATTGTAATACCCTCGTTCTACTAGACTCAAACAACACATTCCTTATATATTTCAAAGATGAGAGAACAAAATAAACCTATAACCCATTCAAGCAAGCTTTTAACATGTCTAGAAGAAAGATTGAGGTTATATTTAATATATTATTTTATGTTGTGGATACTTTAGTCTCCATCCATGTTTACAATTGTCCACACTATTTTACACTTGCATTTATGAATATAGTTTTGCTGTGTTTTACACTTTAGTATTTATGTTTATAGTTAGCTTTGATATTCGCTTAATTTATTAGAAAGATTTTCTTTTCATGATCTGATATTTCCTCAAATGTTCTTATTATGGGGCAGTACTTACTGGTGCTTGAAATTCAAATATTTACTAAATATTCAATTCAGATAACATTTGTTTAAAACATTTGACAAACACATGTATATGAAAAAAAAGAGATGTATTTATGTTCAATACAATGAATGCAATACAATGCATATGTAGGTATTCAGGTAGCACATCAAAGACACCTTGAGACACTGCTACCCCAGGCTCTGCTGCTGGTGCATTCCACCCATCATCATAGTCCTCTCCATGACTCTCGCAGACGTTATGCAGAGCACAGCATGTCAGCACCATGGATTTCACAATAAACAAGAACACGATCGCTTCCACATCCTCCATTGTTGTGTGTGTTTTGTGAGTTGTGTCGCATTGAAAATGACGCCACTGCAGTTTTACCCAGCGTCGCTCCGCCCAAAAAGCCGATCGTCCCGCCTACACTGCGTTGCTACCCCAGGTCCTAAACTGTAATGGAAATGCGCCACGGCCTCGGACGGCCAGCGAGGCAGCCCGAGGCCTGAGCGAGGACGCTTAGGGACGCTTAAACGGGGCTACCCCGCTGCAGTGGAAATGCGCCATTCATGTTTTTGAAATACTAACATAAAATACACATTCTGGTACTCTCTTGAGAAGAAAAATATCTATTACTACACGACATATTTAAAAAAATGAATGCCATTTTAGTTTTTTGTTACTTTGTTCTGAAAGCTGAACCTGCTGCTCCTCACTGAAGAGGGAAGAGGCTGTGTGAATTACTTTACATTGTGGATAGCCCCCATTGTTCTGTGTGTCAAAATGAAAGACAGCCCACACACCTATCAATCATCAAACCGTGGGGTCTTATTTCATTACGTGTTGATTTCTATCATTACGTGCTGCATTCACTTGCACTCGGACATTAGAGATTTTCTCTCATAAATGTCCGATGAGCCACAACTTTTTTTTCAAAACAAAGCTGCCAACTGGGGTGGCAGCAGGGGTGGCAAGGCATTTTTCTGAGGTGGCAGCTGCCACCCCGTGCCACCCTGTAGAACCGTCACTGCAACCGGGTGAGGCCACAGAGTATAGCGCAGCATTATGCATTTGTTTACATCCCCACCCGAACCCCGAGGCATTACCAAGAGATCACCGCACAATCAACCCATACAGGACATCTCTTTCTCCACATTAAGTGTTAGACATTATAATTGACTATTCTTGTCTGTCACACACTCTTCTTGTCTATCACATACTCTTTTGTCTGGCACATACTATTCTTGTCTGTCACATAGGCTAAGTGGCGCAGTACAGTAACTAAAGTAGGACTAAGCCAGTGACGTGCGGTGAGGTTCATGGCTGATGAGGCACTGACTCTTTCAGAGTCAGATTTACAAATATTCTATTTTGACCTTAATCAAAATGTTCTGTAATTTTCAAAAGCTTTTTTAGTATGATGCTTCGATTCATTTTAAACAGACCGTTCAACAAAAGGATACCCAAAATCTAAATATTGGATTGTTCTTTCTTAGTAAGATCCCATGTTCATTACAATTGGGGTCTTACCTTGATTGAAGATGAAGTCCATGCTATCCTTCTGGACAACAATCTCCATTACATTTTTGTAAAAGTCCTCCTTATCTTCCTCTAGTTTCAAAAGTCTAGTTTGTTGTTTGCGTCGCATCTACCGTCTCTGCGTAGAATAACAGTAGCAACAAGAACCTGTGGGCTCACTTGCGCCCCCTTCAGTGTGGCAGAGGTTATGGCTGCCTCCCCTGGTGCTTTTTTCATTGCCGTTGTATGATGAGACCAGCGAGCCTAAATATCATATATACGTGAAATAAGTTATTTAGAGACTATGGATGGCGAGGATAAATGTAATAAAGGGATCTACAAACATTACATTGGTGACATGCAGTGAGATGGTGCAGGCATGCGCTTAGGGCCCGCTTTCCAGCCAGTTTCTGTGGGGTGACGCATTCTGAGGTGAGGCAGAGCTCATCTGTGCCTCACCTCACACCACAGTTACTGTGGGCTTACGTGAGGCAGAGCTCGTCCCTGCCACACTTCTCATCGCTCCCATGTAGTTGTAGCGGAGCTCGGACAATTTGCTGATTTTGACTATAAAAAGCGATTGGAATCATACAGAAATCACACTTACAACACAGATCAGTGGAGAAATTTTATTATTATTACTATTTAGTTTTTCTTTAGTTGTTTTTCCGTTACATTGGAGTATGACAGGTGAGGCTCTGCCTCCCCTGACTGCACGTCGCTGGACTAAGCATACTGGTAGTTTCTGTGGACCTGTCTGCCCGTTTTGTGAGTGCACTGCGCGCGTGCGCACTTGTGTGGCATTGTTTGGGATGATCTAATTAAAAAATAGCGTCCCCCCAGTAAAAAAATCCCCACTACACCACTGGGCAAATACATACAGATTCCGCAACAGAGAGCAGGCTACACTACCAGTCAGATGAAGAATGGGACTGGCCTGAAGATACATCGACCAGAAGTGTAGATCTGCAGAAGGTGATCATGCTCCCACGAATGCCTGGTGTCAAGTCAGCTGTCTTCACAAGACGGATTGTGGCTTATCATGAAACCTTTGCGTCAGTTGGGAAAAATACCAACAAAAAGAATACCATCTCTGTTGTCTGGCACGAGGGGATTGCAGGGCGGAGTGCTGCAGAAATAACATCAGCCTATGCAGCAGCATTGGAGAAGGAGCGGGACATCAAGCACATTGTCTACTGGGTAGACAATTGTAGCTCTCAAAATAAAAACTGGTGCCTTTTCTCTTCACTTGTGTCCATAGTCAACTCACAGACCATCTCAACTGAAGACATCAGCCTTAAGTTTTTCCAGCCAGGGCACACATTTATGAGTGCGGACAGTTTCCATCATGGCGTGGAGCAGGAGATGAAGAGCAGACCAGGAGGAGTGGTCTATGATTTTGACGACTTCCTCTCTTGCGGCTTTCACACCAGCGCTTTTCCCTTTCTAGCTCCGAGCTAGAGCTTTTCTGGTTCAGCTCCGGTTTCCCTTTTCTGCTCCCGCTCTGTTCACACCGCTCAGCACCCGACTGGTGCTGCCGCTGCTGCGTCATGACGTCACCGTTTACTTCGCTGATTTGCTCCTCAACGGCATTACCGCGCTCACAACAACGGGGAACTGCATCGGGTCGATGATCGTGTTGCTTTTAATCACACGAAGCCAGATTAAATTAAATAACGACTTCTCCAACCTTATGCTTTTCTCCAGAGTGCCATGGTTCATTGTTTATTAATGTGTTTCTGCGGCATTTACCGACCGCTGCAGTGTTGGGAAAGTTCACTTTCTACATGAACTAGTTCAGTTCACAGTTCACACATTTTAAAATTAACTAGTTCAGTTCATAGTTAATAATTCAAAATGTTGAACTAAAGTTCATGGTTTCAAAAATGAACTAATTTATTGTTTATAGTTATTTTTTCAATACGTTGCTGCGAGCTATTATTTGTCAAAATGATTGCCACAACCCATATAGAACCACAGACAGCAATCAGAGTACTGGCATTTCCATAACGCTTTGCTGCCGCCCATTCAGTCCACACTAGTAGCAGCTGCAGCTTTCATCTCTACAGTATATTTTCAAAAACATGAGGAAAAACGTGCTGCTTGAATGGTCTTTATTAAGTATAATAATCTAAATATTCTTAAAGTACCAAAAGTGAAAGTAGTCATTGTGCAAACATATAACATAGAAACATGTGCCGACATAACTCTGTAGCTACTAACACAACACGAGGTAGGAACCAGGCTGAGGTATGAAACTAAGGTTGTACCTCAAAGTTCAATATTCAAAGTGCAAAACATTTAAACATTAATTATCTTTTCATTAAGTCAGTCGCATTCTTTTTTTTTCCTGACTAGTTTTCCCAAAGAACAAAAAGTTCTATAACTTGGGTCATAACTTGATTCAGCCCAAATATTCAGCCCAAATATTCAGCCCAAATGAATGAGGTAAAAAAAACCCAATAACTTAAAGAGTCAGTCAGAGTCCAAGGCCCATGGACAGTACTGCTATTACTTTCTGTCCAGTGTGAGTGAAAATACTGAGTGAATATCTGTCACCACTGGTTACAGTTCAAATAAATAACTAAATCACAAATAATAATTTGTGAAAATAAAAAAAGAGTCAAAAAGTGTGCTGGGGCAAGGACATTGTTACTTTCTGTCCATCCTGAAAATGCCTTATCTGAATGAAGATCCTCTGTCACTGGTCAAAGTGGTCTGGTCTCTCCCTGGTGGATCTGCTGTTTCGGTCACAGTGGTCTGGTCTCTCCCTGGTGGATCTGCTGTTTCGGTCACAGTGGTCTGGTCTCTCCGTGGTGGATCTGCTGTTTCGGTCACAGTGGTCTGGTCTCTCCGTGGTGGATCTGCTGTTTCGGTCACAGTGGTCTGGTCTCTCCGTGGTGGATCTGCTGTTTCGGTCACAGTGGTCTGGTCTCTCCCTGGTGGATCTGCTGTTTCGGTCACAGTGGTCTGGTCTCTCCCTGGTGGATCTGCTGTTTCGGTCACAGTGGTCTGGTCTCTCCGTGGTGGATCTGCTGTTTCGGTCACAGTGGTCTGGTCTCTCCGTGGTGGATCTGCTGTTTCGGTCACAGTGGTCTGGTCTCTCCGTGGTGGATCTGCTGTTTCGGTCACAGTGGTCTGGTCTCTCCGTGGTGGATCTGCTGTTTCGGTCACAGTGGTCTGGTCTCTCCGTGGTGGATCTGCTGTTTCGGTCACAGTGGTCTGGTCTCTCCCTGGTGGATCTGCTGTTTCTTGCTTCCTGTAAAAACAAAAACAAGATATGCTCTGACTGTTATTTTTATGCAGCTCACCTCTGCACACCAATATACTCATCTCCATTAGCAATACATTGTACTTCTATAGCCCAAAAAACAGGTCACAACAATAATATATATACCTTCAAATATTTTTGTTGGCATTCAAGATCAGCTGCTTCTCAAAGTTGTCATCTCCCAGCCGGTTTCTCCTGGGCCTGAATGAGATGAAAGAAGAAGAAGAAAGAATTAGAAGAGAAGGCATTTTAACATCATGATTATTGTGGCAAACATTGTAACAGTAATCTGTATTAAAGGAATTGTGTACTGAGGCCAATGGCAATTACTGAAATAATTAGATTAGGAATATAATCACAGCTCATCCCTACCTGAATATTTGACCACAATGCTGAAGAGCCTCTCTACCGGAGCGCTTGAGGGCAGTGCTGTGTTGTGTTTTATGAACAGCCTTTTGAGTTTTGGAAACTGCATGTACTCATCAAACCCATCTGTGGTTGGGGCATCCAAATAAGTGTCCACTTCAGATTTTTGAGGAACCTGAGGGTTTCTGTTAAATCTGAAGAATGAAGCTGCAGGATCTTTCTTGTTACTTTCGCCACTGGACTGGGTTTGACCTGAGTCTCTTGCATCCGAGTCATCAGAGTTGGTTTGTTAATTCCATCTCATTTGCATTATATTTTATTTAGGTTTATATTATATTGAGCCTAATTTGCACCATAATCACTAGATTTGATGTAGATAAATAGTAGTTATTATCATTAGTAACAAACTGATTTTATATTGTGATCAGCAACCAAGTGAGCGATTAAATGGAAGTTAATGCCTTTTGCCTTGGTATTACCCCTTGTTATTTTGCAGACAATGCAAAGGCAGAGTACAATAACTTTCGAAAAAAGGTCAAAGGTCAAGTTTGATCTCAAGATTTGTATGTAGGTATTTAACTTCATTAAAAAAACAAAGAATTGCCACATTTTCAATATTCTGCCTACAATTCATTTGGCTGGACAACAAAACAACTTTAACATCATTTTTCTCAGTTCTACACTCTGGCGAGTTAAGGTCTTTTGCCTTTGTAGGGCAGTATGGGAGTGTCGTAACTGTTATCTCTCTAGGGCTCTGATCTGCACTATACTCTTGCTGTCGTATACGGGTTAATTCCCCGTTGTAGGACACATAAAGGAATTCTGATTGTGATAGAAACAATATTATTCTCATCGTATGCTTTTTTAAATAATATGCTGTTTATTTGCTGAGACAGCCCAGCACATTGAGTCTGATTGGCTGGACTCTCTGCTCTTTCCAGAAAGTCCAGGAGTAGCCGTGGCTTGTTGTAAAGAACTGTGACTCATGCACCAAACAGGGAAAAGTGGCAGCACAGCATTCCACAAATTCATGTAACACTATACCTTTTCAATCAAATGTTTCTTTTGTTTTGTTATTTCCCTGAAATAATGTCCGTCTATTTACTGCAACTCACTGAGTGCTGTCACACGATCAGGTTGTGTTGGGGGACGTGCAGTTACTGTATATCTTTTATCCAGAGCACACTGAAAAAAATCAACATTGACTTTAAATGTATTATGTCAAGAGGTTCCACATAACTGTATTAGGTTAGTTGAAAGCAATAATATTAAGTTGAACCCATATCAACTTGTGTTGGTTTAAACGTAATATTATTGCTTTCAACTAACAAAATACAATTTTTTTTATGTTAACATGATTATTTGTTGATAACAAGACTAGGTTATGGTAATTCACTATAGATATGTGTTTTCAGTTATTGGCTGTTTGTTTGTGTGTTGTCCAATCAGATGGGCATGCATTGTGATAATGCATGGCCATCTGCACTAGTAAACAAAGGCAGCCTCCTAATCTAGCATATGAAATGTATTATCTTCATTATTTGAAGGTAAACCCAAATGTACATTGTTTGCCAACATACATGTGTATTGCATATCATAAACGTAGTAAGAGAGAATAAAATAAAAAAATAAAAAAAATAATGCAAATATCAAGAAATCCATCCCAAAAATGGAAATAGAAAATAGTTAATTTATTAAAATGAAAACATTTCCAAGGAATATGCAAAGGTTTGAATAATATGCAATGTTCAGAGATAAAGTCCCAACATAACAGGCTGTTGTCCTGATGGGCAGCATCCTCAGAGAGTGTCTTAAAGTCTTTAACATGTTTTTAAGAATCATTTTGAATTTCACATGAATTGGAGTTGGATACATTACAAACAAATCATCCATGGTTGTCTGTATAATACAGTTTGTTATGGATTGACAACAAAACACATTTACAAAACATTCCCATTCAAAAGGGAAGCAGGTATATTATAATATCAATGCAGTACATAGCAAACCTTCCTGGAATCAGTTTTAACAGGATATACTCCTCGTATGCGTTATTTTGCGTTTTTTAACTAGTGTAGTATAGGCAGATATGCACAGTGTCCCTGAGCTACACACTGTAGGTGATGTACTTGATATGATAAAGCTGTCACTCTTTTCTGCGGATACAGTAACTCTAGGGAAATCTATGTTCATCTCTGTCACCACATCATGTTTTGGACTAGAGATGGCTCGCCATTTGTTCAGAATCCTCTCCAGTGTTTCCGTGTTTGACTTCAAAAGCACTTGGTAGCACTTGGGAGAAAAATGGCAAAAGATGATGCCATAGCTGGATACTAGAATGGCTGAAGTCTGCACAGTGGTGCTACTTTCATTGTTAATGATATATACTGGGATGAAACACACCCATATAAACAAGTACATCAACATGCTGAAGATGATGTTGCCTGTCTCACTGAACTCCTGGGGAACCTTCCTCCCTTTGAAGGCCAAGAGGAAGCCAATCAATGCTAGCAGAGCTATGTAGCTCAACATAACACCAAAACCTATGTATGTGTGCCCCTCCCGACAATGGATTAAGTGTGTCATGCTTTGTGGTTGTGGAGGTGTGTCATCAACATCAGGAGAATCAAAGATCAGCCATAGCAGACAGATGACCCCCTGTAGCGAGGTTATCACGATGACGATCACGAGTGGCTTGTAGAGTTTATGTAGTCGCCTGCTTGTCAGCTGGCCAAAGGGAAGGAAAGCCAGGAAGGTGCGGAAGGCCTTGACGAGTACGCAGGACATGCACAGGGTGAAGCCCAGGGCATACATCATCTGGCGGGCCCGGCACAGATGAACGTTGGGCCTCCCCATGAACCATATCACACTCGCAAAGCTCACTGACAGACCGGCCATCATCACGCAGGACAATCTCACCTCAGCTCTCTTCATTGGCGGGGAATTTCTGTTCACCAGAAAGATAATGAAGGTAACAAACAAGAGCAAGATGCCAAACACTGCGGCTGCCGTCAGGATGATGGGAAGAGGGTCGCTCCATCGCAAGAAGGACTCCTGTCTTTGCTTGCATTGACTCCAACCCGTGAGAGACCACGTTCCATTGGGACACCTTTGGCAGGTACGCAGGTCTGTTCGAGATCAGAATCAGGATCAGAATCAGTTTCCTTAGAATGTACATTGGTATAAATGGTGCATTCAAAGACACAGAAATAATTATACGTAGCAAAACACTACTACTACTACTAATAATACTACTATAATATATGTTAAGACTATTGTAAAAATGCAAAACAAAGACAATATTTACACAAAATACAGTTAAATATAATACAATGGGACAAATACTATTTTCAAAGTGGAGAGCTTTGCGGATTTAAAAAGAGGTAGTGTGGAGCAGAAATGTGCAACATGTACAAAGGGTTGTGCAGGATTTACAATATTAAAAGAACAGGATATATAGATGGTTACAATAAGGCCATTATGGTTTATTTAGTTCTACAGGAGGTACACTTATCTGAAACAGCCCTATGTAATTGACGCAGCTTGATTCAGACAGCCAAAGCAACACCTGTCAGTTAATTGAACATAAATCAGTATCAGTTTCAATCAGGCATACCCCATTCAGCTGAAAAGGTCCCCGCTACACATAGGGTGCAATTGTGACAGCAGGATGCGTTCAGGATCTTCTTAAATGAACCGGGAGCGCAGCGCTCTGAGCATCTAGACAGAGGGATCTGAGACAGAAAACAAGAGAACAAGAGTCACTTTAACTGATCAGACTGTAGAGAGGGTCTACTTGTGAAAGCATTCTTTCAAAATGAGTTTTTGAAATATGCAAAAGGAAAAACATTGGTTGTTTTCACAAAGGACACTCTCCGTTCCCATATTGGATATTCATGGCCAAGGCCCAACCACAGTAACACACTTTAAAAATAAAACAGTGTCTAAAGTCTGCCTTAAAGGTAGGGTAGGTACGTTTGAGAAACCGGCTCGAGATCGCTAGAATTTGAAAATACACAACCGGAGAAAATCTGCCACTTCCTCACAGAGCCCCTCCTCTAACACACACGAACGCGCACGTGACCAATGAGGGCACGAGATAAGTTTGTGCCCCGATGGAAGGCTGACAGGCAGGTAGGCCATCCAATTCCGGATTGGTTGTACTTTTTACAGTGTTATGGTTTCTTCAGAGGACATTTGCTTTTATTTTTCAAAGCACTTAAGATATTCATTGCTATCGGGATGTTAAGAGCATTCCATGGAATATAACAAAAAGTGTATCTCGAGCCGGTTTCTGAAACTTACCTACCCCACCTTTAAGTGTCAGGGTCTTTGGAGGTCCATTGCACATGAAACAAACTAGGCCATGCAAGGTGACCCCATCACATCTCCAAATGTCTGTTTCCAAATGGCCTCTATCAAAGCCTGGAATACAATCCAACAAACATAGCTTGGTCCAGATACTACAAAGCAAGATTAGAGGGTGGGTGAGGTCATTTGAGCTAAAGCCAGAGTTTCCGTGTCAGCAAGGTGGTTCTCTTTTAACCTGGCTAGATCCCAATGGAAAATGCTTTAGACCTGGTTATGTCTACATTTACAGGTACACTATATTTATAGTTCACTTTGTCATTCATCATTATACGCTTACTTGCAAACAAAATACAATGTAGCTTTCATATCAAAAGGTCACCGCTTTGGATTATGTTTCATGCTGAAGTTGAATTTATTCTCTGCCAGCATTCTTCTCTTTTTTGTGGACAAAGGTCGCCTCAGTCATATTTAAGTCATTAGTAGGTGTCAACAATCTTATGGTAGAAGAGTCAAAGATGAACCAAATACCCCCTTTCAGGCATGAACAGTTATGCAAGAATATATCAACTTAAGATAGAACTTCAAATTTAACTAGTTTCACAACTCCATTACCATGTGCCTGATCACTATGATGAGTAGTGGACTGCAGTTTAAAGCTTAAGGCTGGTCAAGTCTTCAGACCCCCTGACCTTTTCTTTCCTAATTACTGTCTTGGGTAAGGACACAGAGAGTGACTCACCTGACACCTGTGGGTGTGAGAAGGCTGTGGACTCACCGTGGTGTTTGCTGTTGAAAACCAGATTAAATCTTTTTTTTCCAATTCTATTTGTTTATTGATGACATGGTAGTTCCCAATCGTTAGGAATCTTCTGTGGTCTCCATCCTTTTCCCATATGATCAGATTATAAGAATCTTCAAAATCACCATTTTTGTCGAAAATGAAACTGCTGTTTTCAAACTCAAACTGAACTTTCTTCAGTTCTTCAAGAAGCTGCAAAGTAAAGGGTGGAATGAATGTCAATCATAATTGTCCTTTTTCAGAGATCAATCGCAGTAGCATGCCGTTACCATACAAATTAGGAGGATCTACACTTTTAAATCAAAATCTGTTCTCATCTGAAGATAATATACATTCTCACCTTCCATGGTGGGAAGTTGATTTCTCCCAGGCACGAAGAACCGTTGCACTTCAGTAGCTTTTTGAGAGCATTTGCGGTGGCCCACACAGAAAGTCTGTGAAGGAAGGCGTCACTTGTGTCCAGAGCCGTTACAAGATGGTCATCATTTTGCTCTTGGGGATCCTTGACATTGCAAGCATTGTCAGCTTTCATTTTCAATTCATCAGGACTGGGACAATAGGATGGAGCTTTGTCTGAGAAACATTCTGGGGTGCAGTTAAATCTCAGGTTCTTGTATTCCTCAATGAAGTGGTTGTATCCTCCTGGAGTCACTGTTAGATTCTTGAGATATTTATCAAAGGATTCATTCTTGCCTGTAACAAATGTGAAGCCCAATATGTCCCCCACCTTGTTGATCCCTTCCATTTGAGCGATGGACCGGCTTCTGGACCAGACATCACTGGCGATCCAGGTCCTCGATGTGTTGGTCCTGATCATCTCCTTGAAGAGGGCCTCCACCAGCACCGGCTTGAGGATCAGCAGCACCACCCGGGCCGTGGAGGAGCGGATGCGCTCGGCGACCTGCTTGATGCGTTGGAATCTCTGTGAATTATCGAGGGAATCGGGCACCACCTCATTGTAGTTCAAGCACACGCTGTTTTCCTCGGCATCCTTGAGGAAGCTCTGGAAAGCTGCACTGCCGTATTCATCGTCCCCGTACACAACCCCGACCCAGTTCCAGCCGAAATAATGCATCAGTTGGCCAATCGCTTTGGTCTGATGCTTGTCACTGGGAATAGTGCGCAAAAAACCTGGGTAGCGCCGCTTATCACTCAGGTCCTGTGCAGAGGATGTGCTGCTCATCTGGTGATGAAAAATGTATTTCTTTAAATACAGAACCTTATTAATAATGAATTATTTGTTGAATTTAAGCTACCAAAAGTTCCTTTATATCCTCACATTTGCACCCAGCAAATGATGTTTCAATTTACCCACAAAATAAAGAACTACAGATTTAAGTAGGCAATAGTTCACGATTGAATCTTTTGCAACTCTGGAACAGGAATTTCCTTTGGTTAAATAATATCGGATCTTATTTGATATACTGAAACAATCTGTAATAGATATTGTAAAATATGTTTGAAGTCTAGTAGAAGATCGATGAGGAAATCATTCCAATTTAGTTGTGGTGGGTTGAGGGAACATTTGTCCCAGTATGTGCTTAACCTTAACCTCTTAGCAAAATGACTGGTGGTAAAAACAGGTAACCTCATGCCTTACCAACTGCAACAAATTCCCTCTGGTAACAGATACAAATAGTTTTCCAATCAGATTCCGCCCTGTGCAGCAGAGCTGCCCTCAGAAATTAATCGATTCTGCTGTTGAAAAAACATGTCCGATGATTATGATTGTCTTCCTTACTAACAGAGGCTAAACTAGCTATAGCCAGCAAATATCGCAGAATTAATCCAAGTTCAAATTCTGATATTTATTTCAAATCGCTTTTAACACATTTGGATTTGAAATGAAGGGCTTTAGACCCAACCCTTTGCCTTGAAATGATGAGCAGCTTTTCAAGTTGAATTGTGTACGTATCGTAATTAGTTATTGATTATTTGGATATTTTCAGTGTGTGTGTGTGTGTGTGTGTGTGTGTGTGTGTGTGTGTGTGTGTGTGTGTGTGTGTGTGTGTGTGTGTGTGTGTGTGTGTGTGTGTGTGTGTGTGTGTGTGTGTGTGTGTGTGTGTGTGTGTGTGTGTGTGTGTGTGTGTGTGTGTGTGTGTGTGTGTGTGTGTGGCAAGGAAGCCTGTTGAATCCTGTTCGGTTTATTTGTGTGTTACTGCTTCTTCTCGTATATGAGTAAATGTGATTGGTTGTTGTGATTTTGCTCTTGTATCTTTGGTATTGACTTGTTTGGGCCATATGCAATGTCTATCTGTTCTGCAGCATCCTGTTCATACTGAATATGAAAGAATATTTTTTAAAGAACACGTTGTGAATTTTGGAAATAATAACATAAAGTTAATCACAGACACAAATATTCAGGACTGCAGCGACACTTTATTCCCCCTCAACAATGGTAGCTGTCACTGTGAGAAATGGGTAGTTACCGCAAATGTTTGGAAGGCGGTCTAATTGGGAAGTCAAATATATTTCCAAAACTTAAACATTGACTTTAATTAAATGTATTGTGTGTTATTTCTCATAACTGCATACGGTTAGTTGAAAGCAATAATATTAAGTTGATATTTTATATGATATATATATTTTGTATAGTCGACGTTTCCGTTTTTTCAGTGTATTAAATGCCCACAATTAATTCTTGAAATGAATTAAAACAGTTAATGTAGCAGCAAAGTGCATTAGAAGATGGTTTAGAACTGAATTGGTGATAATGAATGAAAACAGAAAATAACTTACTGAATACTTAACAATAAAATGTTGCTAATCAGACAGAATGTGAGACTTACTAGAGGGATCATGTACACACTCAGCAGTCGGGCCACAGCGATGGACACCTCAGAGTTCTGAGCCCCTAAAATAATCTTCACCCTGGGCCTGAAGTCCGAGTAGTCACAGTTCACATTCAGAGAACTGTTGACAGCGAGCATGTACTCCACGTTCTGCAGCGCCGTGCTGGCGAAGGAGCACGTGTCGCACATCATGTATCCCAGACGCACTCCTGGGAGGAAGCCAGCCGCATTTATCTCCTCGATTTCATGGATCATAGCCAAGGACCTCATGAATGACCGCAGATCAAAACTGAAAATGTACAGTGTAGAAAAACATTAAGTGATCAAGAAAAAGCAGGCATATCTTTCTATAAATATAAACCTGTATTCACATTTTGACAAGAGGCATTTCAGCTTTATGAAGGAAGCTTTGAAAAGAGGTGTCGGGGTGAACCTCCAGCAAGAAGTTACTCAAGTACTGCATCATAGTAAAATGTTGAGTACTAGTACTTTACCTCAGAAATTCCATTTAATGCTACTATATACTTCTACTCCACTTAAAAGGGAAATAATGTTATTTTACTCCACTACATTTATTAAACAGCTTTAGCTACTTTTAACAAAATGCATCTCTAAAAGTTACTCTAGTGGACTAACCTTTTAAGTCAAAAAAGAGTCCAAATATTTAAATATTTTTATAAAAAGTCAATTAGAACTTTGTTTCTGAAAAAATGTAAACATTGACTCTAATTCAATTTAAACTTGAAATTAGGTTAGTTGAAAGCAATCATATTAAAGGTGGGGTAGGTAATTTTGGAGAAACCAGCTCGAGTGCGACCAGCTCGAGTGCACTGGAATTTGAAAATACACAACCGGAACAAATCTGCCACTTCCTTACAGAGCCCCTCCTCCAACACACACGAACGCGCACATGACCAATGAGGGCACGAGATAAGTTGGTCGTGCTTTTTACAGCGCTACGGCTTCCACAGATGACATTTTTTGATGGATTTTTTGTCAAAGCACTTAAGATATTCATTGTTAAGAGCATTCCATGGAATATAACAAAAAGTGTATCTGAAGCTGGTTTCTCAAACTTACCTACCCCACCTTTAAGTTGAACCTAATATGTGTTATTTAAACTTAATATTATTGCTTTCAACTAACCTAATACAGTTATACATACTTGCCACCCTTGGGACCTCAGAAATCGGGAGCATTTCCGCGGGGGGGGGGGGGTGCTAGTGGATCATCGCCGGAGCTGTATTAGATACATGCAACAATAACATGCTTATTGTAGTGATAAGTGCACTGCCTTGCGGCCTGTAGCACCATCCTTGATGGAGCATATGTGTGGGCTGGACCTGTATTTTTACAGGAAAGGGGTGAGCAGATGGTCGTGTTGTCGATTCTTGTTCAGTTTTCTGTGACAATCTTTCTCACCCTCTCAGACTTTGAGTTGCGCGCGCTGCTAAAGAGACCACACAATGGTGTAGCTGTATTAAAGTCTGAGTGGAAACAGTCCTGAGTAAATCTGATTTTGTCAGAAATCGGGAGAAATGCGGGAGAAATATAACCACGGGAGGAAACCGGGAGAGGGCAGTGAAATCGGGAGTCTCCCGCGAAAATCGGGAGGGTTGGCAAGTATGCAGTTATATCTCACAGGCTCCGCCCTCTACTGGACTCTATGGGTACTACCCCTTGACCTTACTCTGTGAGCGTTCACCTACTGAGATATCTTTAAACGTACCCGGCCCCTCTGGGCGGGCCTACCTGAGTGTGCGCGCAAGCCCACCCTTTATAAGGTGGCCTCGCCTCCTGACTGTCATCCTTTTCTCTTCAGCGAGCAGGATAAACAACTGAGAGCGAAAGAGAGAGAAGAAGATTGAGAAAGAATGGACAACTCCACCCACTGTACACAGAGAGTCCAGTAGAAGGCGGAGCCTGTGAGAGATATAACAATGGGTTACGTATTGTAACCCTAGTCATATAAATACAGGCGAAGCCCTCTATAGGGGTCCTCTCTGTCCTATGCTGCTCGCTGAAGAGAGGTGTAGGTTAGTTAATCAGGTTAATGTTATTTGTTTCATGTTTAGTCAAGTCTCTTTTTTCACCTGTCTAGTCCTGTCATTGCACTTCCTGTTTTATTTTGGTACGTACCTTTCCCTCTCGTTTCAGAGCTCTCCTTCCCTTGTGTGTCTTCCTCCCCATGTGATTGTCAGCCCCTCCCTTGAATGTTGGCACCTGTCTCCCATTAACTCTTGTGTATATAGTCCTCGTCTATTCTTGTCCGTTTTGCCTGTCCCTGTTTGTCTACACCTCCCTCATACTGTAAAGCGTCTTTGAGTTCCAGAAAAGCGCTATATAAATATAATTTATTATTATTATTATGTTGCCTGCCCATCTCTTCTTGTCCATGTTACCTGCCCGTTTTTAAGTCCACTTTACCTGTTCGTCTTTTGTCCTGATTAGCTGCCAATGCTTGTAAATGTGTTCATGTCTGTCTTGTTAATGTTTAGTTGTTAATTGCTTTTTTCTTCTCGTCTGCTTTTTAATAAAACATTTTTTTGTCTTTTTAACTGCACTTGGGTCCCGATTTTCCCCATCCCTGACACAATCATAAATATTCAATGAGATTTAGGTGGTATATCTTTGTGAAAATCTCATACATTTTTTAAAACTTTAAACATTCTCTGAGATTATAAAGTCATACATTTTAAAGAATCATCTTAAAACTCAAACTCTTCTAGTTTAAAGTCATACATTTAAGAGAAAATTACCCCAAACATTTCTATATGTTTCTCAATGAACCACATTGTTTCACTCACCCGTAGATTTGTGAATTTCACCTCAAAACATTTTTTTTTTTATATCAAGATTTAAGTAATTTTTCATGTGGGAGTCTTCTCCACTCCCTGACTTTTAATTATTTTACTCTTATTACGTACAATGGTCCAAATGGCAAAATAGCAGTCTATATCCAGTGGAAATTAAAAAACAACAGCATATCTTTTGCACAAATAAATAACACACACTGAAAAAACCAAAACGTTGACTTTGTTTAAGTGTTTTATGACAACATATTTCACGTATAAGAGTAGCATTTTGAAGCAATAATATTAATATTTTTGATTTAAACTTAATATTATTGCTTTCAAATAACCAAATACAGTTATTTGAAATCTGTTGACCTAATACATTGAATTAAAGTCAACTTTTCAGTTTTTTTCAGTGTATATTTAAAAGGCAAGATATCCCTTCTGAATATCTAATGGAACAAACATATGTGTTTTTATACTCACTCTGAGCAGTGGTAGCTTTCAGGTCTAATCCTTTTATCTGGAGCCTTCACTTTATGATGACACGGCATCAATATACCAATCACAACATCTCCAGAGGCCTGTGCTCCACACATGGAATGAGCAAAGTCACATTCCCCCCCACAGGCCTGCAGGCTGCTCAGAGCTATCAGGGCCGAGAGGAGACGGTACATCTTGATTCCCTGAGTGACAAAGTCTTTCTGGGATGTTTAGGAACGCTTGTCTCTCAAAAGGCACTTGGGAGGTGTAAGAATGTTAACGTGCAGGAAACCTGTTTTAAAGAGGTACTAGAAAAAAATATTGCTTCATCAAATTTCACCTCCAGACACGCCCTCATGTGCTGGCACAGGGAAGCAAAGTGACAAATAAAAAGTGTGGTTGGCACGATTGTTGGGTAGAATAGAGAATGTCTCTGTTGTTCCTGAAGGTCTGTGCAGAGGCCCTTAAAGTTAGTGTATAATGAATAAAGCAATCATTCAACCAACTGTTGGTTGACCACACACACACAGACTGTAATACCCCTGATGTGCAATAACACTGCCCGTAAACAAAACTTTGTCCAATATACCCTCATGTGCAACATACCCTTGTGCATTCACACTTCATTTTTTCTTCCAATTTATTTTCAATCTTTAAACAGTACCACCTACTGTTTTTATGGTAAACATTTCTTTTTACCATGGTGTACTCATCTGTCCTTTATTGTGTTTTTACTATTAATAACGTGTGTCTACTTTTATATGTAATATATACATACGTCTACTCTTTCTAATAAACTGCACCTTACTCTTGCTGTTGTAAATGTCCTCGTTGCGGGACAAATTAAGGAGTTCTGATTCTGATGGTTATTTTTTATCTCAATATTATTCTCATGACTGTTTGCTTTTTTAAATATGCTGTTCATTTGCTGAGACAGCCCAGCACTGAGTCTTCTTGGCTGGGCTCCTTGCTCTTTCCAGTAAGTGTTCACCAAGCATGCACACAACAGGAACAAGTGGCAGCACATCAGCATTCCACACATTCATTCATATTTCCACTGTACTACGACGCGGGTTATCAAGTGGATCGCTCAAGCCAGCCGTGTCCTATCTAGTTAGGTGCGCGTTCACATGAAAGGGGTGGTATCTGGAGCATTCGACCAATCACAAACATGGAGAAGCGTACTGACAGCGCAGTGCGTCATACTTCCTGAATGAAAAGTGAACTATAATACTAGTCAAAAATGAAGAAGTTAAACTTTAAACATCCATGACTTAAACACTTTATCCAGGATAAAAGCCACATAGCTGCACCTGCAAGGTGAATAGAGCTGGCAAAAGAAAAAGTGTTTGAATGCGTACATCAACAGGTTTATGATATCACTGTCCCGTCTAAAACACGATCTGACTTCAATTACATTTGTCTCGAGTGTTTCGTCAACTTATGTGTTGCTTAAAATAATACTTCTGCATACAGTATGTGACACTGTGAGTGTTGCACGGCCAGATACGACTCAGCTGACTCAGATAAGGAGATATATGATACATTATGAAGTGATATGCCGCGGACTGTACTTAATGTACTCTGATCCGGTTACTTATGTTGTGGCCGATATTTAAATAAGCTTTCTTAACGCTAATGTTATAATAGTCAGATTGCTCTGAAGATGGAGGTGATATTCTATTCATGTTCACGTTCACACAGTCGGTGATTTTTGCCGGCAGTCTTTCCTGCGACGGCAGTTTTTCTGTATTTCCTTTCTCCTGTAATATGAGTATGAATTGATCGCTTTAAACTCCGCACACTGAGCTCTGATTGGTCAGCAGGCGGTGCTTTCACTGAGTTGAGCTCTTAGCCTGCAACCTAACCTGGTCCCGACCAGGTTAGCTGCTTAGCATATATTACCATGGAGATCTAGCCTGCTAAAAAGAGAACCAGCTTCGGATGACCGGAAAGCCGGAGTTTTCCCTGAATTTAGCCGGCTAAGCGAAAAACCTGCTTCGCAGTATACCCCCCTGCTCTCACATTCCCGCATTATGTTTTGTGGGAACCAGTCTTTATTTGTTTCCCACTCTATCCAAGCTGCAAGTTTGGGGCAAGATACAATAAATAAAGCTTCTTCAGTTGGGTCCTTATCACAACTGATCAAGATGGCCAAAAGATTCTCTGCTCAGAGGGCCTTGCAAATGATTTTGGAAGAGAGAGAACCATTTGATGATGATGTAGAGGAAGAGGTTTCAGAATGTGAGGATCACATTTCTGAGAATTCTGAGTCTGACAGTGACTTTGAAGAAGAGGATGAGATTGAGCATCAGCAAGCTATACACAAAAAAGACGAGTCATAGGATCAGCCGGTCAGCGGGCAAAAAAACAGGTAGCACTTTAATTCATGAATGTGATCTAACAAATGTAAAATGGCAAATATTAACCATACAGTATATGCTGTTTATATTGCTTGTAATTGGGATGAAGTAAACATCTATTGAGCATTTCAACATAAAATAGTTTGATTGTGTTGAATTGAAGCCCAAAAAGGCAGCGGGTCCACCAGACCCACAAACACCCCCTGCGAGATGGAGTTCATGACTTTATGAGCTGTTCATGAGCACTCATGAAACATTCATGAACAACTATGTTCACTTGTCATGTTCATGAACCAACATTCTTAAAATGCTCATGAACCATTTTAAAGAGCAGTTCATGAGATTGTTATGAACATTGTTCATTCATATAAAGTTCCTGTGTTGCTCATGACAGACTTTTATGAGCTATTTATGAACTTTTCATGATCCAGCCAATCACAACATTATAATTAAAACCCCAAAAAGTTTGCATGAGCATTTCATGAATTTTGGATGATTGTGGCAAGTTCAGAATATTTTGGAATATTCATGAGCATTTTATGAACTTTTGATGATCAGTGTGATGTTTTTAAAATACCTCTTGAATATTCATCTACTATTTGAACATTTCTTTCTTTTTTAAAACTTTTAATCTTAAAACAAAACAATAGTGAATTTGAAACTGAACATTATCTGTATTTATTTTGGTGACATTCATATCATTTTATGGTTTATCTGTACTGTTTGAGAAGCAGTATGAGTAAGTAGCGCCAAGGTGGAACCTTTGGCAGGTGAGCAGTGACATCTGGGTTACCTTAGGGGGGACACTTCCGCCCCCTCCTCAGAAGCAATCCAGACGATCAACCGGATCCTGTGTATAATTATTGCTGCTCCACTTTTCTGTTTTCTACAGGTCAGTACATGATGAAAATGATCGATGTTAACTTGTGTGAATTAGATATGATGTTGGAGATGTTTAGGAGAGTGTGTCAGAAGGTTTTGATCATGTTTGACATAGTAACGGTATTTTAAAAATACTAAACTGTCGGCAACAATAGATGCCATTTTCGCGGGCTTCAGCCGCACCTGGGTAAATGTGACCTGAGCGAAGGCTCGCAGGCAGGTTATCTGCTGCGCACGGGTAATATGTTTTGTTTACCTGAGTGTAGTCTTGCAGGCACATTGCCTTGTTTTTTGTTTATTAACATTGACAGTGTATTTTTGTGATCTCCATAATATGTTATATTTGGTAAAGATAGATATATTGATAGAAAGTATTATTTGATAGCGTTATGTGTTTATAGATAACAACCTGTCCTTCACTGCAAACATAGCTGCTACAACCCACTGCTCCAGATACACGCTTTACAACATCAGGAGGATGCGTCCCCAGCTGACCCAGAAAGCGACGCAGGTTCTGGTCCAGGCTCTCATCATCTCACGCCTAGACTACTGCAACTCCCTCCTGGCTGGTCTACCTGCATGTGCCATCCGACCTGCAGCTCATCCAGAATGCAGCGGCTCGTCTGGTCTTCAACCTTCCTAAATTCTCCCACACCACGCCGCTCCTCCGCTCCCTCCACTGGCTTCCGGTAACTGCTAGAATCCACTTCAAGATAATGGTACTTGCGTACCATGCTGCGAATGGATCTGGCCCTTCCTACATCCAGGACATGGTTAAACCGTACACCCCAGCGCGTGCACTCCGCTCTGCATCAACCAAACGGCTCGCTGCACCCTCGCTGCGAAGGGAACCCAAGTTCCCATCAGCAAAAACACGTGGGTTTGCTATCCTGGCTCCAAAATGGTGGAATGAGCTCCCCATTGACATCAGGACAGCAGATAGCTTACACACCTTCCGGCGCAGACTGAACTCATCTCTTTCGACTCCACTTCGAGCAATAGAACTATTAACAAAGCACTTACCTAAAGCCAGTTGAGTAGCACTTGAAATGTTTTTGCTCTATGAAACCTGATGTACTTATATGATTCTGTTTTCTTCAAGTTTGTATTTTGTTGGTCGAACGCACTTATTGTAAGTCACTTTGGATAAAAGCGTCAGCTAAATGCAATGTAATGTAATAATTTATATTGACTATGTTGAATTTCTCCTTGAGATACCGTAATTGACTGTGACAGACGGATAACTTAAATGGAGAAATGTGATGTTTGTAAAGTTCAGCTATTTGAATGTAACTGTGTACTTTGAATTTTGAATAAGAAGCATTCCAGACGATCAACCGGATCCTGTGTATAATTATTGCTGCTGCACTTTTCTGTTTTCTACAGAAATCATTTATTGTTGCTGTGGTACCCAAGCTTTTGGGACCCGTAACAAAAAATGTTTTGCAGCTGAGTGTCAAGAACTGCTTCAAATAGTGATAGGATTAATTGTAGTGCTCCACCTGTATACATGTTTGTTTGTTTGTTAATTTGAGTAAAGTTCCATTGTGATTGACATAATTGTTGTTTTCTATGGTTGCCAATTGACCCACAGTCAATGGTTCATGTACATGAACAGTTCATGAACAGTTCATAGCCAGCCATTGAATTATATTCAGTGACTGGGTATGAACTGTTCATGAACGATTCATGAAGTTGTTATGAACAGTTCTTGATATGTGCATGAACAATTCTTGAAATGTTCTTGGTTGAAAACTGAATATCCCAAACATTCACTGAAAACTCCATTTCATGAATTGTTCATGAACCTGCCTAAAACCATATTCCATGAATTGTTCATGAACCATTCCAGCACAGGAGTTTCATGAGTAGTTCATGAACTGCCCTAGTGCCATTTAATGTTCATGTCACTTTCATGAACAGTTCATCAACTTTGTTATGAGCTGTTTATGAGCTGTTCATGAATATGATTCACTAATATTTCATGAACTTTTCATGACAAGTTCATGAACAGTTCACTATCATCTCACTGGGGACTGGCTGAGTAACACAAATATGAACACCACACAAGGGTTAAGTTATGTTGTGACAAATAATCATTCATTCAATGTTGAATAAAAAGCTTTCTGGGTTCATGTTGAGTGTTGACACTGTGCAACCCAGTCTCATGGCATTTCGTGTTCACCAACACGATTTTTAATCTATTGATTCGTGTTCACCAACACGATTTGCCCCTTTTTTTCGTGTTGCACAGCACGATTTTAAAAGCAATGTATTTCTACTGCCTGCAGCACGTCTTTTTCTCCGGTCGGGTCGTGGGAGACCGGAAGCTGTGTGGTTCATAAAAACATGTTCTTACTCAATATCAAGCCACAATTATTAATAGTTATTATAATTTCAGACTTTTGTTGCCGTCTGTGAGGAAAATAAATGGGGCTCAGAGCCTCAGGATACGGAAATCTGTATTTTTAAATATTTCTTCCTTCTAATTTGTTATTCTTTTCAAAATAACACACTGTTATTTACTCACCAATAACACACAATTATCCTTGCTTTTATTTATTGGTTTAATTCCATAATCTCTGGCTTTTTTGGTGTCCGTCAGGAACTGAATTTCAAAATAAAAATAACCGGAAACAGACGTAGGCCTATGAGGGAAATTTCGAGCATCATTGCGATTGTCAACATTTCTGAGTTTAGGATGGCCGAAGACACTGCACTACCCATAATCCCCAGCTATCGTTTAGGACTACAGTCCCCTTAAGGTTACGCAGAGCTTCAAACAGCTGTTTGAAATGGAACGAAACCACGCCAGACTATCCAAAACTGGAATCGAACACCCCCCCAGAACTACACATGCTGGCTATTGTGTTTCGCAAAATGTTCTATGGGACGTCTCTACTGAACGTTTTCGTTTTTCCCACAATTAGAAGTTGCCAGTATTAAACACATTGGTGTTATCAAATGTAAAACATATAATTAATAAATGGGTGAAAATCGCTTGTGTCCATAATGCGCAGCATTAATATATTGCTACTTTGTAATTCTACTCCACTACAATTCAGAGGTTAACCTGGTATTTGTACTCCACTGCATTTATTTGAGTTACTTTGCAGATTCTGATTAATTATGTGAAATATAAACAACCCTTAAATCAGACTTTAGTTACACCTGAGTAAAATTCAGGGAAGGTGATTGTCAAGTGCCAACAATCAGGAGAGATATTTGATAGTTGGTGCTTGAGAAGACTAAACATGTATCTGCAATTTACATGAATGGAAACAAGTAATAAAGTATATTCATTACTCGTTATTATCTACTAATAGTTAATTAAAGACTGTATATTATGGCTATTTTGCACATCCCTTTCAAGATTTTCAAAGGTTTATTGACATATCATACACAACTACGGTGTAGTTATGCAATGAATGAAACACTTGGGTCACAGGTTCCTCAACAGCGCATTACAAGATATCAATCAATATGTGTGTACCTCCACCATTAAACTGTCATATTCTGCACATTTCTTATTCTATCTACATACATAAGAGTATAATTAATGTGTATAATATCAGTTAAAATAAGTGCTTCAACATAGTTAACATTGCAGGAAAGCAATATATTAGACGTTAATTACTTTGTCAGGCTTAATATTTATCTGTAGATAGATACCCCCAAAGACCTTAATCTGTTATTTAATGTTTAAATAAAGGTTAATCCGTTTTTCTGTTTTGCACCTCCTCCTATTAATATCTTTGTACATCCTGCACTAAACTGTTTTATTGTAGAGATCACTTATAGTATCTTCTTGATTTTTATATTCTATATTTATACTTTCCCCCTATGAAAGTATGTACTCTTAATATTTTTTTAATCAAATATAACACATAAAAACAATAATTCAATAACGTGCTTTAACCACTAGGAGGTACACACAAGGTACATACAGCCATAATAACTTTGTATTATTAGTGTGTATGTACAACTAGTGCTGCGTACCTGGACTCACATTCAGGTTCAGGTCCGGACTCAAGTCCAGAGGTTCAGGTTCAGTCCGGACCTGTAAAAAAACACCTGTAAAAAAAAACACTTTTTTCCACTTAGTCTACAAATGACTTATGACAGCAACTACAGTGAACTACTACAAAGTTCAAACATTTATTTCATTTACCAAACTAAAGTAACCAAACAGTCCCTGAGCTGACTGAGCCTATCCCTAAAACTTTGCTGAATGGTAGAGTGTAGAGTAGACTATACGCATTACACTGTTACACAGCTACTATACAGTATACACTGTAGTGACTGTACAGTCAGAGTGTACTGTACTGTCTGTACACCATGTCTTTTCTACAACTCTACATGTTTACATTATACAGTACATACTACATACATAGTGATGTACATACATACTGTTAGAAATTAAAATCAATGTTGATATGGCGTAATTTTGAATTAAATACACTATTTAATTTAAATCAGTTTTATTCTGAAAATCCGGAAGTTTACACTATTTACTTAATACTTTTATTCTGAAAATTCTTCACTTCCGGTTAGCATTAGCATGTGGCGAAATGCTACGTCTTCAAACCGTGAATCGAAGGTGAAATGACATGTGATGTTGTACACTGAGCACACTGGGATTAGCACTCATTTATTGACACTGAATAACGTTTATCAGGGAATGTTTAAATACCCACAGACACCAGAATATACGTAAGTGCTAGTTTTTTTGCGAGTCCAAGTACTGGTTCCTGACGTTCCGGTTTTAACCGGACTTGAACCGAAACTTTTTACAAGTCCAGTACCGGTTCGGCGTACCGGTACGCAGCACTATGTACAACATCTGAAGATGTATAGTTTTATTCATGCTTTCACATCATTTTACAGCATATTGCTATACTATTTCAGACTCAGTATTTACATTCTTACATTCAAAGAAAATCAGTAATATCTTTAACAACTACAGTCCTTTTCTATCAGCTGTGCACCGTTATGGTGTAAATATAACCTATCTATGAATTAGATCAAATGTAAAAGTCAGCCGAATTAGTGTTGATACTGCAAGGAGACGTATTGTGTGAAGAGAAATTGAAGATGTTGTTTAATTGTTGATATATTTATGATCCACGTCAAGTATTCAGTTTCGGCGGCATTTCTTCCAGTTTCTCCAAAGGTCTTCTCATCAGGGCTCTCTAAATAAAGAACTACGGCAGATCTGTAATATGTAATGCAGCCGAACCGTGTATTACAATGCCGTTATGTGATGACTTTCAAAGAGAAAAGCAAGAGCACTCGGAATTAAGTATTATTTTATTCTTTTAAAATCTTTTCCGGATTTCATATAATATAAACACCAAATCCCAGCATGCATTGCGGCTAACACATCCAATCAGCGAGCTTAAAACCATAGCTGAGGATCTTGGGTAATCGCTCAAAATGCCTACGTCTGTTTCCGGTTATATTTATTTTGAAATTCCGTTCCTGACGGACGCCAAAAAAAGCCAGAGATTATGGAATTAAACCAATAAATAAAAGCAAGGATAATTGAGTGTTATTGGTGAGTAAATAACAGTGTGTTATCTTGAAAAGAATAACAAATTAGAAGGAAAAAAAGATTTAAAAAATACAGATTTCAGTATCCTGAGGCTCTGTGCCCCATTTATTTTCCTCACAGACGGCAACAAAAGTCCGAAATTATACGATTTAAAATAAAAGCAATAACTGTGGCTTGATATTGAGTAAGAACATGTTTTTATGAACCACACAGCTTCCGGTCTTCCTCGACCCGACCAGAGAAAAAGACGTGCTGCAGCCTGCAGGCACGAAAAACACATTACCAGTAGAAATACATTGCTTTTAAAATCGTGCTGTGAAACACGAAAAAAAGGGGCAAATCGTGTTGGTGAACACGAATCAATAGATTAAAAATCGTGTTGGTGAACACGAAATGCTGTGAAACTGGGTTGCACTGTGATAATGAATAGCTCTGTGTTTCAGGAGGATCAGGATGGACATTTGAGATTGATCAGGACAAGGATGCCCTCTGCTGGCAATTTACATGTCTGTCTGTGAGGGGCTGACTCAAAACCTAGTGCTGGCGGGGGTGACTGGGGAGGTGTGAGTGGGGGTGCTGTTGAATCTGTGATAGGTGAAGGGTGTTGGCTTATCAAACCTACAAGGAATTTGCTTTGGTGTCTGGTGGTGCGGACATAAACAATCTAAGAAAATAAGTTGCAATAGTAGGTCAAAAATATAAATATGATAAAAATAAGTATTTTTGAGAAACTATTTAGCATTAAAAGCATTTGGTAAAGAATGAACATGACAAATACCACATTATCTTCAGAAAATGCGGGTAAGTACTAAAAACAAATAATAAGAGGTGAGTCTGCTGTGTACAGAAATTCATTTCTGAAAGGGATGTAAAGATATTAGGTCACATACAGTAGAGAAGCCATTGAAAACATTTTTGAAATTTCAATACAAATATTAATATTAAATAAAGGAGGTACTAAAATCCAATATAAAAACGTGTGTCTGCACTCAACAAAAATTGAAACGTTGACTAAAATAAATATAGTATGTAAACAGATAACACATTATTGCATTAGGTTAGTTAAAGCAATAATATTAGCCTACGTCTAAATAAAAAACAATAGGTTCACCTTAATATTACTTCAACTAACCTAGTACAGTTATGTCTAACCTGTTGACATAATCCATTTGATTAAGTGAACGTTTATTATTTCAGTGTGCTGTGTACAGATTAGTTTTCATTTCTGAAAGGGATTTAAAGACTTGAGGTCACACAATAGGGAAGCTATTTAAAAATAACACAGAATATTTCATTAAAATATTAATATTAAATAGAGGAAGTACCTAAATCCAATATAAAGAGGTGTGTCTGTTGAGTACAGACTATTATTTCTTTAAATACAGTGTAGTATGTTGAAGACATACACTGTCATGTAGTGTTTGTCCTGGTACAAACACTACATGACAGTTAAATGAAGCTTAGCGCAAGTTCTTTCACACTGAGGCCCAATCCCAAACCACGCCCTACACCCTACCCCTACAAACTACCCCTCCGTGATGGAGTGAACTCCGCGGAGTGACACTCGCAGCTCAACGAGGCTCCCTCCTGTCAGATGGAGGGAGTAAATACAGCAGCAAGCTTTGGGTCAAACTCCCCTCTCTCCGGCAGAAACAGGAAATGCCGTAACTGTATGTACGCATACCTTGGAAGTTTACTGACATTAATGGCGCGTTTCCACTGCAGCGGGTAGCTCGCTTTAAGCGTGCCGAGCCATGCGGGGCCCGTTTTTGGTAGCGTTTCCACTTGGCCTAGTTTTGGCCCGGGGCTACTTTTAAACCTTTTTTCTGGCCCGACTAAATCGTGGTTCTAGGGCCAGGAACAACCAGGCTGAGTCGGGCTGAGTATGCTAAACTAGAGAGAGAATCGCTGGCAAGGGGGCTACAACTACAACAAGATGAACATATTTGACCGTGATTTAATTGTAATAAACGTTTCAAAATGATGCCGAAGTAGCAACATACTGATACCAGTTAGTAAAAACCATGAAGTAATGCTTTGACAAGTCTGCAGACAGACGGCAGGCGAGAAACCCTTTTAAAATCCATCCATCTTCTCCCGCTTATCCGTGGTCGGGTCGCGGGGGTAGCAGTTCCAGCAGAGAGCCCCAAACGTTCTTTTCCCTGGCGACATCAACCAGCTCTGACTGGGGAATCCCAAGGCGCTCCCAGGCCAGCGAAGAGATATAATCCCTCCACCTGGTCCTAGGTCTACCCCTTGGTCTCTTCCCAGCTGGACGTGCCTGGAACACCTCCCTAGGGAGGCGCCCAGGTGGCATCCTAACTAGGTGCCCGAACCACCTCAACTGGCTCCTTTCGACGCGAAGGAAGAGCGGCTCAACTCCGAGTCCCTCCCTGATGACCGAACTTCTCACCTTATCCCTAAGGGAGACACCAGCCACCCTGCAGAGAAAACCCATCTCCGCGATCTCGTTCTTTCGGTCATGACCCATCCTTCATGACCATAGGTGAGGGTAGGAACGAAAATGGCCCGGAAGACAGAGAGCTTTGCCTTCTGGCTCAGCTCCCTTTTCGTCACAACGGTGCGGTAAAGCGACTGCAGTACCGCTCCCGCTGCTCCGATTCTCCGGCCCATCTCACGCTCCATTGTTCCCTCACTAGAGAACAAGACCCCGAGATACTTGAACTCCTTCACTTGGGGTAAGGACTCATTCCCTACTTGGAGTGGACAGTCCATCGGTTTCCTGCTGAGAACCATGGCCTCAGGTGCTGATCCTCATCCCAGCCACTTCACACTCGGTTGCGAACCGATCCAGTGAGTGCTGAAGGTCGCAGACCGATGAAGCCATTAGAACCACATCATCTGCAAAAAGCAGTGGTGCAATTCTTAGTCCACCGAACTGCAGACCCCCTCCCCCACGACTACGCCTCGAAATCCGATCCATGTATATTACAAACAGGATTGGTGACAAAGCGCAGCCCTGGCGGAGGCCAACCCTCACCGGAAAATTGTCCGACTTACTGCAGAGGACCCGGACACAGCTCTCGCTTTGGGAGTACAGAGATTGGATGGCCCTGAGTAGAGACCCCCTCACCCCATACTCCCGCAGCACCTCCCACAGTAACTCCCTGGGAACTCGGTCATACGCCTTCTCCAAGTCCACAAAACACATCTCAGCCGGATAAGCGTACTCCCAGGCCCCCTCCAGGATCCTTGCGAGAGTAAAAAGATGATCCGTCGTTCCACGACCAGGACGGAATCCGCATTGTTCCTCCTCAATCTGAGGTTCGACAATCGGCCTGACCCTCCTTTCGAGTACCTTAGAGTAAACGTTCCCGGGGAGGCTGAGTAGTGTGATGCCTCTGTAATTGGCACACACCCTCTGATCCCCCTTTTTAAAAAGGGGAACCACCACCCCGGTCTGCCACCCCTTCGGTACTGTTTCCGACTTCCACGCAACGTTGATGAGACGTGTCAACCATGACAGTCCCTCAACACCCAGAGCCTTCAGCATTTCCGGGCGGATCTCATCCACCCCCGGGGCTTTGCCACTGTGGAGTTGTTTGACGACCTCAGTGACCTCCCCCGGGAGATTGGTGTTGATCCCCCGTCATACTCCAGCTCTGCCTCTAACATAGAGGGCGGAGTTGTCGGGTTCAGGAGTTTCTCAAAGTGTTCCTTCCAACACCCTAACACTCCATCAGTTGAGGTCAACAACTTCCCATCCTTACTGTACACAGCTTGGATGGTTCCCTGCTTCCCCCTCCTGAGGTGTCGGACAGTTTTCCAAAACAACTTTGGTGCCGCTTGAAAGTCCTTCTCCATGTCTTCTCCGAACTTCTCCCACACCCGCTGCTTTGCCTCTGCCACGGATGAGGCTGCTGCCCTTCGGGCCTGTCGGTACCTTGCAACTGCCTCGGGAGTTCCCCGGGATAACAAATCCCTGAAGGCCTCCTTCTTCAGTCGGACGGCTTCCCTGACCACCGGTGTCCACCAGGAGGTTCGGGGGTTGCCGCCCCTTGAGGCACCTAGGACCTTGAGACCACAGCTCCCCGCCGCGGCTACGGCAATAGAGGCTTTGAACACCGACCACTCTGGTTCAATGTCCCCAACCTCCACAGGAATGCCCGAAAAGCTCTGCCGGAGTTGCGAGTTGAAGGCCTCCTGAACTTGGGCCTCCTCCAGACGTTCCCAGTTCACCCGAACTACACGTTTGGGCTTACCAGGTATATCCAGAGGCTTCCCCCGCCACTCGACCCAACTCACCACCAGATGGTGATCAGTTGACAACTCCGCCCCTCTCTTTACCCGAGTGTCCAAAACATACGTCCTCAGGTCCGATGATACGATAACGAAATCGATCATGGACCTTCTGCCTAGGGTGCTCTGGTATCACGTACACTTATGAGCATCCTTATGTTCGAACATGGTGTTTGTTATGGCCAATCCATGACTAGCACAGAAGTCCAGTAACAAACCACCACTCCGGTTCAGATCAGGGGGGCCGTTCCTCCCAATCACGGCCCTCCAAGTGTCTCCATCATTGCCCACATGTGCGTTGAAGACTCCCAGCAAGATTAAAGAGTCCCCTTCAGGAGCCCCATACAAGACTCTTTCCAGGGTCTCCAAGAAGGCCGTATACTCTGAACTGCTGTTGGGTGCATAAGCACACACAACAGTCAGAGTTTCCCCCCCGATAACCCGCAGGCGTAGGGAGGCGACCCTCTCGGCCACTGGGGTAAACTCCAACAACGAAGCACCTAACCTGGGACTTGTGAGTATCCCCACACCCGCCCGGCGCCTCACACCTTGAGCAACTCCGGAGAAGAATAGAGTCCAACCCCTATCCAGAAGTAAGGTTCCCCCGCTCCTTTTAAAATGCGTGCTTTCTAAATGGAGCTTGGCTAAGCTAATGTTATATATGCTCCGACCGTCCACACTCACAACAACGGCCTATACAGACATAAATAAACCAGCGACTGTATTCTCCATGACACAGGCAATCTGTGGTTTGTACTTGTTTAACTTGTGTCTAGTTTCTGAACAGATATGAGGAGCTGTGAGCTCTGAGTGCTAAGAGCTAACGGCTGTGTTGTTTTTCTGGGGCTCTCATTGAAAATGACGTCACGGCTCCGCCTACACTGCGTTACTATAGTAACTACCCCAGTTCATAAACTGTAATGGAAGCGCAGCATTAAAGTGAGCGGGCCTAATAAGGCCTAACCAAACCGAGCGAGGCCTGCAGTGGAAACGCGCCATTACATACCTAGTTCACCTGGCTCAAGACATTTTTTTCATGAAAAATACAACAATTCTCAAGTGGTGGCTCATCAACCCAGGAGCCACCACTTGAGAATTGTTGTATTTTTTATGAAAAAAATGTCTTATGTCCATCTTTAGAAACTCTGAGTCCGCGGCTGACCGTTTAAAGTTTAAACATTTTCACAGAGGAGAGGTACGTACCTGTCAGCCAATAAAACACGTGTATTTCCATGCAACTCTCCGATTGGTCTGGTGCAGAGCCCTAGAGAGATAAGAGTTACGACACTCCCATAGACCTCCGTTGTAAAAAATGGCGGCGCCTACATCCGGGGTATGGACATCGAAATAGTTCCAAATATTGTCATTTGGGCGTTGGACCTCATTCACTTACATTACGGCGCGTCGATTAGTTCCAGAGGTAAGTTGCTGAAATATCGAACTCTTTTGAATTGTCAACTGTCTATATTGTATCAGAGGCCCTTTATGATGCTTATACTGGTCTTCATTTGTATATGCACAGCGTAATTATCTATATTTTATCTTGGTTGTTACAACCAATTTTGCTAGCATTGCCAATTTTGCTAGCATTGCCTGCTAGAGCGCGACTTCGTCAGCTTTGAAGGTAAGATTTCAGTAATGAATCGCTAGCAGTTTATATATCAATGATGCTGGGTAACTAACAAGCAGGATTTAGATTGATTGTGTTTTTATTGTTATTTTGGTTTTTATCTGCTGAACCTGACCATGTCAGCCATCCTTAGTCGGCTTTTTCTGTATGATATCAATCAATCAATCAATGTTTATTTATATAGCCCAATATCACAAATGTTACATTTGTCTCAGTGGTCTTCACAGTGTGTACAGAATATCAGTATGACAATACGACACCCTCTGCCCTTAGACCCTCACATCATACAAGGAAAAACTTCCAAAGAAAACCCAGTTTAAAGGGAAAAATGGGAGAAACCTCAGGGAGAGCAACAGAGGAGGGATCCCTCTCCCAGGACGGACAGACGTGCAATAGATGCCGTGTGTAAATTGAAAAGATAATACATTTGCAAAATAGGTTATCCAAATGTTTGGAAATGCATGTGTGTATAATAGGAAGATGAATCCACGAGGATATCCATCCAGGACCACAGCCACGGCTCAAGATCCAGCGCTCGCGATCCAGGACACAGGACCGCAGGATCATCCATGACTCCGGATCCCAGCGTATATAGACACCAAAAAGAAAGACATTTGGGGAAGCTGGGTTAATCGGAACATGAGAGTACACAGGTATAGACAGAGAGGATGTCCCCCGACAAACTAAGCCTATATCAGCAAAACTAGGGGCTGAATCTAATCAGCCCTAACTATAAGCTTTATCAAAAAGGAAGGTCTTAAGCGCACTCTTAAAAACGGATAGGGTGTCTGCCGCCCGAACACAAACTGGAAGCTGATTCCACAAATGTGGAGCTTGATAAGAGAAGGCTCTGGCTCCCATTGTACTTTTAGAGATTCTAGGAACAACCAACAACCCTGCATTCTTGGAACGCAATGCCCTAGTAGGACAGTAGGGTATAATGAGTTATTTAAGGTAAGATGGCGCCTGCCCATTAAGGGCTTTGTAGGCGAGAAGAAGAATTTTAAATTCTATCCTGTGTTCTATAGGGAGCCAGTGTAAGGCAGCCAGAACAGGAGTAATGTGGTCCCTTTTCCTAACTCTGGTTAGTACACGAGCCGCAGCATTTTGAATCAGCTGAAGCGACTTGACTGACTTCTTGGTACTCCCTGATAATAAAGAGTTACAATAATCCAGCCTAGAAGTAACAAATGCATGGACTAGTTTCTCTGCATCGTTTTGAGGCAAGATATGCCTGATTTTTGCAATGTTACGTAGATGGAAGTAGGCGGTCTTTGAAATTGATTTTATGTGGGCATTAAAGGATCAATCCTGATCAAATATAACACCAAGATTCCTTATAGTCTCACTGGAGGCCAAATTAATGCCATCCATAGTTAGTATATCTTTAGATAATTTGTTTCGTAGATTCTTCGGGCCAAGTACAATAACTTCAGTTTTGGTCGTGTTTAAGGTCATCCACGTTTTTAAGTCCTTAAGGCAGTCTTGAATTTTATTTAGATGATTAATTTCATCAGGCTTGATTGATAAATATAGTTGAGTATCATCCGCATAACAATGAAAGTTTACAGAATGATTCCTTATAATATTGCCAAACGGAAGCATATATAATGTGAACAAAATAGGTCCGAGCACTGAGCCCTGTGGCACTCCATGGCTAACTTTGGTTTGCGTGGAAGATTCATCGTTAACACGTACAAACTGAGAGCGTTCAGATAGATAGGACCTAAACCAGCCTAAAGCAGTTCCCTGTATGCCAACTAAGTGCTCTAGTCTTTGCAATAGGATATCATGGTCGATAGTATCAAATGCAGCACTGAGATCGAGCAAAACAAGAATAGAGACAAGTCCCTTGTCTGAGGCTATTAGAATATCATTTGTGAATTTAACCAGAGCTGTCTCTGTGCTATGATGTGTTCTAAAGCCAGACTGAAAATCTTCAAATAAATCATTGTTTTTTAAGTAATCACACAACTGTTTTGCGACCGCTTTCTCAAGAATTTTTGAGAGGAACGGAAGATTAGAAATAGGTCCATAGTTGGCTAAAACCTCTGGATCGAGGTTGTGCTTTTTAAGAAGCGGTTTTATCACTGCTACTTTGAATGATTGTGGAACATAGCCTGATAATAAAGACATATTCATAATATTTAATAAAGAAGTGCTAATTAATGGAAGAACTTCCTTCAAAGGAGGTGAGCAGCATTGTGTTGAATGACATGCCACTTAACATATCTGAAGGGAGACTGGAATACTATATATATATATATATATATATATATACAGTAGTTGGCTAAAACCTCTGGATCGAGGTTGTGCTTTTTAAGAAGCGGTTTTATCACTGCTACTTTGAATGATTGTGGAACATAGCCTGATAATAAAGACATATTCATAATATTTAATAAAGAAGTGCTAATTAATGGAAAAACTTCCTTCAACAGCTTAGTTGGAATTGGGTCTAACATGCACGTTGATGGTTTAGAAGAGAGAATCATTGAATGTAATTGTTCAAGGTTAATGGCTGAAAAGCATTCTAGTTTACTATCTAGTGTAACATTAGAACTTACGCTTCCGGGAGCTGTTGATAACACTATACTGGTCAAAGGTAAGAGGTCATTAATTTTGTTTCTAAGAGTAACAATGTTATCGTTAAAAAAGCACATAAAATCTTTACTACTGAGTGCTATGGGAATAGAAGGCTCAATGGAGCTGTGACTCTCTGTCAGCCTGGCTACAGTGCTGAAAAGAAATCTTGCATTATTCTTATTCTCATCTATTAATGAAGAGTAGTAGGCTGCTCTCGCTTTACGCAGTGCTTTCTTATATTCATTGAGAGTAATATGCCAAATCAAACGAGATTCTTCAAGTTTAGTGGAACGCCATATCCTTTCAAGTTGTCTAGACTTTTGCTTTATTTTGCGGGTTTCGGCATTATGCCATGGAGCTAATCTATGTTGTTTTATTTTCTTCTTTTTCAAAGGAGCAACAGAGTCTAATTTTATTCGCAGCGCATCTATAGCACTATCAACAACATGATCAATTTGGGGTGGTGTACATTTTGTATACGTTTCCTCCCCTACATGCAGACATGCTATCGAGTTAAGTATTGGTGGAATCTCTTCCTTAAATGTGGCTATAGCACTAACAGATAGGTTTCTGCTGCAAGAGCTTTTGACTAATGCTTTGTAGTCTCGTAATAGTACTAAAAAAGTTACTAAGAAATGGTCGGATAAAGCAGGATTATGCGGTTCGACTAATAGTTGCTCAATTTCAATACCATAAGTCAGAACAAGGTCGAGAGTGTGATTATAGCAGTGGGTTGGTTTATTTACACTCTGACAGAAACCAACAGAATCTAATATAGAGTTAAATGCGACAGTAAGGCTATTTTTATCATCGTCAACATGAATATTAAAGTCACCTACGATAATTACTTTATCTGTTTTAAGAACCAAAGTTGATAAAAACTCAGAGAATTCTGATAAGAATTCTGAATAAGGACCTGGTGCACGATACACTGTAACAAATAAGATTGGCTGCAAAGTTTTCCAGGTCGGATGCGTAAGACTAAAAACGAGGCTTTCAAAGGAGGTATAATTTAATTTTGGTTTAGTATTGATAAGTAAACTTGAGTCAAAGATTGCTGCAACTCCACCTCCTCGGCCCGTGCCTCGACCAATATGAGTGTTGACATGGCTGGGTGGAGTGGCCTCATTTATGCTGACATATTCTTCATGTCTCAACCAAGTTTCAGTGAGACAGCATATATCAATATTATAATCTGATATTAAATCATTTACCAATATTGCTTTAGATGCTAGAGATCTTATGTTTAAGAGACCACATTTAATCTTCCTGTTTTGTTGCACTGTAGTAGTTGTTACATTTACTTTTATTAGGTTATTATGTATGACACCTCTATTAGGTTTTACCTTAAATTGTCCTTGGGCAGACACACACACCGCTAATATTGGGTATTTTATTGGGTTCGGGATTCCTATGGATGACTGCCTAGGAGAGAGCGCAGAGAAGCGTGTAAGACTGCGACTCCGCCTCCTGGTCTCAACTCCAGTTTGTCATGGATTAAGTCCACAAAGCCCTGAAATGTTTGCCGAAATGAGATCTGCACCTTCCAAAGTAAGATGAATGCCGTCTCTCTTAATCAGACCAGGTTTTCCCCAGAAGGCTGTCCAATTATTTACGAAGCCCACATTGTTTGCTGGGCACCACCAAGACAACCAGCGCTGAAATGATGACATGCGGCTATACATGTCATCATTGATCAGATTGGGGAGGGGACCAGAGAAGATTACGGTGTCCGACATTGTTTTAGCATAACTACACACCGACTCCACATTAAGTTTGGTGCATTCTGATAAACGAACATCATTACCACCGACGTGAATAACAATCCTACCGTATTTATGTTTATTTTTAGCCAGCAGTTTAAGATGCGCCTCAACGTCGCCCGCTCTGGCCCCCGGAATGCATGTGACTGTGGAGGCTTCGGTCTCTAAATTCACGTGTCTCATAATAGAGCTACCAATAACCAGAGTTGGCTTCTCAGCGGGTGTCTCGCTGAGTGGGGAATATCTGTTCGATACGTGAACGGGTTGGTGGGGACCTGCGGGTTTCGCGTTATGCCCCTTCTGAACAGTCACCCAGCCTCCCTGCTGCTCGGGAGTTGCCGGGGGACCGCTAAGAGGAGCTACCTTTTGCCGGTAGGCACATGCTAACATGGGCTTTACTTTAGCTGAGTTACTTTCTAAGATGCGGAGCCGGGCTTCTATGGCTAAGATTCCCGCCTCCAACCTAACAACTATACTACATTTAACACATGTATCCTTACCAGTAAAGGAGACCGGGAAGTAACCAAACATGAGACAGGAAGAGCAGGAAATAGCACCAGAGGGAAAGAGGGAAAGAGCCATGGCTAGCTATCTAGCTAAAGTAGCTACCGTTAGCAAACCCGAAAAGAGTGTAGGCAACTGTGGAGTTACAGTTACAGTCGCTAAGAGAAGGAGAGTTGTGAGTGCTTAATCTGTAGTAACGTGTGATTACAACGTCAGGCAGTTGCCGCGATCAAGAGTTTTAAAACGATCGATTAAGTTTAAAGAGCTTACGAAATGAAGGACAATACTGTTCTTATTACGATAATATATATACTATTATTAATGGGAAATCATGTAATTCATGACAATATGCCCGCAGTATTTATAAATCGTGGTTTATTACAACTTTCCATGCTCACTTCCGATGTTACACGACACGCACGTCACGAGTAGAACACCTGTTGAATAATACACTACCTCTGTGGCTGATGTCGGACTCTGGAGACAGAATCGAGTGACAGACAAGACTCATTTGGCGGAGATCCGATGCGGCAACAGAACACAGACTGGTATACATTTGACTTTAATTCATAGAGATTCTCAAAAAATAGTAAATAAATAATAATACATCGTAATGTAGCAGGCAAACTTGGCTCAGGCAACAGAACAGAGACTGGTATATACATTTGACTAAAATTCATAGAGATTCTCAAAAAATAGTAAATAAATAATAATGACTCTGTTGAAATAACCAGTTTAGATACATGTAGCTGGTCAGGCTGTTGTAAATTGACCAGCCAGTATATATTAGGCTGGAATGGTTGGCTGGAGAGGGGTTTTGGACACTTCAGCTGGCCAGGAGGGCTGGTTTATCCATCTATCACCAGCTTATGTTTAATAATAGTATTGAATATACCCTGCTGGGAGCTTACCAGGATTCCAGGTGACCAGCATACATTAAATACTGGTATGATTATTTAAACAAGAGATCATAAATATATTACAAAGATTCATTGTGTCATGTATTCTGGTATCTACAAAATAAAGACATTGTATAGTGTTCATAATAGTATTTTAATTTAATAAATAGCTAGTTAATATAATAAAATACACAGTAACAATACAATAATTATACAAATAACAACCAACCTGCAAATCAACCTACACATCAAAATAAATATATTATCTAAAACCGGTGCATTTGATTTAAAATAAAAGTAATACATAGAATTCAATATTTAAATGGTAACAAAAACCGTAACACTATGTATGATAAGAACAAGGCAACAAAGAAAGTGTTTGTTGTTTTTCCTTGTTCATGTCTATAATGTTTCCCGTTGTGTAGCGTCCAGCCTTTCCCAATCTGGCCTGCACTTCTGTCTGTTGAAGCCACTTCTTGAAGCAAACTGAAAAGAAATGTACAGATATAAGTACACTGTAAAAAGAAAACTTAATATTTACGTTAACATTTGGGCTGCTGTGGTTGCCAGAACCGTTAAAGTATAATACATTACAAATTACAGTTGGTTGGCATAGAGTCTAGACGTTACAGTCAACAATTGCTTATGGTGAATTATAATGGCAAAAACAAATAGAGCTAGTGTACACGGTGCAGCTGTATTATCTGGGAAATAGAAGAATAGGATCAGGATTCGGTATTGGCAGACAATCAATATCAAATGAATCGGATCATTATTAGCATCTGATCACCTTTGTCGACTTGCAGCCTAAATACAAAGATAACTCCACTCCTCTCCTACCACTCTTACCTCTAATAAGCCTTGGTAGAACTAGTGTCCGAGTCATAGGGTCCAGAGGCCTGTACTACGAAGCCGGTTCAACCTAACCTGGATATGTTTGAGTTAGCCGGTTGGCCTAATCCAAAACATACGTGCTCTCGCTAAACGGTCCTACGACGCGGGTTATCAAGTGGATCGCTCAAGCCAGCCGTGTCCTATCTAGTTAGGTGTTCACATGAAAGGGGTGGTATTTGGAGCATTCGACCAATCACAAACATGGAGAAGCGTACTGACAGTGCAGCGTCATACTAGTCAAATATGAAGAAGTTAAACTTTAAACATCCATGACTTAAACACTTTATCCAGGATCAAAGCCACATAGCTGCACCTGCAAGGTGAATACAGCTGGGAACAGAACAAGTGTTTGAATGCGTACATTAACAGGTTTATGATATCACTGCCCCGTCTAACACACCGTCTGACTTTCATTACCTCTGACTCCAGTGTTTCCTCAACTCAACGTGTTGCTAAAATAATACTTCTGCATACAGTATGTGACGCTGTGAGTGTTGCACGGCCAGATACGGCTCAGTGACTCAGATCAGGAGATATGTGATACATTATGAAGTGATGTGCCGCGGACTGTACTTAATGTACTCTGATCCGGTTACTTATGTCGTGGCAGATATTTAAGTAAGCTTTCTTAACGCTAATGTTATAATAGTCAGATTGCTCTGAAGATGGAGGTGATATTCTGTTCATGTTCACGTTCACACAGTCGGTGATTTTTGCCGGCCGTCTTTCCTGCAACGGCAGCTTTTCTGTGTTTCCTTTCTCCTGTAATATGACTTGATCGCTTTAAACTCCGCACACTGAGCTCTGATTGGTCAGCAGGCGGTGCTTTCACTGAGTTGAGCTCTTAGCCTGCAACATAACCTGCTCCGGGGCAGTTTAGCCGTTCAGCATAAGTTACCATGGAGATCTAGCCCGCTAAGAAGAGAACCAGCTTCGTAGGACCGGAAAGCCGGAGTTTTCCCTGAAGTTAGCCGCGAAGAGAACATCCTGCTTCGTAGTACAGGCCTCAGGACTGACTGAAGACATGTGGAACAGAGGACAGGCATGGTTCCATGTACAGGAAACTGGAACTTTGAACAGGTGTTTTCATCTTTTCTGCCTGAAGATTCACAAGTTCTTGATCAGGTGTTTGATGTGGGCTGGCATGATCCTTTCTGCAGCGATAAATAAAGAAAACAAAGACATTTTTTTTAATAATGGTAACAACAATAATATTAGTATAATTATGTATAATTATGTATATAGCACTTCAAAAATAAAGAACAAAACAATATCAACAATAAAAAAAACAAATTATTACAGGAATGTTGAGACAAATAAATGTTTTGTCGGAAATGACCTTCCAAAAGCAAAATTTAAACTCAATACCATAAATAACTGGGTACCAAAGTGCTTTACCTGATAGAACACGCTCCACACGGAGCAGCAACCATCCGGCTCGGCCTTTTGCTGCATATCATACTGCATATTGCTGCATCTCCTCCCTCTCCACTGTTTCCAGTACATCTCTACTGTCCAATACAACTTAAATTCCCCAAAAAATCCTATTAAAAAAAGTTAAAAACAATGACTGGCTGTTGGCATTGAAATGGATTAGAATCTCACCTTTTTCCTGGATGTCAGGAAGGCCATGGAGTCGTTCCCTTCAAGTCCGCAACCAGTCATAGGAGTTCAAATGCAAAGCCTGAATGATGACAAGAGCGAGAGACATACATTTTACAATTATATTTTTAATTCATACCAGAGCAGTGTGTACAGGCCCTGTACGACATGCAAAGAACAGATCAAATCCCCTGACAGACTCACACACTTTGGTGATGTCCTCATCTGATAATGTTTCATTTTTTAGCAGCATAGTAACATTACTCAAAGTATATGTCAGACCCAACTCATTTACAGTATGTTTTGCATCTCCTCAACAATGGTCTGTATAGTTGAGTAGAAAAAAACTGTCCCTACAATTTCAGGTAGATTAACACACATTTGTAAGAAAAGTTTACAATGAAGCACAAAACCCCTCTTTGTATTAAGCGAGCTGCCACATAAAGTGCAGCTTAACATGCTAACCTTTGGTGAGCTACAGTAAAGCTAACTTCATGCTCAACACAAAACCTTTAACGTGCATTAAATTGACGATTTTAAACACAACTTAACTTTCTCTACTTGTAAGATAACGTTTAGTTAACTTACCCTTAAATAACTACATCACGTTTTTCAGTGGAAACACAAACTGCAGAAAACGTTAGCTGCTAACTGTTGTTAGCTAAGACAGCTAGCTCTTAAGGAAAGTAACATAGCCTCATGGCAAACGTAAGGTTGAGTTAAGAAAGCAAAACGAACCTTCGAGAAAGCGTTTACTCTCTCTCCTTAGCGGGCATTGTTGATTGTTCGAAACACGATCTCTCGATGTGCTGCCCCACACATCGTCGGTTTCATCGACCCCGGGTTACCTGGTCTAGCAAACGTCCGCCTCGTACGACGCACTTGTTTTGTCCATATACGCAACATTTGATCATTTTTTGGCCACAAAAACATCCCATAACCAGATGTTGAGACGGCCCTACATCCCCATACAACATATCGCTTGCCAATTATTCTTGGCGTCTTATTGCTGTGCATCCTTTGTCGTAATATTTGGCCCTTCAATGCATTCAAACGGGACTGAGCTCAGCTGTGTTCCACTCATGACGTCACCGCCGGAAATGGCCGAAGTTGATGTTTCCGGCGCAACGAACGATTGTTACTAACTGACAACTTTTGTATGCTGTTATAATCGTGATTTATTAAAAATAGATCAATAATAAAAAAATCATATGGCACATTCCACAATACAAATGCAACCTCTATCATATACTAAACCCACTAACAGGTGCTAAAAGCATTTCGTAAGCTCTTTAAGTTAATAAGCTATCAGCAACAGAACAGGCACACGGGATACCCGGAGATGACAACAACAACAACAACAACAACCGGAAGTTACAACGTGCTCACCGCAATAGGTTCCTCCTTCCGCTTTGCAGTGCATTAAGAGAAAAAAAACAGATAACGGCTGGTCATCCAGATAACGGCTGGTCATCCAGATAACGGCTGGTCATCCAGATAACGGCTGGTCATCCAACGCGATGAATTCGCTGATATGACTTAACTGCTAGCACTAGTAGAAATGAGATGGCGTTTGTGATAAATATTTCATTTAATATTTCATTGCATTTTGGGATATAGCCTACTAACATTTCATTATGTGACATGTTGACGGTACTTATTTTTTGTTTGTACTGTTCCGTGTTAACTCATCTGTAGGCTACTGTACAACTAGCCTAGCGCTACTTTTTAATGCTTGATGGCATGCTAGGATAGATTCCTTTGTATTACACTAGTTTAATGATTGTTCTTCAAAGGTATTATTCAGTCTTAAAAAAATAATAGCCCACTGAATAGGCTACTCTACAGCAGTGAATGAAGGATGAGCCTAAAACATGGTCATGCATCCAAAATGTTTATTTTTAACAAAATAAACACTTTAAAAAAGAATAAGCACTTTTTTTTTATTCAGCCTCATATGTCAGCCATGGCTGTTGCTGCTGCTGGCGGAGGCTGCTGCTGCTGAAGGAGGATGCAGCTGCTGGAGGAGGGTGCAGCTGGAGGAGGGTGCAGCTGCTGGAGGAGGGTGATGCTGCTGCTGAAGGAGGGTGCTGCTGCTGCTGCTGCTGGAGGAGGGTGCAGCTGCTGGAGGGTGCTGCTGCTGGAGGAGGGTGCTGCTGCTGGAGGGTGCTGCTGCTGGAGGGTGCTGCTGCTGGAGGAGGGCGCTGCTGCTGCTGGAGGGTGCAGCTGCTGGAGGAGGGTGCTGCTGCTGCTGCTGAAGGAGGGTGCAGCTGCTGGAGGGTGCTGCTGCTGGAGGAGGGCGCTGCTGCTGGAGGGTGCAGCTGCTGGATGAGGGTGCTGCTGCTGCTGCTGCTGAAGTAGGGTGCTGCTGCTGCTGGAGGAGGGTGCTGGTGCTGGCAACGGCTGTAGGACGTGATGCCTCTTGATTGTCGGCCTCTTCATAGCTGACCCCTGACTGACTGGCTCCTGGCACACTGATCTCTGGTAAGGTGGCCTCTTGATTGTCGGCCCCTGACATACTGGCCCCTGGCAGTCTGCTGACATCTGTCTCACTCTCTCTGTCTGTTATGTCCCTTTAATTGCCTTGGAACTCCACCTCAATATCTCCCTGAATCTCTTTAACAATAACAAGGCAATCTTGCTGTTATATGTGCACCTATTGTCATTTAAGGGTACACTACACTCCTATAGTGACATTCATCTAAGTTCGTCTATTGGCAATGTTAAAGTATGAAGAAATCTGTACATGATCTACATGTGGTATATGAGTCTTCAGAGAATCCCTGAACCCTGGTAGTTTTGAAGCTGTATAATCTGAAGGTTGCATTAGGAGTGTAGTCTATCCTTGAATTATATAACATGGGAAACATTGTTAGCTTCATATATCATACCAATGTTTGATGTGCCATAATAGGTGTGGTCATCGTTCTTGACATTAACAGCTGGAGGCATATTCCTTGACGTGGATTTTCTCCTTTTCGGCTTAGGCCGATGTATAAATACTGTTGGAACAGCATCTGGCCTCAACCTCAAATTTCCTCCTGATTTGTTGCCAATATATTGGTCGTCTTCAAAGTGTACCTGTAGGTAAGTAGGTAGGTAGGTTTGATAATAATAATAATAATAGCTTTGATTTATATAGCGCCTTTCAAGGGACCCAAGGTCAGTTTCCACTGCACACTTCAAATGTCATTGAAGAGACATAATTCTCTACACTTGGAAATATGATGCCCTTTAAAATGTTAACAAGTCATGTCACCTCTGTGAACATTACTTACATGACAGAGTTTTCTGCTGTTGTTGTGCTCTGTCAGACACAGGTTTTGTCTGTTGACCATTGCCATCCATCTCTTCCTTGGCTCTACGTCCTTAGGGAAGCCATACATCCGGAACCCCTTCTCGGATCGATTAGAGCATCCAAATGCTGCACATCCAACCATGGTATGACAACTGATCTATTAAAATGCAATATAAACGAAAGTGCCATAATATTTGTTGTGCAAACATTTTAACATGAATATTGCTATGTCCTCTGTTCAGTCTGCTCTCAACTGTATTCTCTCCCCTTATTCACCACTGTTCCTATTCTTGCTCCGCTTTTTAGGGACCAGGAAACAGATGAAGAGGATGTCCCTTTCACAAAGGAACCTTTTTGTTTTTTTCAAAATGGTCAGGCTCCTGGATGCCCTAGAGTTCTGTATTGCTTTTTTCTAAATAGTATTGCTTTTTTATAAATAGTTGCTTTTTTGTAAATAGTTGTTTGTAAATATGCCCCGCCCCCCACAATTGTTGTTCGCACTGTTGTTCTTTTATTGTCTCGTCGCTGGATCACCTCCCCCTGGCAAAGTGGCCTCGTCATTTTAATTGTTATTGTTGACAAACCTGTTTTTGTTTGAACCATGGTTCAACAGGAGCTTCTGTAAATATTTTTGTAAATACTTTGAATATTTATCATAGTAATCATTTTCAGTCTCCCACTCTCTCAATTTAATTTATCGTTTCTTTGCCCCACCATATGTTTTGTTGTCCAAGGGCACTAATTTGGTCTGTGTTGAAGATTGTTTTACACTTTAGATTAATCAAATTGTGTTTTTTGGCTGAATTAATCTTTTTCTGTTGAACCCTAACCCTCTTTGTTCTCCTTCTCATTCATTTTACTTTGTTTTGTTCTAACACACAGCACTTTTTCCATACACTGTTCTTAATACTTGTTCACACATTTGTTCGTCCCTTTTACTTTGTTCTTCCTGTTGTTCTTGTTCAAACACATATATCAATTGTTCATCCACTGTTGTGGTAACATGATATTCATAGTCTTAACATGATCATGCTACCCATGCTAACATGAACACAAGCGTTTCCCTCCAAAAATGTAAAACGTATCTAAGTAATAGGCTACCAAGCTTTCCGTTGTCACCCTGCCTCTCCAAATGCAAAACTGTCAATAAAAAGCATGCAATAATGCAATTACAGCTGAAAAAGTACTTGGGTGTGTGTGTTTTTTTAATATATATTTACCATTCAATAACGCAATCGCTGCTGTCTGTCTGTCCCATAGAAGAACATGACAGCGCAGCGCAACTATACTACGGACGTGACTGCCCTGGCAGTGACATCAACATAGCCTGCTTGTGCTACCACACTTTCCCCTCAAAATAACGAAACTTGCAAATAGTGCCAATCCATACAAAGTGTAACCACATCATGTAAATATGAAAGCAATCTTCAAAAAATAACAGCGTTGGTTTAATCTACTATTTTGACCATGTTCGTGCTGTTTTTGCCATAGAGAAGCATTGCCACGGAAGTGCGTTTGGAACTATCCCGGCATACATAAACCATGTGACCGGCTGGCGGCGACATCAAAGAGTGTCGTGACCGGCTGGCGGCGACATCAAAGAGTGTCGTAACTCTTATCTCCCTAGGGCTCTGGGGCCTCATTTATAACACCGTGCGTAGGATTCACGTGGGAAGGTTGCTTACGTAGTAGAAATCCAAAAAATAGGTACAGAAATGTTCCGACATTTTCCGATTCACCAAACATTGCATACCGGTGAGGACAACCCAGTCTCACGGCATTTCGTGTTCACCAACACGATTTTTAATCTATTGATTCGTGTTCACCAACACGATTTGCCCCTTTTTTTTCCTGTTGCACAGCACGATTTTAAAAGCAATGTATTTCTACTGCCTGCAGCACGTCTTTTTCTCCGGTCGGGTCGAGGAAGACCGGAAGCTGTGTGGTTCATAAAAACATGTTCTTACTCAATATCAATCCACAGTTATTGCTTTTATTTGAAATCGTATAATTTCGGACTTTTGTTGCCAGTCTATGAGGAAAATAAATGGGGCTCAGAGCCTCAGGATACTGAAATCTGTATTTTTTAAATCTTTTTTTCCTTCTAATTTGTTATTCTTTTCAAAATAACACACTGTTATTTACTCACCAATAACACTCAATTATCCTTGCTTTTATTTATTGGTTTAATTCCATAATCTCGGGCTTTTTTGGCGTCCGTCAGGAACTGAATTTCAAAATAAAAATAACCGGAAACAGACATAGGCATTTCGAGCGATTACCGAAGATCCTCAGCTATGGTTTTAAGCTCGCTTATTGGACGTTTTAGCCGCAATGCATGCTGGGATTTGGTGTTTATATGATATGAAATCCAGAAAACATTTTAAAATAATAAAATAATACTTAATTCCGAGTGTTCTTGCTTTTCTCTTTGAAAGTCATCACATAACGGCATTGTAATACACGGTTCGGCTGCATTGTATATTACAGATCTGCCGTAATTCTTTATTTATAGAGCCCTGATGAGAAGACCTTTGGAAAAACTGAGAAAATGCCGCCGAAACTGAATACTTGACGTGGATCATAAATATATTCAACAATTAAACAACATCTTCAATTTCTCTTCACACAATACGTCTCCTTGCAGTATCAACACTAATTCGGCTGACTTTTACATTTGATCTAATTTACAGATTAGATATTTATATATTAGATATATAAAAGGACTGTAGTTTTTAAAGATATTACTGATTTTCTTTGAATGTAAGAATGTAAATACTGAGTCTGAAATAGTATAGCAATATGCTGTAAAATTATGTGAAAGCATGAATAAAACGTGTCCTACACTAATACAAAGTTATTATGCCTAGAGGTTAAAGCACGTTATTGAATTATTGTTTTTATGTGTTATAATATAACACATAAAAACTATAATGTACTCTTAATATTTTTTTCATCAAATATTATTTGAATATTTGAATAAAAATATGAAGAGTACATACTTTCATAGGGGGAAAGTAGAAGGTCTGTGATAGAAATATAGAATATAAAAAATCAAGAAGATACTATAAGTGATCTCTACAATAAAACAGTTTAGTGCAGGATGCACAAAGATATTAATAGGAGGAGGTGCAAAACAGAAAAACGAATTAACCTTTATTTAAACATTAAATAACAGATGAAGGTCTTCTTTTAAATAAGAAAAAAACCTTGGGGGTATCTATCTACAGATAAATATTAAGCCTGACAAAGTACTTAACGTTTAATATATTGCTTTCCTGCAATGTTAACTATATGTTGAAGCACTTATTTTAACTGATATTATACATATGAATTATACTCTTATGTATGTAGATAGAATAAGAAATGTGCAGAATATGTTTAATGGTGGAGGTACACACATATTGATAGATGTCTTGTAATGCACTGTTGAGGAACCTGTGACCCAAGTGTTTCATTCATTGCATAACTACACCGTAGTTGTGTATATGATATGTCAATAAACCTTTGAAAATCTTGAAAGGGATATGCAAAATAGCCATAATATACAGTCTTTAATTAACTATTAGTAGAGAATAACGAGTAATGAATATACTTTATTACTCGTTTCCATTCATGTCAATTGCAGATACATGTTTAGTCTTCTCAAGCACCAACTATCAAATATCTCTCCTGCTTGTTGGCACTTGACAATCACCTTACCTGAATTTTACTCAGGTCACGTGTAACTAAAGTCTGATTTAAGGGTTGTTTATATTTCACATAATTAATCAGAATCTGCAAAGTAACTCAAATAAATGCAGTGGAGTAAAAATACCAGGTTAACCTCTGAATTATCGTGGAGTAGAATTACAAAGTAACAATGAGGGTGGGTATATATTAATGCTGCGCATTATGGAAACAAGCGATTTTCACCCATTTATTAATTATATGTTTTACATTTGATAACACCAATGTGTTTAATACTGGCAACTTCTAATTGTGGGAAAAACGAAAACGTTCAGTAGAGATGTCCCATAGAACATTTTGCGAAACACAATAGCCAGCATGTGTAGTTCTGGGGGGGCGTTCGATTCCAGTTTTGGATAGTCTGGCATGGTTTCGTTCCCTTTCACACAGCTGTTTGACGCTCTGCGTAACCTTACGGGGACTGTAGTCCTAAACGATAGCTGGGGATTATGGGTAGTGTAGTGTCTTCGGCCATCCTAAACTCAGAAATGTTGACAAACGCAATGATGCTCGAAATGTCCCTTATAGGCCTACGTCTGTTTCCGGTTATTTTTATTTTGAAATTCAGTTCCTGACGGACGCCAAAAAAGCCCGAGATTATGGAATTAAACTAATAAATAAAAGCAAGGATAATTGTGTGTTATTGGTGAGTAAATAACAGTGTGTTATTTTGAAAACAATAACGAATTAGAAGGAACAAAATATTTAAAAATACAGATTTCCGTATTCTGAGGCTCTGAGCCCCATTTATTTTCCTCACAGACGGCAACAAAAGTCTGAAATTATACGATTTAAAATAAAAGCAATAATTGTGGCTTGATATTGAGTAAGAACATGTTTTTATGAACCACACAGCTTCCGGTCTCCCACGACCCGACCGGAGAAAAAAGACGTGCTGCAGGCAGTAGAAATACATTGCTTTTAAAATCGTGCAGTGCAACACGAAAAAAAGGGGCAAATCGTGTTGGTGAACATGAATCAATAGATTCAAAATCGTGTTGGTGAACACGAAATGCCGTGAGACTGGGTTGGTGAGTAAAGTGCGTACAGCACTTCCTACGCCGGTTTCCCTTTATAAATCACAATCGACTCGAAAGGCGGTGCAGCTTTTGCGGGCTTCACGTAACGCCCATATTTGCCTATAGATAGTCAAAGGAACGCCCATTCATTCATTCATTTTGACTGACTTTATGAAGAAGATCGCAGGAAATGACGAAAGAACAGCTAAAAAAGACATCTCACACCGTGTCAGATTTTGGTTATTTTGGAGAGGTTGAGATAAATCATATTGTTTGGTGGATGCCGTCGGAGGAGGTCGGATCGTCACCAAAATAAATAAATAAGTGGTCCGAAAAAGGTTCTTGACAAAAGAAATACACATAGCCTTCCTCAGGCAGTGTGTACCGGGGACAGGAGACACCTCCTTGATGAGAGACTGTAAGAAATGACCGGGGAATCCCTGCGGAGTGGAGTCATGACGACTGGATCTGAATTATGTTTTCGTATTTGGTGGTTTGTGTCCCAGCTGTCGATCAGCTGTGTGCAGCGTCTCCACCGCAGCAACTCTATATCCACCAGTTAAAGGAAATACAACTAATGTGTTGTGTTATATTAGCTGTACAATTGACCACATATGGTGTTCTTACAGGGTATATGCAGGAATCCTAAAGTCAAATTGAATACCTTTTAAGACCTTTTTTAAGACCCTTTCCATACATTTTAAGACCTCATCGCAACTTCGAGTTCTAACCGGTTACATTGGCGACACACTTTATCTCACATTTACTATTGATTGTAAGATAGCACAACTAAACAGAGTGCAGACAGACTACTGAAGCCTCCTCTCCACATGAACTTCAACCTCTCTGTGAAGGTCAGGGTTAATGCAGCATGCTGCTTTGTTGCTTCTGTGTTCTTTCATTCCAGTAGAACTCCTCAGAAACCATTAGAAACCAGTATTTGACCAATAAACAAAACAATTGACAAAACTTTGAAATATTAAATATTAAACTTCATGAGCTTCAGCAGGGTAATGCCATATAGGAGCTCCCTCACAAATACCCAGGGGTTAAATTGGGCTGGGGCTGTCCGGGGCCAAGCCCGGCACATAGGACGATGCTCTGACGTCATCCCCCTCTCACATTTGTCATATGTTTACAAAAAACAATATATATCTTAAGACTTTTCTCGTTCTTAATATAGACTAATATTTAGGGTAGATATGTGTTGACCGTACTTTAAAATAGCAGATCTCTGTGACCGGATATAGTTTGGCTTAGACCCCGGCCCCACATACAGAAAAATGCAAATGCAAAAAGTAGTACGTATGTAGTACATATGCCAGGCCTGTAAGTGGCGCTGCTGCCGCCACAAAATACACCAAAAGCAGCGAAGAAGACCCTGGAGCATGGTTGTCATGGTCGCCCTTCGGTTTATTCTCCGCGGTGGACGGCGTGTTCTCCTGCTGTATATCTCTCAGGTAGTCCACCAGCAGATAAACCCCCCCCCCCACAGAGCGGAGCAAGGCAACGCAACTTAAAATAAGAAGCAGCATTTTATGGCACGCTATGCATGGGGCCGCCTTGAGGGGGTTTCCCGACATGTTGTTTCAGTAAATTAAAGGGTGTTTCATGTTGTCGTTGCTGTGGACCTTCTTAATACCTTGGAAAATGCTGTTTAATACTTTTTAATAGCCTTAATTTTCGCTAAATTGATTTATCAACTTTTAATACTTTTTAAGACCCCGCGGACACCCCGTCTTAGTTTCCATACCTCCTGTGTTTTATGAGCGACTTATCAAGTCTTAGCAAACGTCATAAAACATGATTAAACATGGTAGTATATAAAAACATGCTCGTACAACCTATAGAAAAGCAAAATCGCATCATTTATGAGAAAACCAGGGCTGTCAGTCGATTAAAAATATTTAATTGCGATTAATCGCATGACGGTCCATAGTTAATCGCGATTAATCGCAAATTAATCGCACATTTTTTATCTGTTCTAAATGTACCTTAGAGGAATATTTTTCAAGTTTGTAATACTCTTATCAACATATGAGCGGACAAATATGCTTTATGCTAATGTTTATTATCATCAATCAATCAATCAATCAATCAATCAATCAATGTTTATTTATATAGCCCAATATCACAAATGTTACATTTGTCTCAGTGGTCTTCACAGTGTGTACAGAATATCAGTATCATTTGAACAATGACACATATTCTCATGAACATTAAACACAACACCCTCTGAACATTACAAATATTCGCCTCAATTCAACCTGGAACCTCTCATACAATAATACAATACAAATTGTGTGTGTGTGTTGGATCGTTGGAGCTATGTGCAGCTCAAGGCATATGCTGCGCACTATCCATGCTGAGTGTGCTGACTTTTCGTACAATGTCTGGCTTCCTGCATAAAGTCAAGTGCTCGGCGCAGTTGTGGCGAAATGTCGCTCCTCTGTTTTCATTGACACAGCTCCTTATATCCGTTAGCGCAGCTAGCTAGCACCAGATGCTAACAACAACAACGCACGTAAGGTCTCTCTCTCGCTCGCTCGGGCCACACATACACACACACCCTCCCGGTCCTCCCGTTGGCCAGTCGGTGCCTGCCGGTGAGCGTGGAAGTGTGGTCTGCTGCAAGCGGGCGGCAGGAGCGGGGCTGTCAGCATCAGCTTGTATATTGTATTTTAAACTCTATGCGCTCTGAAACTACGGGGCGGCCGATCAAAAAAAATACACATGCGTTAATCGCGTTAAAATAATTAGTGGCGTTAATTTTGTTTTGCGTTAACGCGTTATTCTTGCGTTAAATTGACAGCCCTAGAGAAAACATTTCATAACATTAACACAACATATTCGAGGTGGTTTTAAATAACGTATTTATATATCATATTTATTTATTTCTCCAAGTTATGTTTATGTGTGTACTGAGGAGTCTCAAACAGGCGTTTGTTTAATCATTTTAAGATTGGCTTTAATCAATGTTTGAAAATGAATTCTTCATATGATAAATAAGAGGTAACATTTTGTTTATGGTATTATTTCCACATATTTCTCTCCATTCTTCCTTCTGCCAACGGTGTCGCAGTTTCTCGTCTCTCCCGTTTTTGTGCTTAGTGCGTACGCATGGGTTAGAGTTTGCGTGGAGGACTGCACGTTTTCCCGTCAAGTTAGTATTTTATAAATCGCAAACATTGCGTAGAAACTGCCGTACGCCATTTTTTGAGCGTATATACCTTTATAAATGAGGCCCCTGGTCTGGTGGTGTCTTGCCTCTGTTGCATTCACTGAACATGGGAAATTACAATCCTGCCGTCCTCTAGGTAAAGTACGGTTAAAATATTATATTATTGAGGGAGAATTTGTCCGGGGCTAAAGAAAAACGACGCACCTGACGGACACACTCACTGTTTGAGGGCTTGATAAGCCACTCCCCCTCCACACTTGTTGGTTTGGAACAGCACCTAATGTTGCGGACCCTGCGTGCAAATGCGCAAACGGAGGGGTAGTGTGTAGGGGTAGGGTGCAGTGGCGGCTCCAGGATGAAATGACTGAGGGGGCTGTTAAAAAATCAGAGGGGGCGACTTTTTTTTTCACAACTGTCACGGCCTGGCTCTTGGTCATAACAAAAACGTGGAATGGACGCGATATAAGGAAAGATATTTATTATTAATTAACTAACAGCTACCACAATGGGATGTGTTAATCAGTAAGATCAGTAGTGTATGTGTGGGTGTGTGAACATGGTGTGGTCGTGCAAAGTGTTGAATGTCAAACTAAGGTGAAGGGAAACAAAATCATAAGTCAGGTAGCTGCTCTCCAAAACAGATCCTCCAACAGAGAGAGCAAGCAAGTCTCTGGCTCGGGCCTTTCACTCCTCAGGACCGTACCGACAGCCAGGTGCCCTCAATCAGTGCTGAACGTTAAAGGGACATACACACACACAACAGGTAAAGTAGGGGTCGTCACACAACAACGAAAAATACTGGCAATGTAACTTGACACACCATGCTTTTTTTAACAAGATAAATCTGCAGAATTGTATCTTACCTTATTTCAGTAAAGTTGCAGCCTCCTTGTTTGCTTATTGAACTTTCTGAATAAGCGCTCCTTCCAGTCTTTTCCCCGAAATTGTTTTGTGAGATCTGCCTCACATGCCAATTGTATCATGCAGGCTTTTCTCTGGTGCAGCATGCTTCGTCTGTGCTGACTGAAGACATTCGTCAGCGTTGAGAAGGTGCTCTCACACGTAGCCGAGGATGCCCCAAAAGTCACTCCATGTTTCAGTGCGGTAAGCACGGTTGATATAGCGGCAAGAGGCCTGGAGAAGCGCTGCAGGATGGAAGTGGGGGTCCACACACCCCCAGTAGAGCGGGCCATTTCAGACTGCAAAAAGTTTCGAGCTACAGCAAACTCAGATTCCACCAAAGTGGTTTTCGTGAGCTCAAGCAGCGGTGTCACCATTCTACACATCCAAAAAGTAAGGATTTTCTGGGTCAAGGGCACAAAGCACCTCGACCAGCTGGCTGTTTCATTCAGAAAATCTCCTGTTCATTTCCTCAATGACACTGTCCAATGTGCTGAAGAAGACCCGCTTGCACTCCAGTGTGGAGGTCTGTTTTTTTATCCAGCAATACATTGTTAGGAGGGTCCAGAAGAGCGAGGATTTTGTGGATCATAACCGCAGTAAACTTGAAGTGGGGCTCTTGAACTGCTTTTAGGAGACCTGCTGCCTCTACTCTTAGTTGGGTAGGAAGGCCACTGCTGTCAATCTCCGCAAGGAACTGCTCGAGTCATAACTGTTGACTTTGACAGACACGGTACCTAGGTGACCGGTCCACCTTTGGTCCAATAACCTGTTCAGTGTGTACACTGCGGACACAGTTGGTTTTTTCAGAAACCGATAAAGCATGTCACACACATCAAAAAGGACTTGCAGAGTGTTCTCTGATGACATGGCAAGAATAACCATCAGATGTAATTGGTGGTTGAAGCAATGCACATATTGGACCTCTCTCTCAACTTTCTCCTACAGTATTTTCTGTACGCCTCCTCCTTTCCCTGACATCACACTTGCACCATCATAGCTCTGGCTGAGGATTTTGTCTGTTGTTAAGCCTGCCTTTCTTAGCTCAGAAATGACACGGTCTGTCAGACTTAGGGCATCACAATACTTCGTAGTGGCCATTACCAGCAGTCTCTCACAAATATCATTGTTCTTATTTAGATAACGGACCACGATTGACACATTTTCACAACCTGTTGGATCCTTGGTCCCATCCACCTTTAAAGTGTACCAGCTGTCTCCTATTTCTTCAACTATTTCACTGGTCACTATTTCACTCATGAGGCCTATTATTTCATTTTGAATGTCATGTGATGTGTATGTGGCATTTTTCGGAATAGTGCTGACTGCCTTTGCTAAGGCCGGGTCTTTCCTCAGTGTATATTCCATCATAGACAAAAACAGTCCACTTTCCACGTCTTCTCTTGACTCCACAGCATCCAACGTCCCCCTGAGCGGTAGCTGGTGTGACACAAGGAACTCAATGATGTCCACGATCGCACTTAAATATTGGCGATTTATTTGCCCCTCATTAACAAGCGTGGAGACCTCAGATCCTGTAGCACTACGAGCACCATATTCGATCCAGAGAGCGTTGCATTTCAAATGTTCCTTGCTGGATGCATGTCTTGAAAAACCTTTGGTGCTATCAGTTGCACATTTCCAATTACAGAAGCCGGTTTGTGTGAAGGCTCTGTCTGCATTAGCACTACACCCTGTGTTAAACTTTCTACATGGAAAGCAAAATGCAGCATCAGCCACAACTGAATATTCCAGCCACTTTCTTCCATTAAACCAATTATTGGTAAAGGTGCGAGTTTTGCAATTAATTATTCGGACAGGGTAGGACTGCAGGATAACCTGAAACTTTGATTTCCTCAATTCATAAATTGACAGGCTCTGTAATTATAACATAACCTCTTCTCCTCTATCCCTTAACCCGTCTTCCTATACAGATTGACTTACTATCTACTCTAGTCACGATTAAAGAAAAAATAATCATTAATCATCATTAAATAACAGAGACAGCTCTGGTTAAAGTCACAAATGACATTCTAATAGCCTCTGACAAGGGACTAGTCTCTATTCTTGTTTTGCTCGATCTCAGTGCTGCATTTGATACTATCGACCATGATATCTTATTGCAAAGACTAGAGCACTTAGTTGGCATACCGGGAACTGCTTTAGGCTGGTTTAGGTCCTATCTGAACGCTCTCAGTTTGTACGTGTCAACGATGAATCTTCCACGCAAACCAAAGTTAGCCATGGAGTGCCACAGGGCTCAGTGCTCGGACCTATTTTGTTCACATTATATATGCTTCCGTTAGGCAATATTATAAGGAATCATGCTGTACATTTTCATTGTTATGCGGATGATACTCAACTATATTTATCAATCAAGCCTGATGAAATGAATCATCTAAATACAATTCAAGAATGCCTTAAGGACTTCAAAACGTGGATGACCTTAAACTTATTGATGTTAAACACGACCAAAACTGAAGTTATTGTACTTGGCCCGAATAATCTACGAAACAATTTATCTAAAGATATACTAACTATGGATGGCATTAATTTGGCCTCCAGTGAGACTGTAAGGAATCTTGGTGTTATATTTGATCAGGATTTATCCTTTAACGCCCACATAAAATCAATTTCAAGGACCGCCTACTTCCATCTACGCAACATTGCAAAAATCAGGCATATCTTGCCTCAAAACGATGCAGAGAAACTAGTCCATACATTTGTTACTTCAAGGCTGGATTATTGTAACTCCTTATTATCAGGGTGTACCAAGAAGTCAGTGAAGTCGCTTCAGCTGATTCAAAATGCTGCAGCTCGTGTACTAACCAGAGTTAGGAAAAGGGACCACATTACACCTGTTCTGGCTGCCTTACACTGGCTCCCTATAGAACACAGGATATAATTTAAAATTATTTTTCTCGCCTACAAAGCCCTTAATGGGCAGGCGCCATCTTACCTTAAATAACTCATTATACCCTACTAGGGCATTGCGTTCCAAGAATGCAGGGTTGTTGTTTGTTCTTAGAGTCTCTAAAAGTACAATGGGAGCCAGAGCCTTTTCTTATCAAGCTCCACATTTGTGGAATCAGCTTCCAGTTTGTGTTCGGGCGGCAGACACCCTATCCGTTTTTAAGAGTGCGCTTAAGACCTTCCTTTTTGATAATGCTTATAGTTAGGGCTGAAATTCAGCCAGGGGTGGACTGGCCATCTGGCATACCGGGCATTTTCCCGGTGGGCCGACGTGCCTTTTGGGCCGACACGTCATTTCTTTTTTTTTTCTGAAGTCCCGGCCCATAAGACGGGTATATTGGCCCTCTGTTTAAATGTTTTTAGTAATTGACACTGGGCCGGCCCAATCAAATCTTTAATCACCTCCCCCTTTGGGCCGCTCGGTGTGCATCATTAAATCACGCCCCCAGGAGGTGAGCCGGCCGTTGAAGCCAAACTTCCTTTTTTTTCGAGAAAAAAAAAAGTTCGAGTTAGAAATGGCGAAGGCGAAGGCCAAGCGAAAAGGGAGAGCAGAACAATTGCGGGCAAGAAAAAAGCAGGCCCTTCGTGCTGATGCTGCCGCTTGTGTCAAAATAACCGACATGTTTAGTACAGGTGCAGGTCCATCTTCTTCTAACCCGTGGCCGATATTGGTGGTGAGGAAGATGATGAGAGGGAGAGAGATCAGCGCGAGTGGGGAGAGGGAGGAGAACTCGCGGTAAGCAGAAGCTAAGAAAATTAGGAAAATATTATTATTAAGGTTATGATACTCTGTAGTTCTGGAACCCATTAATATCCCTTTGATGAAGCACTAATAAGACAAATATTATAAGAGAAACATTCGTTAGCCTCCAAGCTAGTAAGCTGGCTTTTTTAGGTTTTCCCTGGTAAGTTAAAATATAGCTTAATGGGACTCTGATACATTGTCTCATTGAAAGTTAACCAACATTCATGAACAATTACTGTCAGCTGGCAGCTTGTTTTGTTTAGTGTATTTACTTATTTGGTTATAAGGGCAACAGTGGTCTTTTGGGACCTGAAGAAAATGTTTATAGTCAGCTTGTTGTGGTAGTTTTGATTGACAATATATAGAATGAATAATATAGAAATAGATAAAAAATGGAGGCACACATGTAGTTTTGACCATTAACTGTGTGGTATTGTTATGTCAATGCCTATTTGTATGGACCTCTATCAGGGAATCCATTCATTCTGTATCATCGTGTTGAGCCAGGTAGCATCCCCAGAGGAGGAGAGTGAGGAGAGCAAAGAGCAGGAGGACATAGATTACTTTGCCCGCCCCGAGCCATCTATGTTACAGATGTTTTTAGAACAGCACCCACAACAACATACCAGAAATCCAGTTGTGCAGACGGTATTCACCTGTAAAGATGGCACCAGCAGAAAGTGGCGTCATATTGCAAGGGACGTCATATGTTGTTTTGTTTTGTATGTCTTTATAACTGGAATGTCAGATTGGAGGCACGCACACCAGCGTACAGAGGAGCACAAAAAGAGCATTACACATTCAACCTGTGCTGAAGCTTTTTTCTTACGGTGCTCTAAAGCAGACATCGAAAGCATGTTTGCTGGCAGTCAGATGTCTGCTCATAGGGAACAAGTCCGAAAGAGACGTCAGGTTTTGGAGTATGTGGTGGATGTGGTGAAAGTGCAGGCAGGTGGAGAATGAGGGAGCATATATGCTAGCTGACAACACCGTGGACCACGGTAACTTTTTGGAGCTCATCCTTTTATTAGGAAAGTATGATGTCTGGTTAAAAGAGCATCTGGATGATTGCGTAGAGAAGAGCAAGAAATTGCACCAATCCAGTGGAACAAAAGGTAGAGGGTCTCTCATCTCCCTACTCTCCAAAACTACTGTTAACTCCATCATAGAAACTGTTCGTAGTCTAATCAAAGGAAGTATCTCCAGTGATGTCCAGAAGGCCGGAATGTCTTCTGTTCAGCTGGACACAACACAAGACATAACTTCTCAGGATCAGTGTTCAGTAATCTTAAAATATGTCAATGAGACTGTGCAAGAGAGGCTTGTGGCTTTAGTGAAGTGCCACGCATCCACCGGACAATACTTCAAGCATCTGAAACTGGACAAGGGCATGTGTGTATAGGTAATGCAACGGATGGAGCATCCAATATGAAAGGCCGGTACAAAGGATTTTCTGCACTGATGACCTCCCAGTCACCCACTCATGTCCATGTGTGGTGCTATGCTCATGTTCTTAATCTTGTCCTGGCTGAAACTACCCAAAATGTCATCGAATGTGGAACACTTTTCAACCTAATCAATGACATAGCAGTGTTTATCAGGGAGTCATATCAGAGCGTCAATCTGTGGGAGAAACAAGCCCAAGAAAAGATGCCGTCGACTCATCCTGTAGACTCATCTGGTCCTATCTCTATCGTGTTGTCATAGAAAGGGGAGGCAGGGCACTATAGGGTCCCCCCCCCCTTAAATTAACTAGAAGTCATCATTTAAGGGGTTATTTTTAAAACTTTTCTTCTGGGGGGTGGGCATACCCCCCCAGACATTACATTACATTGCATTTAGCTGAGGATTTTATCCAAAGCGACTTACAATAAGTGCGTTCCACCAGGAAGACACAACCTTGAAGAAAACAGAATCATAAAGTACATCAGGTTTCATAGAGCCAAACATTTCAAGTGCTACTCAACTGGCTTTAGATAAGCCAGTCCTTTATTAGTATATAAGTGCTTTGTTAACAATTCTATCGCTCGAAGTGGAGTCGAAAGAGATGAATTTTCAGTCTGGAAGATGTGTAAGCTTTCTGCTGTCCTGATTTCAATGGGGAGCTCATTCCACCATTTTGGAGCCAGGATAGCAAACCCACGTGTTTTTGCTGATGGGAACTTGGTTTGGCCTACCTGCCTGTCAGCCTTCCATCTGTGCACAAACTTATCTTGTGCCCTCATTGGTCATGTGCGCGTTCGTGTGTGGTGGAGGAGTGGCTCTGTAAGGATGTCTGAAGTTGGTGCATCATGGCATGTGGCTCATTAAAAATAAGTACAGCTATTGTCTCCCTCTTGTATAACTGGTGCCCCACCTGCAGCAGGTAATGCAGGGTTGCCAACTCTCACGCATCTAGCGTATGACACACGCTTTCACTCTCAATCTCACGCTCTCACGCTGCCCAAACTATTCTCAAGCCAAAAACAAGATGAACCGGTGATCGTCTTTTGTTGGTTATTTACAATGTTGAGTTGACAGCTGCTCAAGTTGTTGATCCGCTCCCTCCCCGCCTCCACCACCATCAGACCCCCCTATTAGTGCTCGGTCACTGTTCGCTTTGTGAGAGGGTTTGAAGGTCTAATTTCTAATGATTGATAGTTACACATACTTGTTGTATGTATTAGTTTAGTTTGCCCCTGGTACGTAAAAAGGATAATAATAATAGCGTTTTTTTAAATTATACTGAGTTATTCTTCTTGTCAATAACCGCTACTATTTGTTTGTTTTATGGATTTGGGCCGGCTGGGTCTAAATGCCAGGGCCGATTTGCTGTCCCAGTCCAGCCCTGAATTCAGCCCCTAGTTTTGCTGATATAGGCTTAGTTTGTCGGGGGACATCTTACTTCTTCCTTCTCTCTGTCTATGCCTGTGTACTCTCATGTTCCGATTAACCCAGCTTCCCCAAATTTCTTTCTTTTTGGTGTCTATATACGCTGGGATCCGGAGTCATGGATGATCTTGCGCAGGGCCGGCCCTGACTAATTTGCTGGCAAGATTTTAGCTGGCGCTCCCCCCCCCCCCCGAAAATGCAGACATATGACTCGTGCATGAATGCACGTGCACAGTTGTGTCATGACCACCAAAACAGAAAGATATGGACAAAAGATGTGTGCAACACACACACACCGATAGGACACACACACATAGTTTCTACAGTATAAAGTGTGCAACAGTACAGTAGGCCCACACAAACTGCAGAACACTGGTGCTTTGGGAACACAATGATTTAATTCTCATTTAAAATCAGGAGACTAAATATGATCTGTCTGTGTGTGTGTGTGTGTGTGTGTGTGTGTGTGTGTGTGTGTGTGTGTGTGTGTGTGTTGTGTGTGTGTGGTGTGTGTGTGTGTGTGTGTGTGTGTGTGTGTGTGTTGTGTGTGTGTGTGTGTGTGGTGTGTGTGTGATTGTGTGTGTGATTGTCATACTTGCCAACCCTCCCGATTTTTGCGGGAGACTCCCGATTTCATTGCCCTCTCCCGGTTTCCTCCCGGGGTCATATTTCTCCCGCATTTCTCCCGATTTCTGACTAAATCAGATTTACTCACGACTGTTTCCACTCTGACTTTAATACAGCTACACCATTGTTTGGTTTCCATGGTAGCACGTCTCTTTAGCAGCGCGCGCAACTGAAAATCTGAGAGGGTGAGGAAGATAGTCACAGAAAACTGAAACAATAATCGACAACTCCACCCTCTGCTCACTCCTTTCCTGTAAATACAGGTCCAGCCCACACATATGCTCCATGGTGCTACAGGCATTGCACCTAAATCTACAATAAGCATGTAAATGTTAATCTACAGCTCCGGCGATCCACTAGCACCCGGAGTCTCCACCATACTTGCCAACCCTCCCGATTTTCGCGGGACACTCCCGATTTCATTGCCCTCTCCCGGTTTCCTCTCAGGGTCATATTTCTCCCGATTTATGACCGGATCAGATTTCTCAGGGACTGTTTCCACTCAGACTTTAATACAGCTACACCATTGTTGATTTCCATGGTTGCACGTCTCTTTAGTAGCGAGCGCAACTGAAAGTCTGAGAGGGTGAGGAAGATAGTCACAGAAAACAGAACAAGAATCAACAACTCTACCCTCTGCTCACTCCTTTCCTGTAAAATACAGGTCCAGCCCACACATATTCTCCATCAAGGATGGTGCTACAGGCCGCAAGGCATTCATTTAATTTCAAACCTTTATTTATCCAGGTGTATCCCATTGAGATCATTGATCTCTTTTCAAGGGAGACCTGCTCAAGTAGGTTCCACATGAAACATAAAAACATAAACAGAACAACAAAAATGACATCATACAGCATCATTACAGGGATTACAATTTACATAACTATCCTCATGAACAGGTACCAACAGCTTCCGATTGAGTAGAATCCAACCGAGCTTTAAAAATATTTAGTGGCACCAGATTGTTCAGTTCCATTTCAAATGCAGACTATTCCAAGACAGTGGAGCTGCGCATCTAAATGCTATTTTTCTTAAGACAGTCCTAGCAGTTGGCACATACAATAAAACTACAGCATGCGATCTCAGGCAGTAGCCACTTACAATTCGCCGTGAGATCAGGGAGCAGATGGAAGTTTCCCTAACATGGCTTTGTATATAAAAATGTACCACTGAGCCTCCGTACAGTTAGCGAAGGCAAACCAGCCCTTGCATACAGGGTACAGTGATGGGTTAATGCTTTACAGTTAGTCACAAATCTCAGTGCACTGTGATACGCAGCATCTAACTTTTCCAGGCAATTGGCAGGTGCATTCATATACATCAAATCACCATAGTCCAGCACAGGTCAAAAGGTCACAGTGACTAGCCTTTTCCTGGCCTCAAGCGAGAAACAGGACTTGTTCCTGTAGAAGAAACCTAACCTAACTCTCAGCTTTTTAAGCAGGTTATTGACATGAAGTTTAAAAGTGAGACAATCATCAAGCCATATACCCAGGTATTTATAACAGGTAACCACTTCAAGTTTTATTCCTTGCGTAGTTACAATATGTAAAACAGGCTCTGGTGTCTTTTTAGCTTTTGAAATAGCATTACCTTGGTTTTATCAACATTTAAAAATAAGCTTTAGTTCAGCGAGCTGAGTCCTGAATAATGTTAAAAACAGCCTGTAATTTAAATAACAGCCTCCTTAATGGAGGGACCTGCACAATACATAACGGTATCGTCCGCATAAAATGTAAGGTTGCTCCATCGACATTTTCATCTAAACTGTTAATATATATGGAGAATAAAAGTGGTCCTAAAACACCATTAGAACAGTTACCACTCAGAAGACAGTCCATCAAAATGAACACATTGGGACCCTTTCAGAGAGGTAGTTCACAAACACCCTACTGCATGACTGGATATGCCAATACTGACCAGCCTCTGCTTCAAAATGCGATGATCAACGGTATCAATACTTTGGACAGGTCAATAAATAGAGCTGCACAACTCTGCTTATTATCTAAATACTCGCCACATCATTCACCACTTTCATTGTGGCAAGTGATGGTGCTATGTTGCTTTCTGAAGCCTGACTGATGTTTAGACAGGATGTCATTTGTACAAAAACACCTTTACCTGTTCACTCAGGCTTTCAAGAACCTTAGCCAGAACTGATAATTTAGAGATGGGCCTATAATTATTTAATAAAGTGGCCTCCCCACCTTTTAGTAGAGGCAGGACATACGCTGACTTACAACTACAATACGCATGTTAATGTTAATCTAACACATACTGAATAAATATTTACTGTGAATGTATGCAAAAATGTATGGCATATAGCTGTCTAACAGAAGTTAAATCCATTTCTCACTTATTCTGAAAATTTAATTAACCCCAAATAAAAGAACCCAATAAAAGAGTTGTTAAATAATAGTGAAGTCACGTTGTAATAACAATAACTCATCTCTCTCGAGTTTTCTTTTTGTGCTTTGCCAAAAGCCACTGTGTCAAGTGTCCTATTAGAGTTGCCGTATGTAGTTGTCCAATATGGCGGACCATCTCGCACATGCGCACTGCAGATAGGACAGGGCTGCAAACAATATGGTCTAGCTGCGGCCGTGGCCAGTACACGGCGGTACACGATGGTATACGACACGCCCACCTGACACGACACTACGGTGGCTGAGAGGCACCGTTAAAAGCAAATTGACGAGATGTACATCATACAGCCCATGTAGTATAAACATTGATTTTAATTTCTTACAGTTGGAGAGGTTTTGGGGTTTAGGAGGGAGGAAGGAAGATTAGGAGTAGGTAAAAAGGTAGGGAGTGGTTAGGGTTAGATTGAAGGGAGGGAAGAGAACTGCTACCCGGGAACGTTCATACTGGGTAGTTTATATAGTTTAAAAAAATGTATCCAACGAGTTAGACCACACAGAAGTGTAGTACCGCCGTTTGGCCACAAGACTCTGGCGCACTCCTGGGGGCTTGGTTCAACCTCCACTGTCCGCGGCCGCAGCTAGACCCTTCTCAGCCACCGTC